>NC_092771.1:49635450-49938613 GCF_047496795.1 Chiloscyllium punctatum | reverse complement strand
TGACAGTGTGGCACTCCCTCAGTACTGACCCCTCTGACAGTGCAGCACTCCCTCAGCACTGACCCTCCGACAGTGTGACACTCACTCAATACTAACCCTCTGACAGCGCTGAACTACCTCCGTACTAACCCTCTGACAGTGCAGGACTCCCTCAGTACTAACCCTCTGACAGTGCGGAACTCCCTCATGACTGACCCTCTAACAGTGCGGCATTCCCTCAGTATTGACACTCTGACAGTGCAGCACTCCCTCAGTGCTGACACTCTCAGAGAGCAGCACACCCTCAGTACTGACAATCTGACAGTGCAGCACTCCCTCAGTACTAACCCTCTGACAGTGTGGCACTCCCTCAGTACTGACCCACTGACAGTGCACCACTCCCTTAGTACTGACCCTCTGACAGAGCAGCACTCCCTCAGTACTGACCCTCTGACAGTGTGGCACTCCCTCAGTGCTGACCCTCTGACATTGCAACACCCCCTAAATGCTGACCGCTCTGACAGTGTAACACTCCCTCTGTACTAACCCACTGACAGTGTGGCACTTCCTCAGCAGTGGCACTCTGAGAGTTCAGCACTCCCTCTGCACTGACCCTCTGACAGCGCAGCACACCCTCAGCACTGACCCTCTGTCAGTGCAGCACTCCCTCAGTACTGACTCTTTGGGAGTGTAGCACTCCCTCAGCACCGACTCTTTGGCAGTGTAGACCTCCCTCAGATCTGACACTCTGACAGTGTGGCACTACCTCGGTAATGATCCTCTGACAGTGTGGCACTACCTCAGTACTTACCCCTCTGACAGTGCCGTATTTCCTCAGTAGTGACACTCTGACAGTGCAGCACTCCCTCTGTACTGATCCTCTGACAGTGCAGCGCTCCTTCAGTAAGGAGACTCTGGCAGTGCAGCGCTCGAATAGTAAGGACCCTTTGAGAATGTAGCACTCCCTCAGTACTAATCCCTCCGACAGTACAGCACTCCATCAGTACTGTCCCTGCGTCATTGCGGCACACCCTCAGTATTGACCCTCTGACAGTGTGGCTCTCCCTCAGTACTGACACTCTGACAGTGCAGCACTCCCTCAGTACTAACCCTCTGACAGTGTGGCACTCACTCAGTACTGACCGACAAACAGTGTGGCTCTCCCTCAGCACTGACCCCTCTGACAGTGCAGCACTCCCTCTCAACTGACCCTCTGACAGTGTGGCACTCCTTCAGTACTGACCGACAGACAGTGCAACACTCCTTCAGTACATATCCTTTGGCAGTGCAGCACTCACTCAGTACTGTCCCTCTGACAGTGCAGCACTCCCTCAGTAGTGACCCTCGGACAGTGCAGCACTCCCTCAGGAATGACCCCTCTGATAGTGCAGCTTTCCCTCAGTAGTGACCCTCGGACAGTGCAGCACTCCCTCAGACTTTCCCTCTAACAGTGCAGTACTTCCTCAGACTGACCCTCTGATAATGTGACACACCCTCAGTACTAACCCTCTGACAGTGCGGCACTCCCTCAGTCCTGACTCTGTGGCAGTGTAGCACTCCCCCAGTACTGACCCTTTGACATTGCAGCACCCCCTCAGTACTGACCGCTCTGACAGTGCAGCACTCCATCTGTACTGACCCTCTGACAGTGTGGCACTCCCTCAGTACTGACCCCTCTGACAGTGTGGCACTTCCTCAGTACTGATCTTCTGACTGTGTGGCACTACCTCAGTTCTGACCCCTCTGACTGTGCCGCACTCCCTCAGTACTAACCCTCTGATAGAGCGGAACTCCATCATGACTGACCCTCTGACAGTGCAGCACTCCTTCAGTACTGACGCACTGACAGTGTGGCACTCCGTTAGTACTGACCCCTCTGACAGTGCAGCACTCCCTCAGAACTGACCGACATACAGTGAAGCACTCCCTCAGTACTGACCCTCTCACAGTGTGGCTCTCCCTCAGTACTGACCCCTCTGACAGTGTGGCACTTCCTCAGTACTGATCTTCTGACTGTGTGGCACTACCTCAGTTCTGACCCCTCTGACAGTGCCGCACTCCCTCAGTACTAACCCTCTGATAGAGCGGAACTGCATCATGACTGACCCTCTGACAGTGCAGCACTCCTTCAGTACTGACGCACTGACAGTGTGGCACTCCGTTAGTACTGACCCCTCTGACAGTGCAGCACTCCCTCAGAACTGACCGACATACAGTGCACCACTCTCTTAGTACTGACCCTCTGACAGTGCAGTACTCCCTCAGTACTGACCCTCTGACAGTGTGGCACTCCCTCAGCACTGACCCCTCTGACAGTGCAGCACTCCCTCTCAACTGACCCTCTGACAGTGTGGCACTCCCTCAGTACTGACCGACAGACAGTGCAACACTCCCTCAGTACATATCCTTTGGCAGTGCAGCACTCACTCAGTACTGTCCCTCTGACAGTGCAGCACTCCCTCAGTAGTGACCCTCGGACAGTGCAGCACTCCCTCAGTACTGACCCCTCTGACAGTGCAGCTTTCCCTCAGTAGTGACCCTCGGACAGTGCAGCACTCCCTCAGACTTTCCCTCTAACAGTGCAGTACTTCCTCAGACTGACCCTCTGATAATGTGACACACCCTCAGTACTAACCCTCTGACAGTGCGGCACTCCCTCAGTCCTGACTCTCTGGCAGTGTGGCACTCCCCCAGTACTGACCCTTTGACATTGCAGCACCCCCTCAGTACTGACCGCTCTGACAGTGCAGCACTCCATCTGTACTGACCCTCTGACAGTGTGGCACTTCCTCAGTACTGATCTTCTGACTGTGTGGCACTACCTCAGTACTGACCCCTCTGACAGTGCCGCACTCCCTCAGTACTGACTCTCTGACAGTGCAGCACTCCTTCAGTACTGACGCACTGACAGTGTGGCACTCCGTTAGTACTGACCCCTCTGACAGTGCAGCACTCCCTCAGAACTGACACTCTGACAGTGCGGCTCTCCCTCTATACTGAGCCTCTGACATTGCAGCACTCCCTCAAACTGACCCCTCTGACAGTTTGGCACTCCCTCAGTACTGACCCTATGTCATTGCAGCAATCCTTCAGTACTGACCCCTCTGACAGGGTGGCACTCCTTCAGTTATGAAACTCTGAGAGTGCAGCACTCCCTCAGTACTGACCCACTGACAGTGCAGCACTCCCTCAGTCATGACTCTCTGGCAGTGTGGCACTCCCCCAGTACTGACCCTTTGACATTGCAGCACCCCCTCAGTACTGACACTCTGACAGTGCTGCAGTTCGTCGCTATTGTCCCTCTGACATTGCATCACTCCCGATGTCCTGACCTCCTGACAGTGCAGCACAGCCTCAGTACTGAAACTTTGGCAGTGTAGAGCTCCCTCAGCACTGACCCTCTGACAGTGTGGCACTCCCTCAGTACTGACCCTTCGACAGTTTGGCACTCCCTCAGTACTGACCCTCCGACAGTGCACCACTCCCTCAGTACTGACCCTCTGACAGTGCAGCACTCCCTCTCAACAGACCGCTCTGACAGTGTAGCACTCCATCTGTACTAACCCTCTGACAGTGTGGCATCCCCTCAGTACTGACAATCTGACAGTGCAGCACTCCCTCAGTACTGACCCTCCGACAGTGTGGCACTCCCTCAGTACTGATACTATGACAGTGTGACACTTTGTCAGTACTGACCCCTCTGAGTGTGCAGCACTCTCTCAGCACTGACTCTTTGGCAGTGTAGACCTCCCTCAGCTCTGACCCTTATGACGATGTGGCACTCCCTCAGTACTGATCCTCTGACAGTGTGGCACTTATTATGTACTGACCCCTCTGACAGTGCCGCACTCCCTCAGTTCTGACTCTCTGACATTGCAGCACAACCTCAATGCTGACCGCTCTGACAGTGTTACACTCCCTCTGTACTAACCCACTGACAGTGTGGCACTCCCTCAGCAGTGGCACTCTGAGAGTTCAGCACTCCCTCTGCACTGACCCTCTGACAGCGCAGCATACCCTCACTACTGACCCTCTGACAGTGCAGCACTCCCTCAGTACTGACTCTTTGGGAGTGTAGCACTCCCTCAGCACCGACTCTTTGGCAGTGTAGACCTCCCTCAGATCTGACACTCTGACAGTGTGGCAGCACCTCGGTACTTACCCCTCTGACAGTGCCATATTACTTCAGTAGTGACACTCTTACAGTGCAGCACTCCCACTGTACTGACGCTCTGACAGTGCAGCGCTCCCTCAGTAAGGAGACTCTGGCAGTGCAGCGCTCGAATAGTAAGGACCCTTTGAGAATGTGGCACTCCCTCAGTACTAATCCCTCCGAAAGTACAGCACTCCATCAGTACTGTCCCTGCGACATTGCAGTACTCCCTTAGTACTGACACTCTGACAGTGAAGTTCTCCCTTAGTACTGACACATTGACAGTGCAGCACTCCCTCTGTACTGACCCTCTGACTGTGCAGCAGTCCCTCAGTACTAACCCTCTGACAGTGCAGCACGCCCAAAGTACTGACCCTCCGACTGTGCAGCACTCCCTCAGTATTGACCCTCTGACAGTGTGGCTCTCCCTCAGTACGCAGTGGTGGGCGGCACGGTGGCACAGTGGTTAGCACTGCTGCCTCACAGCGCCAGAGACCCGGGTTCAATACGCGCTTCGACCGACTGACTGTGTGGAGTTTGCACGTTCTCCCCGTGTCTGCGTGGGTTTCCTCCGGGTGCTCCGGTTTCCTCCCACAGTCCAAAGATGTGCAGGTCAGGTGAATTGGCCATCCTAAAATTGTCCGTAGTGTAGGTAAGGGGTAGACGTAGGGGTATGGGTGGGTTGCGCTTCGGCGGTGTGGTGTGGACTTTTTGGGCCGAAGACCCTGTTTCCACACTGTAAGTAATCTAATCAAACACTGACAATGCAGCACAACCTCAGTACTGACCGACAGACAGTGTGGCACTCCCTCAGTACTGACCCTCTGACAGTGTGGCTCCCCCTCAGTACTGACCCTCTGACAGTGTGGCACTCTCTTAGTACTGACCCTCTGACAGTGTGGCTCTCATTCAGTACTCAAACTCTGACAGTGCAGCACACCCTCAGTACTGACCGACACACAGAGCAACACTCCCTCAGTACATATCATTTGGCAGTGCAGCACTCCCTCAGTACTGACCCACTGACGGAGCAGCACTCCCTCAGTAATGACCCTCTGACAGTGCAGCTTTCCGTCAGTCGTGACCCTCGGACAGTGCAGCACTCCCTCAGACTTTCCCTCTAACAGTGCACCACTTCCTCAGACTGACCCTCTGATAATGTGACACACCCTCAGTACTGACCCTCTGACATTGCAGCACCCCCTCAGTACTGACCGCTCTGACAGTGCAGCACTCCATCTGTACTGACCCTCTGACAGTCTGGCACTCCCTCATTACTGACCCCTCTGACCGTGCAGCACTCCCTCAGTACTGACCCCTCTGACAGTGTGGCACTTCCTCAGTACTGATCTTCTGACTGTGTGGCACTCCCTCAGTACTGACCCTCTGACAGTGCACCACTCCCTTAGTACTGACCCTCTGACAGAGCAGCACTCCCTCAGTACTGACCCTCTGACAGTGTGGCACTCCCTCAGCACTGAACCCTCTGACAGTGCAGCACTCCCTCAGTACTGATACTCTGACAGTGTGACAAATCGTCAGTACTGACCCTCTGACAGTGTGGCACTCCCCCAGTACTGACCCCTCTGACAGTGCAGCACTCCCTTAGTACTGATACTCTGACAGTGTGACACTTCGTCAGTACTGACCCCTCTGAGTGTGCAGCACTCTCTCAGTAATAAAAGTCTGAGAGTGCAGCACTCCCTCAGCACTGACTCTTTGGCAGTGTAGACCTCCCTCAGCTCTGACCCTTATGACGATGTGGCACTCCCTCAGTACTGATCCTCTGACAGTGTGGCACTTATTATGTACTGACCCCTCTGACAGTGCCGCACTCCCTCAGTACTGACTCTCTGACAGTGTGGCACTCCCTCAGTGCTGACCCTCTGACATTGCAACACCCCCTGAATGCTGACCGCTCTGACAGTGTAACACTCCCTCTGTACTAACCCACTGACAGATTGGCACTTCCTCAGCAGTGGCACTCTGAGAGTTCAGCACTCCCTCTGCACTGACCCTCTGACAGCGCAGCACACCCTCAGCACTGACCCTCTGACAGTGCAGCACTCCCTCAGTACTGACTCTTTGGGAGTGTAGCACTCCCTCAGCACCGACTCTTTGGCAGTGTAGACCTCCCTCAGATCTGACACTCTGACAGTGTGGCACTACCTCGGTAATGTTCCTCTGACAGTGTGGCACTACCTCAGTACTTACCCCTCTGACAGTGCCGTATTTCCTCAGTAGTGACACTCTGACAGTGCAGCACTCCCTCTGTACTGATCCTCTGACAGTGCAGCGCTCCTTCAGTAAGGAGACTCTGGCAGTACAGCGCTCGAATAGTAAGGACCCTTTGAGAATGTAGCACTCCCTCAGTACTAATCCCTCCGACAGTACAGCACTCCATCAGTACTGTCCCTGCGTCATTGCGGCACACCCTCAGTATTGACCCTCTGACAGTGTGGCTCTCCCTCAGTACTGACACTCTGACAGTGCAGCACTCCCTCAGTACTAACCCTCTGACAGTGTGGCAAACACTCAGTACTGACCGACAAACAGTGTGGCTCTCCCTCAGTACTGACCCTCTGACAGTGCACCACTCCCTTAGTACTGACCCTCTGACAGTGCAGCACTCCCTCAGCACTGACCCCTCTGACAGTGCAGCACTCCCTCTCAACTGACCCTCTGACAGTGTGGCACTCCCTCAGTACTGACCGACAGACAGTGGAACACTCCCTCAGTACATATCCTTTGGCAGTGCAGCACTCACTCAGTACTTTCCCTCTGACAGTGCAGCACTCCCTCAGTAGTGACCCTCGGACAGTGCAGCACTCCCTCAGACTTTCCCTCTAACAGTGCAGTACTTCCTCAGACTGACCCTCTGATAATGTGACACACCCTCAGTACTAACCCTCTGACAGTGCGGCACTCCCTCAGTCCTGACTCTCTGGCAGTGTAGCACTCCCCCAGTACTGACCCTTTGACATTGCAGCACCCCCTCAGTACTGACCGCTCTGACAGTGCAGCACTCTATCTGTACTGACCCTCTGACAGTGTGGCACTCCCTCAGTACTGACCCCTCTGACAGTGTGGCACTTCCTCAGTACTGATCTTCTGACTGTGTGGCACTACCTCAGTTCTGACCCCTCTGACAGTGCCGCACTCCCTCAGTACTAACCCTCTGATAGAGCGGAACTCCATCATGACTGACCCTCTGACAGTGCAGCACTCCTTCAGTACTGACGCACTGACAGTGTGGCACTCCGTTAGTACTGACCCCTCTGACAGTGCAGCACTCCCTCAGAACTGACCGACATACAGTGAAGCACTCCCTCAGTACTGACCCTCTCACAGTGTGGCTCTCCCTCATTACTGACCCCTCTGACAGTGTGGCACTTCCTCACTACTGATCTTCAGACTGTGTGGCACTACCTCAGTTCTGGCCCCTCTGACAGTGCCGCACTCCCTCAGTACTAACCCTCTGATAGAGCGGAACTCCATCATGACTGACCCTCTGACAGTGCAGCACTCCTTCAGTACTGACGCACTGACAGTGTGGCACTCCGTTAGTACTGACCCCTCTGACAGTGCAGCACTCCCTCAGAACTGACCGACATACAGTGTAGCACTCCCTCAGTACTGACCCTCTCACAGTGTGGCTCTCCCTCAGTACTGACCCACTGACAGTGTGACACTCCCTCAATACTAACCCTCTGGCAGCGCAGCACTACCTCCGTACTAACACTCTGAAAGTGCAGGACTCCCTCAGTACTAACCCTCTAATAGAGCGGAACTCCATCATGACTGACCCTCTGACAGTGCGGCACTCCCTCAGTACTGACACTCTGACAGTGCAGCACTCCCTCAGTGCTGACACTCTCACAGTGCAACACTCCCTCAGTACTGACACTCTGACAGTGCAGCACTCCCTCCGTACTAACCCTCTGACAGTGTGGCACTCACTCAGTACTGACCGACAAACAGTGTGGCTCTCCCTCAGTACTGACCCTCTGACAGTGTACCACTCTCTTAGTACTGACCCTCTGACAGTGCAGTACTCCCTCAGTACTGACCCTCTGACAGTGTGGCACTCCCTCAGCACTGACCCCTCTGACAGTGCAGCACTCCCTCTCAACTGACCCTCTGACAGTGTGGCACTCCCTCAGTACTGACCGACAGACAGTGCAACACTCCCTCAGTACATATCCTTTGGCAGTGCAGCACTCACTCAGTACTGTCCCTCTGACAGTGCAGCACTCCCTCAGTAGTGACCCTCGGACAGTGCAGCACTCCCTCAGGAATGACCCCTCTGACAGTGCAGCTTTCCCTCACTAGTGACCCTCGGACAGTGCAGCACTCCCTCAGACTTTCCCTCTAACAGTGCAGTACTTCCTCAGACTGACCCTCTGATAATGTGACACACCCTCAGTACTAACCCTCTGACAGTGCGGCACTCCCTCAGTCCTGACTCTCTGGCAGTGGGGCACTCCCCCAGAACTGACCCTTTGACATTGCAGCACCCCCTCAGTACTGACCGCTCTGACAGTGCAGCACTCCATCTGTACTGACCCTCTGACAGTGTGGCACTTCCTCAGTACTGATCTTCTGACTGTGAGGCACTACCTCAGTACTGACCCCTCTGACAGTGCCGCACTCCCTCAGTACTGACTCTCTGACAGTGCAGCACTCCTTCAGTACTGACGCACTGACAGTGTGGCACTCCGTTAGTACTGACCCCTCTGACAGTGCAGCACTTCCTCAGAACTGACACTCTGACAGTGCGGCTCTCCCTCTATACTGAGCCTCTGACATTGCAGCACTCCCTCAAACTGACCCCTCTGACAGTTTGGCACTCCCTCAGTACTGACCCTATGACATTGCAGCAATCCTTCAGTACTGACCCCTCTGACAGGGTGGCAATCCTTCAGTTATGAAACTCTGAGAGTGCAGCACTCCCTCAGTACTGACCCACTGACAGTGCAGCACTCCCTCAGTCCTGACTCTCTGACAGTGTGGCACTCCCTCAGTGCTGACCCTCTGACATTGCAGCACCCCCTGAATGCTGACCGCTCTGACAGTGTAACACTCCCTCTGTACTAACCCACTGACAGTGTGGCACTTCCTCAGCAGTGGCACTCTGAGAGTTCAGCACTCCCTCTGCACTGATCCTCTGACAGCGCAGCACACCCTCAGCACTGACCCTCTGACAGTGCAGCACTCCCTCAGTACTGACTCTTTGAGAGTGTAGCACTCCCTCAGCACCGACTCTTTGGCAGTGTAGACCTCCCTCAGATCTGACACTCTGACAGTGTGGCACTACCTCGGTAATGATCCTCTGACAGTGTGGCACTACCTCAGTACTTACCCCTCTGACAGTGCCGTATTTCCTCAGTAGTGACACTCTGACAGTGCAGCACTCCCTCTGTACTGATCCTCTGACAGTGCAGCGCTCCTTCAGTAAGGAGAATCTGGCAGTGCAGCGCTCGAATAGTAAGGACCCTTTGAGAATGTAGCACTCTCTCAGTACTGATCCCTCCGACAGTACAGCACTCCATCAGTACTGTCCCTGCGTCATTGCGGCACACCCTCAATATTGACCCTCTGACAGTGTGGCTCTCCCTCAGTACTAACCCTCTGACAGTGTGGCACTCACTCAGTACTGACCGACAAACAGTGTGGCTCTCCCTCAGTACTGACCCTTTGACAGTGCACCACTCCCTTAGTACTGACCCTCTGACAGTGCAGCACTCCCTCAGCACTGACCCCTCTGACAGTGCAGCACTCCCTCTCAACTGACCCTCTGACAGTGTGGCACTCCCTCAGTACTGACCGACAGACAGTGCAACGCTCCTTCAGTACATATCCTTTGGCAGTGCAGCACTCACTCAGTACTGTCCCTCTGACAGTGCAGCACTCCTTCAGTAGTGACCCTCGGACAGTGCAGCACTCCCTCAGTACTGACCCCTCTGACAGTGCAGCTTTCCCTCAGTAGTGACCCTCGGACAGTGCAGCACTCCCTCAGACTTTCCCTCTAACAGTGCAGTACTTCCTCAGACTGACCCTCTGATAATGTGACACACCCTCAGTACTAACCCTCTGACAGTGCGGCACTCCCTCAGTCCTGACTCTGTGGCAGTGTAGCACTCCCCCAGTACTGACCCTTTGACATTGCAGCACCCCCTCAGTACTGACCGCTCTGACAGTGCAGCTCTGACAGTGCAGCATTCCATCTGTACTGACCCTCTGACAGTGTGGCACTCCCTCAGTACTGACCCCTCTGACAGTGTGGCACTCCCTCAGTACTGATCTTCTGACTGTGTGGCACTACCTCAGTTCTGACCCCTCTGACAGTGCCGCACTCCCTCAGTACTAACCCTCTGATAGAGCGGAACTCCATCATGACTGACCCTCTGACAGTGCAGCACTCCTTCAGTACTGACGCACTGACAGTGTGGCACTCCGTTAGTACTGACCCCTCTGACAGTGCAGCACTCCCTCAAAACTGACCGACATACAGTGTAGCACTCCCTCAGTACTGACCCTCTCACAGTGTGGTCTCCTTCAGTACTGACCCACTGACAGTGTGACACTCCCTCAATACTAACCCTCTGGCAGCGCAGCACTACCTCCGTACTAACACTCTGACAGTGCAGGACTCCCTCAGTACTAACCCTCTAACAGAGCGGAACTCCATCATGACGGACCCTCTGACAGTGCGGCACTCCCTCAGTACTGACACTCTGACAGTGCAGCACTCCCTCAGTGCTGACACTCTCACAGTGCAACACTCCCTCAGTACTGACACTCTGACAGTGCAGCACTCCCTCCGTACTAATCCTCTGACAGTTTGGCACTCACTCAGTACTGACCGACAAACAGTGTGGCTCTCCCTCAGTACTGACCCTCTGACAGTGCACCACTCTCTTAGTACTGACCCTCTGACAGTGCAGCACTCCCTCTCAACTGACACTCTGACAGTGTGGCACTCCCTCAGTACTGACCGACAGACAGTGCAACACTCCCTCAGTACATATCCTTTGGCAGTGCAGCACTCACTCAGTACTGACCCTCTGACAGTGCAGCACTCCCTCAGTAGTGACCCTCGGACAGTGCAGCACTCCCTCAGTAATGACCCCTCTGACAGTGCAGCTTTCCCTCAGTAGTGACCCTCGGACAGTGCAGCACTCCCTCAGACTTTCCCTCTAACTGTGCAGTACTTCCTCAGACTGACCCTCTGATAATGTGACACACCCTCAGTACTAACCCTCTGACAGCGCGGCACTCCCTCAGTCCTGACTCTCTGGCAATGTGGCACTCCCCCAGTACTGACCGACAGACAGTGCAACACTCCCTCAGTACATATCCTTTGGCAGTGCAGCACTCACTCAGTACTGACCCTCTGACAGTGCAGCACTCCCTCAGTAGTGACCCTCGGACAGTGCAGCACTCCCTCAGTAATGACCCCTCTGTCAGTGCAGCTTTCCCTCAGTAGTGACCCTCGGACAGTGCAGCACTCCCTCAGACTTTCCCTCTAACAGTGCAGTACTTCCTCAGACTGACCCTCTGATAATGTGACACACCCTCAGTACTAACCCTCTGACAGTGCGGCACTCCCTCAGTCCTGACCCTCTGACAGTGCTGCATTCCCTCAGTACTGCCCCTCTGACAGTGCTGCAGTTCGTCGCTATTGTCCATCTGACATTGCAGGACTCCCTCAGTCCTGACCTCCTGACAGTGCAGCACAGCCTCAGTACTGAACCTTTGGCAATGTAGAGTTCCCTCAGCACTGACTCTTTGGCCGTAAAGATCTCCCTCAGCACTGAACCTCTGACAGTGTGGCACTCCCTCAGTACTGACCCTCCGACAGTCTGGCACTCACTCAGTACTGACCGACAAACAGGTGTGGCTCTCCCTCAGTACTGACCCTCTGACAGTGCACCACTCCCTTAGTACTGACCCTCTGACAGTGCAGCACTCCCTCAGCACTGACCCCTCTGACAGTGCAGCATTCCCTCTCAACTGACCCTCTGACAGTGTGGCACTCCCTCAGTACTGACCGACAGACAGTGCAACACTCCTTCAGTACATATCCTTTGGCAGTGCAGCACTCACTCAGTACTGTCCCTCTGACAGTGCAGCACTCCCTCAGTAGTGACCCTCGGACAGTGCAGCACTCCCTCAGTACTGACCCCTCTGACAGTGCAGCTTTCCCTCAGTAGTGACCCTCGGACAGTGCAGCACTCCCTCAGACATTCCCTCTAACAGTGCAGTACTTCCTCAGACTGACCCTCTGATAATGTGACACACCCTCAGTACTAACCCTCTGACAGTGCGGCACTCCCTCAGTCCTGACTCTGTGGCAGTGTAGCACTCCCCCAGTACTGACCCTTTGACATTGCAGCACCCCCTCAGTACTGACCGCTCTGACAGTGCAGCACTCCATCTGTACTGGCCCTCTGACAGTGTGGCACTCCCTCAGTACTGACCCCTCTGACAGTGTGGCACTCCCTCAGTACTGATCTTCTGACTGTGTGGCACTACCTCAGTTCTGACCCCTCTGACAGTGCCGCACTCCCTCAGTACTAACCCTCTGATAGAGCGGAACTCCATCATGACTGACCCTCTGACAGTGCAGCACTCCTTCAGTACTGACGCACTGACAGTGTGGCACTCCGTTAGTAATGACCCCTCTGACAGTGCAGCACTCCCTCAGAACTGACCGACATACAGTGTAGCACTCCCTCAGTACTGACCCCTCTGACAGTGCAGCACTCCCTCAGAACTGACCGACATACAGTGTAGCACTCCCTCAGTACTGACCCTCTCACCGTGTGGCTCTCCCTCAGTACTGACCCACTGACAGTGTGACACTCCCTCAATACTAACCCTCTGGCAGCGCAGCACTACCTCCGTACTAACACTCTGACAGTGCTGGACTCCCTCAGTACTAACCCTCGAAGAGAGCGGAACTCCATCATGACTGACCCTCTGACAGTGCGGGACTCCCTCAGTACTGACACTCTGACAGTGCAGCACTCTCTCAGTGCTGACACTCTCACAGTGCAACACTCCCTCAGTACTGACACTCTGACAGTGCAGCACTCCCTCCGTACTAACCCTCTGACAGTTTGGCACTCACTCAGTACTGACCGACAAACAGTGTGGCTCTCCCTCAGTACTGACCCTCTGACAGTTCACCACTCTCTTAGTACTGACCCTCTGACAGTGCAGCACTCCCTCAGTACTGACCCTCTGACAGTGTGGCACTCCCTCAGCACTGACCCCTCTGACAGTGCAGCACTCCCTCTCAACTGACCCTCTGACAGTGTGGCACTCCCTCAGTACTGACCGACAGACAGTGCAACACTCCCTCAGTACATATCCTTTGGCAGTGCAGCACTCACTCAGTACTGTCCCTCTGACAGTGCAGCACTCCCTCAGTAGTGACCCTCGGACAGTGCGGCACTCCCTCAGTAATGACCCCTCTGACAGTGCAGCTTTCCCTCAGTAGTGACCCTCGGACAGTGCAGCACTCCCTCAGACTTTCCCTCTAACAGTGCAGTACTTCCTCAGACTGACCCTCTGATAATGTGACACACCCTCAGTACTAACCCTCTGACAGTGCGGCACTCACTCAGTCCTGACTCTCTGACAGTGCTGCACTCCCTCAGTACTGACCCTCTGAGAGTGCTGCAGTTCGTCGCTATTGTCCATCTGACATTGCAGGACTCCCTCAGTCCTGACCTCCTGACAGTGCAGCACAGCCTCAGTACTGAACCTTTGGCAATGTAGAGTTCCCTCAGCACTGACTCTTTGGCCGTAAAGATCTCCCTCAGCACTGAACCTCTGACAGTGTGGCACTCCCTCAGTACTGACCCTCTGACAGTGTGGCACTCCCTCAGTACTGACCGACAGACAGTGCACCACTCCCTCAGTACTGACCCTCTGACAGTGTGGCAAGCCCTCAGTACTGACCCTCTGACATTGCAGCACTCCCTCAATACTGTCCCTCTGACAATGTGGTACTCCCTCAGTACTGACCCTCTGACCGTGCAGCACTCCCTCAGTACTGACACTTTGGGAGTGTAGCACTCCCTCAGCACCGACTGTTTGGCAGTGTAGACCTCCCTCAGCTCTGACACTGTGACAGTGTGGCACTACCGCAGTAATGATCCTCTGACAGTGTGGCACTACCCCAGTACTGACCCCTCTGACAGTGCTGCACTCACTCAGTAGTGACACTCTGACAGTGCAGCACTCCCTCTGTACTGACACTCTGACAGTGCAGCACTCCCTCAGTAAGGAGACTCTGACAGTGTAGCCCTCCCATAGTAAGGACCCTCTGAGAATGTGGCACTCACTCAGTACTGACCCCTCCGACAGTACAGCACTCCCTCAGTACTGACCCTCTGACAGTGCAGCACTTGCTCAGACTGACTCTCTGATAATGTGACACTCTCTCAGTACTGACCCTGTGACAGTGCAGCACTCCCTCAGTACTGACCCTCTGACAGTGCGGCACTCCCTCAGACTGACACTCTGACAGTGAGCCACTTTCTCAGTACTGACCCTCTGACCATGCGGCACTCCCTCGGTACTGACCTTCTTTATTTCTTGGCAAATTGGGGTCATTGGGTTTTGGAGATTCTGAGGAAGCATGAGAGAGACACACAAATCAAGCCCTGTCTGAAACTCTCTGCAATAGATTATTCAGAGGCACAGAGTCACTGTGATGCACAGCTTGGAAACAGACCCTCCTGTCCAACCCATCCATACCAACCCGATGTTCTCATCTCATTTCATTCCATTTGCTAGCACTTGGCTGATATCCCTCTAAACCCTTCCTGTTCACATACTCATCCTGATGCCTTTTAAATGTCACAATTATACCAGCCCCCATCACTTCCTCTGGCAGCTACCTGCATGCCCTTGAATAAGTGCTCAAACATTCATACAGTCGATACAAACTTAATAAACACCAACCTACGAAAGACCAGCATTGTCATTTTCAACCGACCCTTTGATTCTTCATTACGCTGATTTCAACAGAGGCAAAGAAATATTCGTAGTGACCATCCAGTGTGACCCTGTAATAAAACTTATTTTCAAATGTGGCTTGTATGTAATTCCCACACCCTCTAATAGTTGCCTGGAAGATGGGGTTAAGGTGTACTCTCCTGCTGCAGTCCTTGGGTGTCCCACAGTGATGTTAGGGAGGGAGCTCCAGGAGTTTGACCTGAACCATGTAAAGAGCTCTCTTACTGGAGTGCCTTTTTAAAGTTGGAAAGTTAACATAGACCAGGAGGAGCCGAGAGCTGCTGTCTTGTCAGAGAGAGAGGACTAGTGGTTAACACCCCTCAGGTGAGGGGCGAGGTCATGAAAGAGATTGAGCCAACAATGTTGGCATCACGAACCTGTTAGCTGTGGTAACTGACCCCCCTTTGTAGCAGAGTGATTCAATACCTTGAACAGAGCAAGCTTGAGTATTCAACACTAAAATCAATCTGTACGGAGGCGCTGGAGACCTGAAACATCAATACAGAGATTGCTGAAGAAGCTAAACATGTCCGGCAGCATCTCTGAAGCGAGAGGGAGAAAGAGACAGAGAGTTCACCTTTCAATCCAGTGACTTCTGCGGGAAAGTTCCTTCAGAATAGACCGTTTTGATGAAGGACGACTTGACAAAGGCACTTCACAAAGATCCTTATCAATGTAACTTTGTGATGTTAGTTCAGAAGGAACAGCTCAGACCTAACATTTCGGTGTGCCTGTGTTCTGTATCTGTTCTCCCAATGTACTCCGCCCTCTGAATACAATACCTTACACAGCCATAAACCTGTTTGTCAACTTTCAACAGGAGCAGACTCAGGGCATTGAACACAGACTGAATTACTCAGTGACGCTTGAATAAGATCAAGTTCTCAAGTCAACAGATGGTGAGGAAATTCAGCACAATTCAGCAGGTAGCAACGGTGAAGAGAGAGAGAGGAACAATTCGCATTTCAAGTGACTCTTCCTCAAAACGGTCTGTTCTGAAGGAACTTTCCCGCAGAAATCCCTGGATTGAAAGGAGAACTGTCTGTTTCTTTCTCCCCCTCCCTTCAGAGAAGCACTATCCGAGGAAATGAGGGGGAACATTCTGAGGTACTGAGGGAGCATTATCTGAGGTACTGAGGGAGCACTTTCTGAGGTACTGAGGGAACACTTTCTGCGATATTAAGGGTGCACTTTCTGAGGTATTGAGGAAGCACTATCTGAGATATTGAGGGAGCAATTTCTGAGGATTTGACGAAGCACTATCTGAGGTTTTCAGGGAGCACTATCTGAGGTACGGAAGGAGCATTATCTGACGTACTGAAGAAGCACTTTCTGAGGTATTGAGGAAGCACTGCCTGAGGAATTGAGGGAGCACTTTCTGAGGAATTGAGGAAGCAATTTTTTCAGTTAGTGAGGGAGAACTTTCTGAGGTATTGATTGAACACTTTCTGAGATATGAGGGAGCATTATATGAGGTACTGAGGGAGAACAATCAGAGGTATTGAGGGAGCACAATTTGAGGTAATGGGGGAGCACTATCTGAGGTATTGAGGGAGCACTTTCTGAGGTACTGAGCGAGCACTTTCTGAGATATGAGGGAGCATTATATGAGGTACTGAGGGAGAACAATCAGAGGTATTGAGGGAGCACAATTTGAGGTATTGGGGGAGCACTATCTGAGGTATTGAGGGAGCACTTTCTGAGGAACTCAGCGAGCACTTTCTGAGGTACGGAGGAAGCACATTCTGAGGTATTGGGGCTGCACTATCTGAGGTACTGAGGGAGCACTTTCTGACGTATTGAGAAAGCACCATGTGAGTACAGAGGGAGCATTATTTGAGGTGCTGAGGAAGCACTGTCTGAGGTACTGAGTGTGCACTATCTGAGGTATTGAGTCCGCACCTTCTGCGGTATTGAGGGAGCATTATCTGACGTACTGAGGGAGCACTTTCTGACGTATTGAAGAAGCACTATCTAAGGTATAGAGGGAGTACTTTCTGAAGTATTGAGCAAGCGCTATCTGATGTACTGAGGAAGAACTCTCTGAGGTACTGAGGGAGCGCTTTCTGAGGTAGTGAGGAAGCACTATCTGAGGGACTGAGGGAACATTATCTGAGATACTGGAGGAAGGCTTTCTAAGGTACTGAGGAGGCACTATCTGAGGTACTGAGGGAACATTATCTGAGATACTGGGGGAAGGCTTTCTAAGGTACTGAGGAGGCACTATCTGAGGTACTGAGGGAACATTATCTGAGATACTGAGAGAGCATTATCTGAGGTACTGAGGGAGCATTTTCTGAGGCACTGAGGAAGTACTATCTGAGGTACTGAGGAAGCATTATCTGACATACTGAGGGAGCATTATCTGAAGTACTGAGGGAGCACTTTCTGTGGTAGTGAGGGAGCACTTTCTGAGGTACTGAGGGTGTACTATCTGTGGATGTGATGGAGCATTTTCTGAGGTACTGAAGGTGCGCTGGCTAAGGTATACAGGGAGCACTATCTGAGGTATTCAGGGAGCACTTACTGAGGTAATGAACGACGTACTATCTGAGGTACTGAGGAAGCCCTTTCTGATATAGGGTGTGCACTATCTGAGGAACTAAGGAAGTACTATCTGAGGTGTTGAGGAAGCAATTTTCTGAGGTACTGAGGGAGCACTTTCTGAGTACTGAGGAAGCACTATCTGAGGTACTGAGGAAGCACTATTTGAGGCATTGGGGAGCATTATCTGAGGTAATGAGGGAGCACTTTCTGAGTATTGAGGGTGCTCCTTCTGAGGTATTGAGCGAGTGTTTCTGAGGAATTGAGGGAGCACTATCTGAGCTATTGAGGGTGCACTACCTGTGGTAACGAGGAAGGACTTTCTGATGTATTGAGGAAGTGCAATGAGAGTACTGAGGGAGCATTTGCTGAGGTATTGAGGGAGCAATTTCTGAGGTACAGAGGGAGTACTTTCTGAAGTATTGAGCAAGCGCTATCTGATGTACTGAGGAAGAACTCTCTGAGGTATTGAGGGAGCGCTTTCTGAGGTAGTGAGGAAGCACTATCTGAGGGACTGAGGGAACATTATTTGAGATACTGGGGGAAGGCTTTCTGAGGTACTGAGGAGGCACTATCTGAGGTACTGAAGGAACATTATCTGAGATACTGAGGGAGCATTATCTGAGGTACTGAGGAAGCACTTTCTGTGGTACTGAGGAAGCACTTTCTGTGGTATTGAGGGAGCACTATCAGAGTTATTGAGGGAGCAATATCTCAGGTCTTGAGGGAGTCCTTTCTGAGCTATTGAGGAAGCACTGTCTGAGGTACTGAGGGAGCACACACTGAGGTACTGAGTGTGCACTTTCTGAGGTATTGAGGAGCACTACCTGAGGTACTGAGGGAGCACTCTCTGAGGAATGGATGGAGCTCTTTTTGAGGTATTCAGGGAGCTTTATCTGAGGTACTGAGGGAGCATTATCTGGAGTACTGAGGGAGTACTTTCTGAGGTATTGAGGGAGCACTTTCTGAGGTATTGAGGGAGCACTTTCTGAGGTATGGAGGGAGCACTTTCTGAGGTATGGAGGGAGCACATTCTGAGGTAATGAGCAAGCACTATTTGAGCTACTGAGGAGCAATATCTCAAGTTTTGATGGAGCATTTTCTGAGGTATTGAGGAGGCACTGTCTGAGGTACATTGGAAGCACTCTCTGAGGTACTGACGGAGCACTTTCTGAGGTATTGAGGAAGCATTACCTGAGGTACTGAGGGAGCACTTTCTGAGGTATTGAGGAGGCATTACCTGAGGTATTGAGGGAGCAGTCTCTGAGGTATGGAACGAGCTCTTTTTGAGGTATTGAAGGAGCATTATCTGAGGTACTGAGGGAGCACTATCTGAGGTACTGAGGGAGGACTTTCTCAGGTATTGAGTGAACACTGTTTGAGATATTGAGGGATGATTATATGAGGTACTGAGGGAGCACTTGCTAAGGTATTGAGTGAACACTTTCTGAGGTATTGAGGGAGCACTATATGAGGTATTGAGGGAGCACTTTCTGAGGTATTGAGGGAGCACTTTCTGAGGTATTGAAGAAGCACTATCTGAGGTATTGAGGGAGAATTATCTGAGGTATTGAGGGAGCATTATCTGAGATACTGAGGGAGCACTTTCTGAGGTACTGCGGAAGCACTATCTGAGGCATTGAGGGCGCTCTTTCTGATGTATTGAGGGAGTACCTTCTGAGGTACTGAGGGAGCATTATCTGAGGTATTGTGGGAGCAATTACTGAGGTATTGGGGGAGCACTATCTGAGGTATTGCGGGAGCTGCTTCTCAAGTATTGAGCCAGTATTTTCTGAGGTTTTGAGGAAGCACTATCTGAGGTACTGAGCGAGCACTTTCTGACATATTGAGAAACCACTGTCCGACGTATTAAGGAAGCACTGGCTGAGGTACTGAGTGTGCACTATCTGAGGTATTGAAGGAGCATTTTCTGAGGTATTGAGGGAGCATTTTCTGAGATACGTTTGGTGCACTATCTGAGGTATTGAGGGAGCAAGATCTGAGGTACTGAGGGAGACCTTTCTGAGGTATTGAGGGAGTACTTTCTGAGGTACTGAGGGAGTACTTTCCGAGGTATTGAGCAAGCACTTTCTGAGGTACTGAGGAATAATAACTGAGGTATTGGGGGAGCACTTTCCGAAGCATTGAGGAAGCACTATTTGATTTACTGAGGAAGCACTCTCTGAGTTACTGAGGGTGCACTTTCTGAGGTATTGAGAAAACACTATCTGAGGTACTGAGGGAGCACTCTCTGAGGTATTGAGGAAGATCTATCTGAGGTATTGAGGAACACGATCTGATGTATAGAGGGAACAATTTCTGAGGTAGTGAGGGTGCACTTGCTGAAGTATGCAATGAGCTCTTTTTGAGGTATTGAGGGAGCACTATCTGAGGTACTGAGGGAGCACTATCTGAGATATTGAGGGAGCACTTTCTGAGTTGTTGAGAAAACAATTTTCTGAAGTACTGAAGGTGCACTTTATGAGGTATTGAGTGAACACCTTCTGAGATATTGAGGTAGTATTATATCAGGTACTGAGGGAGCACTTTTTTAGGTATTGAGGGAGCGCTAACTAAGGTATGGGGAGCACGGAGGTATTGAGGGAGCACATTCTGAGGTATGGAAGAAGCATTATCTGTGGTACTGAGGGAGCACTTTCTGAGGTAATGATAAAGCACTATTTGAGCTACTGAGGAGCAATATCTCAAGTTTTGAGGGAGCATTTTCTGAGGTATTGAGGAGGCACTGTCTGAGGTACATTGGAAGCACTCTCTGAGGTACTGAGGGAGCACTTTTTGAGGTATTGAGGAAGCACTACCTGAGGTACTGAGGGAGCAGTCTCTGAGGTATGGAACGAGCTCTTTTTGAGGTATTGAAGGAGCATTATCTGAGGTACTGAGGGAGCACTATCTGAGGTACTGAGGGAGGACTTTCTCAGGTATTGAGTGAACACTGTTTGAGATATTGAGGGATGATTATATGAGGTACTGAGGGAGCACTTGCTAAGGTATTGAGTGAACACTTTCTGAGGTATTGAGGGAGCACTTTCTGAGGTATTGAAGAAGCACTATCTGAGGTATTGAGGGAGCATTATCTGAGGTTTTGAGGGAGCATTATCTGAGGTACTGAGGGAGCACTTACCGAGGTACTGCAGAAGCACTATCTGAGGCATTGAGGGCGCTCTTTCTGATGTATTGAGGGAGTACCTTCTGAGGTACTGAGAGAGCATTATCTGAGGTATTGTGGGAGCAATTACTGAGGTATTGGGGGAGCACTATCTGAGGTATTGGGGGAGCTCCTTCTCAAGTATTGAGCCAGTATTTCCTGAGGTTTTGAGGAAGCACTATCTGAGGTACTGACCGAGCACTTTCTGACGTATTGAGAAACCACTGTCCGACGTATTAAGGAAGCACTGGCTGAGGTACTGAGTGTGCACTATCTGAGGTATTGAAGGAGCATTTTCTGAGGTATTGAGGGAGCATTTTCTGAGATACGTTTGGTGCACTATCTGAGGTATTGAGGGAGCAATATCTGAGGTACTGAGGGAGACCTTTCTGAGGTATTGAGGGAGCAAGATCTGAGGTACTGAGGGAGTACTTTCCGAGGTATTGAGCAAGCACTTTCTGAGGTACTGAGGAATAATAACTGAGGTATTGAGGGAGCACTTTCTGAAGCATTGAGGAAGCACTATTTGATTTACTGAGGAAGCACTCTCTGAGTTACTGAGTGTGCACTTTCTGAGGTATTGAGAAAACACTATCTGAGGTACTGAGGGAGCACTTTCTGAGGTATTGAGCAAGCACTATCTGATGTCCTGAGGGAGCACTCTCTGAGGTATTGAGGAACACGATCTGATGTATAGAGGGAACAATTTCTGAGGTAGTGAGGGTGCACTTTCTGAAGTATGCAATGAGCTGTTTTTGAGGTATTGAGGGAGCACTATCTGAGGTACTGAGGGAGCACTATCTGAGATATTGAGGGAGCACTTTCTGAGGTATTGAGAAAACAATTTTCTGAAGTACTGAAGGTGCACTTTATGAGGTATTGAGTGAACACTTTCTGAGATATTGAGGTAGTATTATATGAGGTACTGAGGGAGCACTTTCTTAGGTATTGAGGGAGCGCTAACTAAGGTATGGGGAGCACGGCGGTATTGAGGGAACACATTCTGAGGTATGGAAGAAGCATTATCTGTGGTACTGAGGGAGCACTTGCTGCGGTACTGAGGGAGCACTTTCTGAGGTACTGAGGGAGCACTTTCTGAGGTTTTAATGGTGCACTTTCTGAGGTATTGAGGATGCGCAATCTGAGGTATTAAGGGTGCAATTTTTGAGGATCTGAGGAAGCGTGATCTGAGATATTGAGGGAGCACTATCGGAGGTAATGAGGGAACATTATCTGAGCTGCTGAGGGAGCACTTTCTGAGGTATTGAGGGTGCAATATCTGAGGTATTGAGGGAGCACTTTCTGAGGTAATGAGGGAGCACTGTCCGACGTTTTTAGGCAGCACTGTCCAAGGTGCTGTGGCAGCACTTTCTGAGCTACTGAGTGTGCACTATCTGAGGTATTGAGGGAGCACTGTCTGAGTACTGAGGAAGCACTGCCTGAAGTACAGAGTGTGCACGATCTGAGGTACTGAGGGAGCACTTTCTGAGGTACTTTGGAAGCACTATCTGAGGTATTGAGGGAGAATTTTCTGTGGTACTGAGGGGGTACTATTTTAGGTATTGATGGAGCATTTCCTGAGGTTCTGAAGGTCCGCTGGCTAAGGTATTCAGGAAGCACTATCTGAGGTACTGAGAGAGCACTTACTGAGGTAAAGAGGCACGTACTATCTGAGGTACTGAGAGACAGCCCTGTCTGAGGTATTGGGTGTTCACTAGCTAAGGAACTGAGGAAGCACTATCTGAGGTACTGAGGGAGTACTTTCTCAGGTATTGAGCGAGAACTATCTGAGGTACTGAGGAAGAACTAATCTGATGTATTCAGGGAGCACTTTCTGAAGTAGTGTGGAAGCACTGTGTGATTTTCTGAGGAAGCACTATCTGAGGTACTGAGGGAGCACTTTCTGAGGTATTGAGCAAGCTCTATCTGATGTACTGAGGGAGCACTCTCTGAGGCATTGAGGAAGATCTATCTGAGGTATTGAGGGAATCGATCTGAGGTATAGAGGGAACAATTTCTGAGGTATGGAATGAGCTCTTTTTGAGGTCTTGAGGTCTTGAGGTACTGAGGGAGTACTATCTGAGATATTGAGGGAGCACTTTCTGAGGTATTGAGAAAACAATTTTCTGAAGTACTGAAGGTGCACTTTATGAGGTATTGAGTGAACATTTTTTGAGATATTGAGGTAGAATTATATGAGGTACTGAGGGAGCACTTGCTTAGGTATTGAGGGAGCGCTATCTAAGGTATGGGGAGCACGGAGGTATTGAGGGAGCACATTCTGAGGTATGGAAGAAGCATTATCTGTGGTACTGAGGGAGCACTTTCTGCGGTACTGAGGGAGCACTTTCTGAGATTTTTAATGGTGCACTTTCTGAGTTATTGAGGAAGCGCTATCTGAGGTATTGGAGAAGAAATTTTTGATCATCTAAAGAAGCGTGATCAGAGATATTGAGGGAGCACTATCTGAGGTCTTGAGGAAGTGCTTTCTTCGATAGCGAGGAAGCACTATCTGAAGTATTGAGGCAACATTATCTGAGATCCTGAGGGAGCGATTTCTAAGGTACTGAGGAAGCACTATCTGAGGTACACAGGGAACATTATCTGAGCAGCTGAGGGAGCACATTCTGAGGTACTGAGGAAGCACTTTCTGAGGTCTTGAGGGTGCACTATCTGAGGTATTGAGGGAGCACTTTCTGAGGTAATGAGGGAGCAATTACTGAGGTATTGAGGGAGCACTATCTGAGGTACTGAGGAAGCACTATCTGAGGTAATGAGGGAGCACTTTCTGAAATATTGAGGAAGCACTGTGTGATTTTCTGAGGAAGCACTATCTGAGGTACTGAGGGAGCACTTTCTGAGATACTGAGGGAGCACTTTCTGAGATATTGAGGAAGAACTAAATGAGGTACTGAGGGAGTACATTCTGAGGTATTGAGCAAGGATTATGTGAGGTACTGAGGTAGCAATATCTCAGGTATTGAGGGAGCACTTTCTGAGGTATTGAAGAAGCACTATCTGATGTACTGAGGAAGCACTCTCTGCGGTACTGAAGATGCACTTTCTAAGGTATTGAGGAAGCACTGCCTGAGGTACTGAGGAAGCATTATCCGACATACTGAGGGAGCATTCTCTGAGGTATTGAGGGAGATCTATCTGAGGTATTGAGGAACACTATCTGACGTATTAAGGGAGCACTCTCTGAGGCATTGAGGGAGCACTATCTGAGGAACTGAGGAAATACTATCTGAGGGACTGTGGGAACACTATCTGAGGTATTGAGGGAGCGCATTCTGAGGTAGTGAGGAAGCACTATCTGAAGTACTGAGGGATCATTATCTGAGATAATGCGGGAATGCTTTCTAAGGAACTGTGGAAGCATTATCTGAGGTACTGAGAACGCACTATCTGAGGTATTGAGGGAGCATTACCTGAGGTACTGAGGGAGCACTTTCTAAGGTACTGAGAAAGCATTATCTGACATACTGATGGAGCAATATCTCAGGTATTGAGGGAGCACTTTCTGAGGTATTGAGGAAGAACTACCTGAGCGACTTATGGAGCAATACCTCAGGTATTGTGGGAGCACTTTCTGAGGTATTGAGGAAGCACTATCTGATGTACTGAGGGAGCACTTTCTGAGGTATTGAGGAAGCATGACCTGAGGTACTGAAGGAGCACTGTCTGAGGTATTGAGAGAGATCTATCTGAGGTATTGAGGAACACTATCTGAGGGATTGAAGAACACTTTCTGAGGTATTGAGGGAGCACTTTCTGAAGTATGAAAGGAGCTCTTCTGAGGTATTGAGGGAGCACTATCTGAGGTTTGGAGGGAGATCAATCTGAGGAATTGAGGAACACTATCTGAGGTATTGAGGAACACATTCTGTGGTATTGAGTGAACATTTTCTGAGGTATTGAGGGAGCACTATCTGAGGTATTGAGGGAGATCTATCTGTGGTATCGACGAACACTTTCTGAAGTATTGAGTGAACACTTTCTGAGATATTGAGGGAGCATTATATGAGGTACTGAGGGAGCACTTTCTGTGGTATTGAGTGAACATTTTCTGAGGTATTGAGGGAGCACTATCTGAGGTATTGAGGGAGCACTATCTTAGGTATGGGGAGCACTATCTTAGGTATTGAGGGAGCACATTCTGAGGTATTGAGGGGGTACTTTCTGAGGAATTGAGGAAGCACTCTCTGAGATATTGAGGGAGCATTATCAGAGATACTGCGGGAACGCTTTCTAAGGTACTGTGGAAGCACTATCTGATGTACTGAGAATGCACTATCTGAGGTATTGAGGGAGCATTACCTGAGGTACTGAGGGAGCACATTCAAAGGTACTGAGGAAGCACCATCTGATGTACTGAGGAAGCATTATCTGACATACTGAGGGAGCAATATCTCAGGTATTGAGGGAGCACTTTCTGAGGTATTGAGGAAGCATTATCTTATGTACTGAGGAAGCACTCTCTGAGGTACTGAGGGAGCACTTTCTGAGGTATTGAGGAAGCACGACCTGAGGTACTGAGGGAGCACCCTCTGAGGTATTGAGAGAGATCTATCTGAGGTATGGAGGAACACTATCTGTGGTATTGCGGAACACTTTCTGAGGTACTGAGGGAGCACTTTCTGAAGTATGAAAGGTGCTGTTTATGAGGTATTGAGGGAGCACTATCTGAGGTATGGAGGGAGGACTTTCTGAAATATTGAGCAAGCACTATCTAAGCTTCTGAGGGAGCAATATCTCAGGTTTTGAGGGAGATCAATCTGAGGTATTGTGGAACACTATCTAAGGTATTGACGAACACTTTCTGAGGTATTGAGGAGGCAAGATCTGATGCACTGAGGAAGCACTCTGAGGTACTGAGGGAGCAATCTCTGAGGTGTTGAGGGAGATCTATCTGTGGTATTGAGGAACACTTTCTGAGGTATTGAGTGAACACTTTCTGAGATATTGTTGGGAGCACTTTCTGAGGTACTGAGGGATCACTATCTGAAGTATTGAGGGAGCACTTTCTGAGGTATTGAGTGAACACTTCTGAGATGTTGAGGGAGCATTATATGAGGTACTGAGGGAGCACTTTCTGAGGTATTGTGTGAACATTTTCTGAGGTATTGAGTGAGCACTATCTGAGGTATTGAGGGAGCACTATCTTAGGTATGGGGGAGCACTATCTTAGGTATTGAGGGAGCACGTTCTGAGGTATTGAGGGAGTAACTTCTGAGGAATTGAGGAAGCACTCTCTGAGATAATGAGGGAACATTATCTGAGGTTTTGAGGGAGCATTATCTGAGGTACTGAAGGAGAACTTTCTGAAGTTTTGAGGGAGCACTTTCTGAGGCATTGAGGGAGTACTTTCTGAGGCACTGAGGAAGCACAATCTGAGGTACTGAGGAAGCATTATCTGACATACTGAGGGAGCATTATCTGTGGTACTGAGAGAGCACTAACTGAGGTAGTGAAGGAGCACTTTCTGTGGTACTGAAGAAACACTTTCTGAAGTATTGAGGGTGCACTATCTGAGGTATTGACGGAGTACTTTCTGTGGTTATGAGGGAGCAATTACTGAGTTATTGAGGGAGCTCCTTCTGAGGTATTGAGCGAGTATTTTCTGAGGCTTTGAGGAAGCACTATCTGAGTTACTGAGGGAGCACTTTCTGACGTATTGAGTAAGCACTGTCCGAGGTATTAAGGAAGCATTGTCGGAGGTACTGAGGTAGCGCTTTCTGAGGTACTGAGTGTTCATTATCTGAGGTATTGAAGGAGCACTTTCTGAGGTATTGAGTGATCATTATCTACAATTTTGAGTGAGCACTTTCTGAGGTATTGAAGGAGACCTTCTGATGTACTTAGGAAGTGCTGTCCGAGGTATTGAGGGAGCACTTTCTGTGGTAGTGAGGGAGCACTTTCTGAGGTACTGAGGGTGTACTATCTGTGGATGTGATGGAGCATTTTCTGAGGTACTGAAGGTGCGCTGGCTAAGGTATTCAGGGAGCACTATCTGAGGTATTCAGGGAGCACTTACTGAGGTAATGAACGACGTACTATCTGAGGTACTGAGGAAGCCCTTTCTGATATAGGGTGTGCACTATCTGAGGAACTAAGGAAGCACTATCTGAGGTGTTGAGGAAGCAATTTTCTGAGGTACTGAGGGAGCACTTTCTGAGGTACTGAGGAAGCACTATCTGAGGTACTGAGGAAGCACTATTTGAGGTATTGGGGAGCATTATCTGAGGTATTCAGGGAGCGCTTTCTGAGGTAGTGAGGAAGCACTATCTGAGGGACTGAGGGAACATTATCTGAGATACTGGGGGAAGGCTTTCTAAGGTACTGAGGAGGCACTATCTGAGGTACTGAGGGAACATAATCTGAGATACTGAGGGAGCATTATCTGAGGTACTGAGGGAGCATTTTCTGAGGCACTGAGGAAGTACTATCTGAGGTACTGAGGAAGCATTATCTGACATACTGAGGGAGCATTATCTGAGGTACTGAGGGAGCACTTTCTGTGGTACTGAGGAAGCACGTGCTGTGGTATTGAGGGAGCACTATCAGAGCTACTGAGGGAGCAATATCTCAGGTTTTGAAGGAGCCCTTTCTGAGGTATTGAGGAAACACTGTCTGGGGTACTGAGGGAGCACCCTCTGAGGTACTGAGTATGCACTTTCTGAGGTATTGAGGAGCACTACCTGAGGTACTGAGGGAGCACTCTCTGAGGAATGGAAGGAGCTCTTTTTGAGGTATTGAGGGAGCATTATCTTCGGTACTGAGGGAGCACTATCTGAGGTACTGAGGGAGTACGTTCTGAGGTATTGAGGGGGCACTTTCTGAGGTATTGAGGGAGCACTTTCTGAGGTATGGAGGGAGCACTTTCTGAGGTAATGAACAAGCACTATTTGAGCTACTGAGGAGCAATATCTCAAGTTTTGAGGGAGCATTTTCTGAGGTATTGAGGAGGCACAGTCTGAGGTACTTTGGAAGCACTCTCTGAGGTACTGAGGGAGCACTTTCTGAGGTATTGAGGAAGCACTACCTGAGGTACTGAGGGAGCACTCTCTGATGTATGAAACGAGCTTCTTGAGGTATTGAGGGAGCATTATCTGAGGTACTGAGGGAGCACTATCTGAGGAACTGAGGGAGGACTTTCTGAGGTATTGAGTGAACACTGTTTGAGATATTGAGGGATGATTATATGAGGTACTGAGGGAGCACTTGCTAAGGTATTGAGTGAACACTTTCTGAGGTATTGAGGGAGCACTATCTGAGGTATTGAGGGAGCACTTTCTGAGGTATTGAGGGAGCTCTTTCTGAGGTATTGAAGAAGCACTATCTGAGGTATTGAGGGAGCATTATCTGAGGTGTTGAGGGAGCATTATCTGAGGTACTGGGGGAGCACTTTCTGAGGTACTGCGGAAGCACTATCTGAGTCATTGAGGTAGCTCTTTCTGATGTATTGAGGGAGTACCTTCTGAGGTACTGAGAGAGCATTATATGAGGTATTGTGGGAGCAATTACTGAGGTATTGGGGGAGCACGATCTGAGGTATTGGGGGAGCTCCTTCTCAAGTATTGAGCCAGTATTTTCTGAGGTTTTGAGGAAGCACTATCTGAGGTACTGAGCGAGCAATTTCTGATGTATTGAGAAACCACTGTCCGACGTATTAAGGAAGCACTGGCTGAGGTACTGAGTGTGCACTATCTGAGGTATTGAAGGAGCATTTTCTGAGGTATTGAGGGAGCATTTTCTGAGATACGTTTGGTGCACTATCTGAGGTATTGAGGGAGCAAGATCTGAGGTACTGAGGGAGACCTTTCTGAGGTATTGAGGGAGTACTTTCTGAGGTACTGAGGGAGTACTTTCCGAGGTATTGAGCAAGCACTTTCTGAGGTACTGAGGAATAATATCTGAGGTATTGAGGGAGCACTTTCTGAAGCATTGAGGTAGCACTATTTGATTTACTGAGGAAGCACTCTCTGAGTTACTGAGTGTGCATTTTCTGAGGTATTGAGAAAACACTATCTGAGGTACTGAGGGAGCACTCTCTGAGGTATTGAGCAAGCTCTATCTGATGTACTGAGGGAGCACTCTCTGTGAGGTATTGAGGAAGATCTATCTGAGGTATTGAGGAACACGATCTGATGTATAGAGAGAACAATTTCTGAGGTAGTGATGGTGCACTTTCTGAGGTACTGAGGGAGCACTTTCTGAGGTATTGAGAAAACAATTTTCAGAAGTACTGAAGGTGCACTTTATGAGGTATTGAGTGAACATTTTTTGAGATATTGAGGTACTGAGGAGGCACTTTCGGAGGTATTGAGGGAGCGCTGTCTAAGGTATGGGGAGCACGGAGGTATTGAGGGAGCACATTCTGAGGTATGGAATAAGCATTATCTGTGGTACTGAGGGAGCACTTTCTGCGGTACTGAGGGAGCACTTTCTGAGATTTTTCATGGTGCACTTTCTGAGGTATTGAGGAAGCACTATCTGAGGTATTGGAGAAGCAATTTTTGAGCATCTGAAGAAGCGTGATCTGAGATATTGAGGGAGCACTGTCTGAGGTATTGAGGATGTGCTTTCTGCGATAGCGAGGAAGCACTATCTGAGGTATTGAGGGAACATTATCTGAGATACTGAGGGAGCGCTTTCTAAGGTACTGAGGAAGCACTATCTGAGGTACAGAGGGAACATTATCTGAGCAGCTGAGGGAGCACCTTCTGAGGTACTGAGGAAGCACTTTCTGAGGTATTGAGTGTGCACTATCTGAGGAATTGAGGGAGCACTTTCTGAGGTAATGAGGGAGTAATTACTGAGGTATTGAGGGAGCACTATCTGAGGTACTGAGGAAGCACTATCTGAGGTAATGAGGGAGCACTTTCTGAAGTATTGAGGAAGCACTGTGTGATTTTCTGAGGAAGCACTATCTGATGTACTGAGGGAGCACTTTCTGAGATACTGAGGGAGCACTTTCTGAGATATTGAGGAAACACTATCTGAGGTACTGAGGGAGCACTTTCTGAGATATTGAGGAAGAACTAAATGAGGTACTGAGGGAGTGCATTCTGAGGTATTGAGCAAGGATTATGTGAGGTACTGAGGTAGCAATATCTCAGGTATTGAGGGAGCACTTTCTGAGGTATTGGGGAAGCACTATCTGATGTACTGAGGAAGCACTCTCTGCGGTAATGAGGGAGCACTTTCTGAGGTATTGAGGAAGCATTATCTGACATACTGAGGGAGCATTCTCTGAGGTATTGAGGGAGATCTATCTGAGGTATTGAGGAACACTATCTGAGGTATTGAGGGAGCACTCTCTGAGATATTGAGGGAGCACTATCTGAGGAACTGAGGAAATACTATCTGAGGGACTGTGGGAACACTATCTGAGGTATTGAGCGAGCGCATTCTGAGCTAGTGAGGAAGCACTATCTGAAGTACTGAGGGAACATTATCTGAGATAATGCGGGAATGCTTTCTAAGGAACTGTGGAAGCACTATCTGAGGTACTGAGAACGCACTATCTGAGGTATTGAGGGAGCATTACCTGAGGTACTGAGGGAGCACTTTCTAAGGTACTGAGAAAGCATTATCTGACATACTGAGGGAGCAATATCTCAGGTATTGAGGGACCACTTTCTGAGGTATTGAGGAAGAACTACCTGAGCTACTTATGGAGCAATATCTCAGGTATTGTGGGAGCACTTTCTGAGGCATTGAGGAAGCACTATCTGATGTACGGAGGAAGCACTCTCTGAGGTACTGAGGGAGCACTTTCTGAGGGATTGAGGAAGCATGACCTGAGGTACTGAGGGAGCACCCTCTGCGATATTGAGGGAGATCTATCTGAGGTATTGAGGAACACTATCTGAGGTATCGAGGAACACTTTCTGAAGTATTGAGGGAGCACTTTCTGAAGTATGAAAGGAGCTCTTCTGAGGTATTGAGGGAGCACTATCTGAGGTTTGGAGGGAGATCAATCTGAGGAATTGAGGAACACTATCTGAGGTATTGAGGAACACTTTCTGAGGTATTGAGAAGGCACTATCTGCTGCACTGAGGAAGCACTCTGAGGTACTGAGGGAGCGCTCTCTGAGGTATTGAGGGAGATCTATCTGTGGTATTGACGAACACTTTCTGAAGTATTGAGTGAACACTTACTGAGGTTTTGAGGGAGCACTTTCTGAGGTATTGAGAAAACAATTTTCAGAAGTACTGAAGGTGCACTTTATGAGGTATTGAGTGAACATTTTTTGAGATATTGAGGTACTGAGGAGGCACTTTCGGAGGTATTGAGGGAGCGCTGTCTAAGGTATGGGGAGCACGGAGGTATTGAGGGAGCACATTCTGAGGTATGGAATAAGCATTATCTGTGGTACTGAGGGAGCACTTTCTGCGGTACTGAGGGAGCACTTTCTGAGATTTTTCATGGTGCACTTTCTGAGGTATTGAGGAAGCACTATCTGAGGTATTGGAGAAGCAATTTTTGAGCATCTGAAGAAGCGTGATCTGAGATATTGAGGGAGCACTGTCTGAGGTATTGAGGATGTGCTTTCTGCGATAGCGAGGAAGCACTATCTGAGGTATTGAGGGAACATTATCTGAGATACTGAGGGAGCGCTTTCTAAGGTACTGAGGAAGCACTATCTGAGGTACAGAGGGAACATTATCTGAGCAGCTGAGGGAGCACCTTCTGAGGTACTGAGGAAGCACTTTCTGAGGTATTGAGTGTGCACTATCTGAGGAATTGAGGGAGCACTTTCTGAGGTAATGAGGGAGTAATTACTGAGGTATTGAGGGAGCACTATCTGAGGTACTGAGGAAGCACTATCTGAGGTAATGAGGGAGCACTTTCTGAAGTATTGAGGAAGCACTGTGTGATTTTCTGAGGAAGCACTATCTGATGTACTGAGGGAGCACTTTCTGAGATACTGAGGGAGCACTTTCTGAGATATTGAGGAAACACTATCTGAGGTACTGAGGGAGCACTTTCTGAGATATTGAGGAAGAACTAAATGAGGTACTGAGGGAGTGCATTCTGAGGTATTGAGCAAGGATTATGTGAGGTACTGAGGTAGCAATATCTCAGGTATTGAGGGAGCACTTTCTGAGGTATTGGGGAAGCACTATCTGATGTACTGAGGAAGCACTCTCTGCGGTAATGAGGGAGCACTTTCTGAGGTATTGAGGAAGCATTATCTGACATACTGAGGGAGCATTCTCTGAGGTATTGAGGGAGATCTATCTGAGGTATTGAGGAACACTATCTGAGGTATTGAGGGAGCACTCTCTGAGATATTGAGGGAGCACTATCTGAGGAACTGAGGAAATACTATCTGAGGGACTGTGGGAACACTATCTGAGGTATTGAGCGAGCGCATTCTGAGCTAGTGAGGAAGCACTATCTGAAGTACTGAGGGAACATTATCTGAGATAATGCGGGAATGCTTTCTAAGGAACTGTGGAAGCACTATCTGAGGTACTGAGAACGCACTATCTGAGGTATTGAGGGAGCATTACCTGAGGTACTGAGGGAGCACTTTCTAAGGTACTGAGAAAGCATTATCTGACATACTGAGGGAGCAATATCTCAGGTATTGAGGGACCACTTTCTGAGGTATTGAGGAAGAACTACCTGAGCTACTTATGGAGCAATATCTCAGGTATTGTGGGAGCACTTTCTGAGGCATTGAGGAAGCACTATCTGATGTACGGAGGAAGCACTCTCTGAGGTACTGAGGGAGCACTTTCTGAGGGATTGAGGAAGCATGACCTGAGGTACTGAGGGAGCACCCTCTGCGATATTGAGGGAGATCTATCTGAGGTATTGAGGAACACTATCTGAGGTATCGAGGAACACTTTCTGAAGTATTGAGGGAGCACTTTCTGAAGTATGAAAGGAGCTCTTCTGAGGTATTGAGGGAGCACTATCTGAGGTTTGGAGGGAGATCAATCTGAGGAATTGAGGAACACTATCTGAGGTATTGAGGAACACTTTCTGAGGTATTGAGAAGGCACTATCTGCTGCACTGAGGAAGCACTCTGAGGTACTGAGGGAGCGCTCTCTGAGGTATTGAGGGAGATCTATCTGTGGTATTGACGAACACTTTCTGAAGTATTGAGTGAACACTTACTGAGGTTTTGAGGGAGCACTTTCTGAGGTATTGAGGAAGCAATTTTCTGACGTACTGAAGGAGCACTTTCTGACGTATTGCGTGAACACTTCTGAGATATTGAAGGAGCATTATATGAGGTACTGAGGGAGCACTTTCTGAGGTATTGTGTGAACATTTTCTGAGGTATTGAGTGAGCACTATCTGAGGTATTGAGGGAGATCTATCTGTGGTATTGACGAACACTTTCTGAAGTATTGAGTGAACACTTTCTGAGATATTGAGGGAGCATTATATGAGGTACTGAGGGAGCACTTTCTGAGGTATTGAGGGAGCACTATCTGAGGTATTGAGGGAGCACTATGTTAGGTATGGGGGAGCACTATCTTAGGTATGGGGAGCACTATCTTAGGTATTGAGGGAGCACATTCTGAGGTATTGAGGGAGTACTTTCTGAGGAATTGAGGAAGCACTCTCTGAGACATTGAGGGAGCATTATCTGAGATACTGCGGGAACGCTTTCTAAGGTACTGAGGAAGCAGTATCTGATGTACTGAGGAAGCATTATCTGACATACTGAGGGAGCAATATCTCAGGTATTGATGGAGCACTTTCTGAGGAATTGAGGAAGAACTACCTGAGCTACTTATGGAGCAATATCACAGGTATTGAGGGAGCACATTCTGAAGTATGAAAGGTGCTCTTTTTGAGGTATTGAGGGAGCACTATCTGAGGTATGGAGGAATTTCTGAAATATTGAGCAAGCACTATCTGAGATTCTGAGGGAGCAATATCTCAGGTTTTGAGGGAGATCAATCTGAGGTATTGAGGAACACTATCTAAGGTATTGACAAACACTTTCTGAGGTATTGAGGAGGCAAGATCTGATGCACTGAGGAAGCACTCTGAGGTACTGAGGGAGCACTCTCTGAGGTGTTGAGGGAGATCTATCTGTGGTATTGAGGAATACTTTCTGAGGTATTGAATGAACACTTTCTGAGGTATTGTGGGAGCACTTTCTGAGGTACTGAGGGATCACTATCTGAGGTATTGAGGGAGCACTTTCTGAGGTATTGAGGAAGCAATTTTCTGAGGTACTGAGGGAGCACTTTCTGAGGAATTCAGTGAACACTTCTGAGATGTTGAGGGAGCATTATATGAGGTACTGAGGGCGCACTTTCTGAGGTATTGTGTGAACATTTTCTGAGGTATTGAGTGAGCACTATCTGAGGTATTGAGGGAGCACTATCTTAGGTATGGGGGAGCACTATCTTAGGTATTGAGGGAGCACATTCTGAGGTATTGAGGGAGTACCTTCTGAGGAATTGAGGAAGCACTCTCTGAGATATTGAGGGAACATTATCTGAGGTTTTGAGGGAGCATTATCTGAGGTACTGAAGGAGAACTTTCTGAAGTTTTGAGGGAGCACTTTCTGAGGCATTGAGGGAGTACTTTCTGATGTACTGAGGAAGCACAATCTGAGGTACTGAGGATGCATTATCTGACATACTGAGGGAGCATTATCTGTGGTACTGAGAGAGCACTATCTGAGGTAGTGAAGGAGCACTTTCTGTGGTACTGAAGAAACACTTTCTGAAGTATTCAGGGTGCACTATCTGAGGTATTGAGGGAGAACTTTCTGTGGTTATGAGGGAGCAATTACTGAGGTATTGAGGGAGCTCCTTCTGAGGTATTGAGCGAGTATTTTCTGAGGCTTTGAGGAAGCACGATCTGAGGTACTGAGGGAGCACTTTCTGACGTATTGAGTAAGCACTGTCCGAGGTATTAAGGAAGCATTGTGGGAGGTACTGAGGTAGCGCTTTCTGAGGTACTGAGTGTTCATTATCTGAGGTATTGAGGGAGCACTTTCTGAGGTATTGAGTGAGCATTATCTACAATTTTGAGTGAGCACTTTCTGAGGTATTGAAGGAGTACCTTCTGATGTACTTAGGAAGCACTGTCCGAGGTATTGAGGGAGCACTTTCTGTGGTAGTGAGGGAGCACTTTCTGAGGTACTGAGGGTGTACTATCTGTGGAAGAGATGGAGCATTTTCTGAGGTACTTTAGGTGCGCTGGCTAAGGTATTCAGGGAGCACTTACTGAGGTATTCAGGGAGCAATTACTGAGGTAATGAACGACGTACTATCTGAGGTACTGAGGAAGCCCTTTCTGATATAGGGTGTGCACTATCTGAGGAACTAAGGAAGCACTATCTGAGGTGTTGAGGAAGCAATTTTCTGAGGTACTGAGGGAGCACTTTCTGAGGTACTGAGGAAGCACTATCTGAGGTACTGAGGAAGCACTATTTGAGGTATTGGGGAGCATTATCTGAGGTATTGAGGGAGCCTCTCTGATGTATTGAGGGTGCTCCTTCTGAGGTATTGAGCGAGTGTTTCTGAGGTATTGAGGGAGCACTATCTGAGCTATTGAGGGTGCACTACCTGTGGTAACGAGGAAGCACTTTCTGATGTATTGAGGAAGCGCAATGAGAGTACTGAGGGAGCATTTGCTGAGTTATTGAGGGATCATTTTCTGAGGTACAGAGGGAGTACTATCTGAAGTATTGAGCAAGCGCTATCTGATGTACTGAGGAAGAACTCTCTGAGGTATTGAGGGAGCGCTTTCTGAGGTAGTGAGGAAGCACTATCTGAGGGACTGAAGGAACATTATCTGAGATACTGAGGGAGCATTATCTGAGTTACTGAGGAAGCATTTTCTGAGGCACTGAGGAAGTACTATCTGAGGTACTGAGGAAGCATTGTCTGACATACTGAGGGAGCATTATCTGAGGTACTGAGGGAGCACTTTCTGTGGCACTGAGGAAGCACTTTCTGTGGTATTGAGGGAGCACTATCAGAGCTACTGAGGAACAATATCTCACTTCTTGAGGGAGTCCTTTCTGAGGTATTGAGGAAGCACTGTCTGAGGTACTGAGGGAGCACTCTCTGAGGAATGGAAGGAGCTCTTTTTGAGGTATTGAGGGAGCATTATCTGAGGTACTGAGGGAGTACTTTCTGAAGTATTGAGAGAGAACTTTCTGAGGTATTGAGGGAGCACTTTCTGAGGTATGGAGGGAGCACTTTCTGAGGTAATGAGCAAGCACTATTTGAGCTACTGAGGAGCAATATCTCAAGTTTTGAGGGAGCATTTTCTGAGGTATTGAGGAGGCACTGTCTGAGGTACTTTGGAAGCACTCTCTGAGGTACCGAGGGAGCACTTTCTGAGGCATTGAGGAAGCACTACCTGAGGTACTGAGGGAGCAGTCTCTGAGGTATGGAACGAGCTCTTTTTGAGGTATTGAGGGAGCATTATCTGAGGTACTGAGGGAGCACTATCTGAGGAACTGAGGGAGGACTTTCTGAGGTATTGAGTGAACACTGTTTGAGATATTGAGGGATGATTATATGAGGTACTGAGGGAGCACTTGCTAAGGTATTGAGTGAACACTTTCTGAGGTATTGCGGAAGCACTATCTGAGGTATTGAGGGAGCACTTTCTGAGGTATTGAAGAAGCACTATCTGAGGTATTGAGGGTGCATTATCTGAGGTATTGTGGGAGCATTATCTGAGGTACTGAGGGAGCACTTTCCGAGGTACTGCGGAAGCACTATCTGAGGCATTGAGGGCGCTCTTTCTGATGTATTGAGCGAGTACCTTCTGAGGTTCTGAGGGAGCATTATCTGAGGTATTGTGGGAGCAATTACTGACGTATTGGGGGAGCACTATCTGAGGTATTGGGGGAGCTCCTTCTCAAGTATTGAGCCAGTATTTTCTGAGGTTTTGAGGAAGCACTATCTGAGGTACTGAGCGAGCACTTTCTGACGTATTGAGAAACCACTGTCCGACCTATTAAGGAAGCACTGGCTGAAGTACTGAGTGTGCACTACCTGAGGTATTGAAGGAGCATTTTCTGAGGTATTGAGGGAGCATTTTCTGAGATACTTTTGTTTGCACTATCTGAGGTATTGAGGGAGCAAGATCTGAGGTACTGAGGGAGACCTTTCTGAGGTATTGAGGGAGTACTTTCTGAGGTACTGAGGGAGTACTTTCCGAGGTATTGAGCAAGCACTTTCTGAGGTACTGAGGAATAATAACTGAGGTATTGGGGGAGCACTTTCTGAAGCATTGAGGAAGCACTATTTGATTTACTGAGGAAGCACTCTCTGAGTTACTGAGTGTGCACTTTCTGAGGTATTGAGAAAACACTATCTGAGGTACTGAGGGAGCACTTTCTGAGGTATTGAGCAAGCACTATCTGATGTACTGAGGGAGCACTCTCTGAGGTATTGAGGAAGATCTATCTGAGGTATTGAGGAACACGATCTGATGTATAGAGGGAACAATTTCTGAGGTAGTGAGGGTGCACTTGCTGAAGTATGCAATGAGCTCTTTTTGAGGTATTGAGGGAGCACTATCTGAGGTACTGAGGGAGCACTATCTGAGATATTGAGGGAGCACTTTCTGAGTTGTTGAGAAAACAATTTTCTGAAGTACTGAAGGTGCACTTTATGAGGTATTGAGTGAACACCTTCTGAGATATTGAGGTAGTATTATATGAGGTACTGAGGGAGCACTTTCTTAGGTATTGAGGGAGCACTTTCTGAGGTATTGAGGAAGCAATTTTCTGAAGTACTGTGGGAGCACTTTCTGAGGTATTGAGTGAACACTTCTGAGATGTTGTCGGAGCATTATATGAGGTACTGAGGGTGCCCTTTCTGAGGTATTGTGAACATTTTCTGAGGTATTGAGTGAGCACTATCTGAGGTATTGAGGGAGATCTATCTGTGGTATTGAGGAAGCACTATCTGACATTCTGAGGGAGCATTATCTGACGTACTGAGGGAGCAGATTCTCTGGTACTGTGGAAGCACTTTCTGAGGTCTTGAGGGAGCACTTTCTGAGGTATTGCTTGAACATTTTTGAGCTATAAAGGAGCACTATCTGAGGTATTGACGGAGGATTATCTGTGGTACTGAGGAAGCACTATGTGAGGTATTGATGATGCACTATCTGAGGTACTGAAGAAGCACCATCTGAGTTATTGTGGGAATAATTTCTAAGGTACTGAGAGAGCACTATCTGAGGTATTGAGGGAGCATTTTCTGATGTATTGAGGGAGCAGTTTCTGAGGTATGAGGGTGCTCCTTCTGAGGTATTGTGGAAGCACTGTCTGATGTACTGAGGAAGCACTATCTGAGGTAGAGATGGAGCACATTCTGAGGTATTGAGGGAGCACCATCTGGGTACTGATGGAGCATTATCTGAGGTATTGATTGAGCACTATGTGAGATATTGATGGAGAACATGGTGCGGTGCTGAGGAAGCACTACCTGCGGTACTGAGGGAGCATTATCAATGGTACTGAGTGAGCATTTTCTGAGGTACTGAGGGAGCACTTTATCAGGTACTGAGGAAGCACTTTCTATGGTTTTGAGGGTGCACTTTCTGAGTTATTGAGGGAGAACTTTCTGAGATACAGAGAGAGCACTTTCTGAGTTACTGAGTGAGCACTTTCTGTGGTATTAATGTAGCACATCCGAGGTATTGAGGAAGCACAATCTGAGTTTTTGTGGGAGCACTTTCTGAGGTACTGAGAGAGCACTTTCTGAGGTATTGAGAAAGCACTATCTGAGGTACTGAGGGTGCACTATCTGAGGTATTGAGGGAGCACTTTCTGAGATACTGAAGGTGCACTCTCTGAGGTATTGAGGGAGCACTTTCTGAGATACTGAGGTTGCCCTATCTGAGGTACTGAAGCAGCACTATCTGAGGTATTGTTGGAGCACTTTCTGCGGTCCTGAGGAAGTACTACCTGCGGTACTGAGTGAGCATTATCTGAGGTACTGAGGGAGCACTTTCTGAGGTACTGAGGTATCGACTTCTGAGGTACTGAGGAAGCACTTTCTGTGGCATTGAGGGTGCACTTTCTGAGGTATTGAGGGTGCACTATCGATGGTACTGAGGAAGCACTATCTCAGTTTTTAAAGGAGCACTTCCTCAGATTTGAGACAGCACTTTCTGTTGTACTGAGAGTGCACTTTCTGTGGTATTGAGGGAGCTCTTTCTCAGTTATTGAGTGACTATTTTCTGAGGTATTGAGAGAGCACTGTCTGAGATGGTGAGGGAGCACTATCTGAGGTATTGAGGGTGCATTATCTGTGGTACTGAGGAAGCACTATCTGAGCGATGGAGGGTTCACGTTCTGAGATATTGAGAAAGCACTCTCTGAGGTACTGAGGAAGCACTTTCAGAGGTATTGACCAAGCAGTATCTGAGGTATTGAGGGAGCACTATCTGAGGCACTGAGGGAGCACTTCCTGACGTATTGAGGGTGTAATATCTGAGGTACTGTGGAAGTACTATCTGAGGTATTCAGGGCACACTTTCTGAGGTATTGAGGAAACACTGACGAAGCACTACCTGAGGTACTGAGGGAGCACTAACTGTGGTATTGATTGAGCAATTTCAAAGGTACTGAGGGTGCACTATCTGAGGTACTGAGGGTGCACTATCTGAGGTACTGAGGGTGCACTTTCTGTGGTACTGAGGGAGCACTTTCTGTGGTATTGAGGGAGCACTATCTGTTGTACTGAGGAAGCACATCCTGAGCTATTGAGGAAGCATCATCTGAGTACTGAGGGAGCTCTATCTGAGGGACTGACGCAGCACTCTCTGAGGTATTGACGGAGCACTTTCTGCGGTCCCGAGAAGGCACTACCTTCGGTACTGACGGAGCACTATCTGAGGTAATGTGGGAGCACTTTCTGAGATATTGAGGATGCACTATCTGAGGTATTGAGGGAACACTTTCTGAGGTATTGAGGGAGCACTATCTGAGGTATTGAGGGAGCCATTTCTGAGGTATTTAGGGAGCTCCTTCGGAGGTATTGATCAAGTAGTTTCTGAGGTATTGAGGGAGCACTATCCGCGATATTGAGGGTGCAGTATCTGTGGTACAGAGGAAGCACTATCTGAGGTACTGCGGGAGAACTATCTGAGGTATTGAGGAAGCAATGTCTGAGTTACTAATGAAGCACTATCTGAGATATTGAGGGATCATGTTCTGAGGTATTGAGGAAGCACTATCGAAGGTACTGAGGAAGCACTATCTGAGGGATTGAGGGAGCACTTTCTGCGGTACTGAGGGAGCATTATCTGAGGGATTGAGGGAGCACTTTCTGAGGTATTGGGGAGCACTATCTGAGGTATTGAGGGAGCACTTTCTGAGATATTGAGGAGCACTATCTGAGGTATTGAGGAAGCACTATCTGAGGTACTGAGGGAGCATTATCTGACATACTGAGGGAGCATTATATGATGTACTGAGGGAACACTTTCTGAGCTACGTAGGAAACACTATCTGAGTTATTGAGGGTGCACTATCTGAGTTATTGAGGGGGCAATTTCTGAGATATTGAGCAAGCACCATCTGAGGTACTGAGGGAGCAATTTCTGACATAGAGTGTGCATTTTCTAAGCTATTGAGTGAGCACTCTCTGAGGTATTGAGTGAGCACTTTCTGTGGTATTGTGGGAGCATTATCTAAAGTATTCAGGGAGCACTTTCTGAGGTATTGTGGGAGAATTATCTAAAGTATTGAGGGAACACTTTCTGAGGTATTAAGGAAGCACAATCTGAGTTACTGAGGGCGCACCTTCTGAGGTATTGGGTGTGCACTATCTGAGGGACAGAGGAGGTATTATCTGAGGTATTGAGGGAGCACTTTCAGAGGTGTTGAGGGAGCAATTTCTGATGTACTGAGGGTGCACTATCTGAGGTATTGAGAGAGCCCATTCTGAGGTATTGCGGGAGCTCCATCTGAGGTATTGAGCAAGTAGTTTTTGAGGTATGGAGGGAGCACTATCTGAGGTACTGAGGGAGCACTTTCTGATGTATGGAGGGAGCACTACCTGTGGTACTGAGGAAGTACTGTCTGAGGTACTGAGGGAGCACTATCTGAGGTATTGAGGGATCACGGCTGAGGTGTTGAGGGATCGCTATCTGAGGTATTGAGGAAACACTATCTGAAGTACTGAGAGAAAACTTTCTGAGGTATTGTGGGAACACTTTCTGAGGTACTGCAGAGCACTTTTTGAGGTATTGAAGGATCAATTTCTGATGTATTGAGGGAGCAGTTCCTGAGGTACTGAGGGAGCAATTTCTGATGTCTTGTGGGAACACTTTCTGAGGTATTGAGGGAGCACCATCTGAGGTATTGAGGCAGCACTTTCTGAGGCATTGAGGGAGCACGTTCTGAGGCATTGAGGGAGCGCTTCCTGAGGTATTGAGGATACACTATCTGAGGTATTGAGAGAGCACTTTCTAAGGTATTGAGGGAACACTATCTAAGGCGTTGATTGAGAACTTTCTGAGGTATTGAGGTAGCACGATCTGAGGAATTGAGGGAACACTTAGTGTGGTATTGAGGGACAACTTTGCGTTGCATTGAGGTAGCACTTTCTGAGGTATTGAGGGAGCACTTTCTGGAGTATTGAGCGAGAATTATCTGAGGTATTGAGGGAGCACTGTCTGAGGTAGTGGGGCAGCGCTTCCTGAGGTAATGGAGAAACAATATGTGAGGTATTGAGGGAGCAGTTTCTGAGGTACTGAGTGAGCACTTTCTGAGTTCCCGAGGGAGCACTTTCTGAGAAATTGTGTTTGCACATCTGAGGTATTGAGGAAGCACTATCTAAGGTATTGTGGCAGCACTTTCTGAGATCCTGACAGATTACTTTCTGATTTATTGAGGAATCATTTCTGATGAATTGAGGGAGCAGTTTCTGAGGTACTGAGAGAGCCCCTTCTGAGGTATTTAGGAAGCACTTTCTGAGGTGTTGAGGAAGCACTATCTGAGGAATTTGGGGAGCACCTTCTGAGGTAATGAGGGAGGACTTTCTGAAGTATTGAGGCAGCACATTCTGATGTACTGAGGAAGCATAATCTGAGGTACTGAGGGAGCACTTTCTGAGCTATTGAGGAAACACTATCTGAGGAACTGAGGAAGCACTATCTGAGGTATGGAGGGAGATCTATCGGCGGTATTGAGAAAGCACTATCTGAGTTATTGTGGGAACATTTTCTGAGGTACTGACAGAGCACTTTCTGAGGTACTGAGAGAGCAGTTTCTGAGGTACTGAGACAGCGGTTTCTGAGGTACTGAGAGAGAACTTTCCGAGGTACAGTGGGAGCACTTTCTGAGGTATTGAGGAAGCACTATCTCAGGCATTGAGAGATCATGTCTGAGGTATAGAGGAAGCACTATCTGATGTGCTGAGGAAGCACTATCTGAGGAAGTGAGAGAAAACGTTCTGAGGTCTTGAGGGAGCACTTTCTGAGGTATTGAGGGAGCACTAACTGAGGTATTGAGGGAAAAATTTCTAAGGTATTGAGGGAACACTATCTGAGGAATTGAGGGAACACTTAGTGTGGTATTGAGGGACAACTTTGCAAGGCATTGAGGTAGCACATTCTGAGGTATTGAGGGAGCACCAGCTGAGCTACTAAGGAAGCACTATCTGAGGTATTGAGGGAGTACTTTCAGAGGTATTGTGGGAGCTATATCTAAAGTATTGAGGGAGCACTTTCTGAGGTATTGAGGGATCACGTTCTGAGGTATTGAGGAAGCACAATCTGGGTTATTGAGGATGCACTATCTAAGGTATTGAGGGAGGCTTTTCTGAGGTATTCAGGGAGTACTAACTGGGGTATTGATGGATCACTATCTGAGGTACTGAGGAAGCAGTTTCTGAGGTATTGAGGAAGCACCTTCTGAGGTATTGAGGGAGCACTTTCTCAGGTATTGTGGAAGCACAATCTGTGTACTGAGAGAGCACTATCTGAGGTACTGAGGTGGCATTTTTTGAGGTATTGACAGCGCACTTTCTGCGGTACTGAGGGAGCATTATCTGAGGTACTGAGGTATTACGGAAGCACTTTCTGAGGTGTTGAGGGAGCACTTTCTCAGGTACTAAGGGAGCACTTTCTGACTTATTGAGTTTGCACTATCTGTGGTACTGAGGAAGCACTCTCTGAGGTACTGAGGGAGCACTTTCTGAGGTATTGAGGGAGCACAATCTCTGGTACTGTGGAAGCACTCTCTGAGGTACTGAGGAAGCACTATCTGAGGTACTGAGGAAGCACTATCTGAGGTACTGAGGAAGCACTGTCTGAGGTATTGAGGAAGCACTTTCTGAGGTTTTGAGGGAGCACAATCTCTGGGACTGTGGAAGCACTATCTGAGGTACTGAGGAAGCACTATCTGAGGTACTGAGGAAGCACTATCTGAGGTACTGAGGAAGCACTATCTGAGGTATTGAGGGAGCACGTTCTGAAGAATTGAGGAAACACTGATGTACTGACGAAGCACTACCTTAAGTACTGAGGGAGCAATATCTGAGGTACAGAGAGAACACGTTCCGAGTTACTGAGTGAACATTTTCTGAGGTCTTGACGTAGCATATCCGAGGTATTGAGGAGGCACAATCTGAGTTATTGTGGGGGCACGTTCTGAGGTACTGGGAGAACACTTTCTGAGGTATTGAGGGAGCAGTTTCTGAGGGACTGAGGGAGCACATTGTGAGTTGTTGAGGGAGCACTTTCTGAGGTATTGAGGGAGCACTATCTGAGTTATTGAGGGTTCACTATCTGAGGTATTGCGGGATCACGTTCTGAGGCATTGAGGAAGCATTCTCTGAGGTATTGTGGAAGAACTGTCTGAGGTATTCTGGAAGCACTATCTGAGGTATTGAGGGAGCAATTTCTGAGGTATTGAGGAAGCACCATCTGGGTACTGAGGGAGAGCTATCTGAGGTATTGATTGAGCACTATCTGAGGTATTGATGGAGCACAAGGTGCGGTACTGAGGGAGCACTTTCTCAGGTAGTGAAGAAGCACTTTCTGTGGTGTTGAGGTACACCTTTGGAGGTATTGTGGGAACACTTTCTGAGGTATTGAGGGAGCACTATCTGTGGTACTGAGGAAGCACTGTCTGAGGTACAGAGGAAGCACTATCTGAGATATTGAGGGAGCATTGTCTGAGGTACTGAGGAAGCACTGTCTGAGGTACAGAGGAAGCACTATCTGAGGTATTGAGGGAGCACTATCTGAGGTCCTGAGGAAGCACTGTCTGAGGTACTGAGGAAGCACTGTCAGGGGTACAGAGGAAGCACAATCTGAGATATTGAGGAAGCACTGTCTGAGGTATTGAGGAAGCACTGTCTGAGGTACAGAGGAAGCACTATTTGAGGTTTTGACGGATCACGTTCTGAGATATTGAGGAAGCAATATCTGAGGTACTGAGGAAGCACTGTCTGAGGTATTGACAGATCACATTCGGAGATATTGAGGAAGCAATATCTGAGGTACTGAGGAAGCACTTTCAGAGGTAGAGAGCAAGCACCATCTGAGGTACTGAGGGAGTAATTTCTGACATAGAGAGAGTGAACTTTCTAAGATATTGAGTGAGCAATATCTGAGGTATTGAGGAGCACTTTCTGAGATATTGTGGGCGCATTATGTAAAGTATTGAAGGGGATCCTTCTGAGGTATTGAGGGACCATCTTCGGAGGTAGTTAGGAAGCACTATCTGAGTTATTGAGATTGCACTATCTGAGGTATTGAGGGAGCTGTTTCGGAGGTATTGAGGGAGTACTAGCTGATGTATTGATGAAGTAGTATCTGAGGTACTGAGGAAGCAGTTTCTGAGGTACTGAGGAAGCAGATTCTGAGGTATTGAGGGAGCATTATCTGAGGTATTGAGGGAGCACCTTCTGCGGTACTGTGGGAGCACCTTCTGAGGTACTTAGCAAGCACTATCTGAGGTATTGAGGGAGCACTATCTGAGGTCCTGAGGAAGCACTGTCTGAGGTACTGAGGAAGCACTGTCTGAGGTACAGAGGAAGCACAATCTGAGATATTGAGGAAGCACTGTCTGAGGTATTGAGGAAGCACTGTCTGAGGTACAGAGGAAGCACTATTTGAGGTTTTGACGGATCACGTTCTGAGATATTGAGGAAGCAATATCTGAGGTACTGAGGAAGCACTGTCTGAGGTATTGACAGATCACATTCGGAGATATTGAGGAAGCAATATCTGAGGTACTGAGGAAGCACTTTCAGAGGTAGAGAGCAAGCACCATCTGAGGTACTGAGGGAGTAATTTCTGACATAGAGAGAGTGAACTTTCTAAGATATTGAGTGAGCAATATCTGAGGTATTGAGGAGCACTTTCTGAGATATTGTGGCGTATTATGTAAAGTATTGAAGGGGATCCTTCTGAGGTATTGAGGGACCATCTTCGGAGGTAGTTAGGAAGCACTATCTGAGTTATTGAGATTGCACTATCTGAGGTATTGAGGGAGCTGTTTCGGAGGTATTGAGGGAGTACTAGCTGATGTATTGATGAAGTAGTATCTGCGGTACTGAGGAAGCAGTTTCTGAGGTACTGAGGAAGCAGTTTCTGAGGTATTGAGGGAGCATTATCTGAGGTATTGAGGGAGCACCTTCTGCGGTACTGTGGGAGCACCTTCTGAGGTACTTAGCAAGCACTATCTGAGGTATTGAGGGTGTACTATCTGAGATATTGAAGGTGCACTATCTGAGGTATTGAGGGAGCACTTTCTGAGGTTCTGATGTTGCCCTATCTGATGTACTGAAGCAGAACTATCTGAGGTATAGTTGGAGCACTTTCTGCGGTCCTGAGGAAGTACTACCTGCGGTACTGAGTGAGCATTATCTGAGGTCCTGAGGGAGCGATTTCTGAGGTACTGAGGAAGCACTTTCTGTGGTATTGTTGGTGCACTTTGTGTGCCATTGAGGGTGCACTTCCTGAGGTATTGAGGGTGCACTATCTATGGTTCTGAGGAAGCACTATCTCAGTTTTTAAAGGAGCACTTCCTCAGGTTTGAGACGGCACTTTCTGTTGTACTGAGAGAGCACTTTCTGTGATATTGAGGGAGCTCTTTCTCAGTTATTGAGCGACAATTTTCTGATGTATTGAGGGAGCACTATCTGACGTTTTGAGGGTGCATTATCTGTGGTACTGAGAAAGCACTATCTGAGCTATGGAGGGTTCACGTTCTGAGGTACTGAGGGTGCACTATCTGAGGTATTGAGGGAGCACTATCTGAGATATTGAGGGAGCACTATCTGAGGCACTGAGGGAGCACTATCTGATGTAGTGAGGGTGTAATATCTGACGTAGTCAGGAAGCACTATCTGATGTACTGAGGAAGCATTATTTGAGGTATTGAGCACTATCTGAGGTATTGAGGGAGCATTATCTGAGGTATTGAGGAGCACTTTCTGAGGTATTGAGGAAGCACTATCTGATGCACTGAGGAAGCATTATTTGAGGTACAGAGGGAGCACTTTCTGAGGTATTGAGGAAGCACTGTCTGAGCTACTGAGGAAGCACTCTCTGAGGTATGGAGGCAGATCTATCTGAGCTATAGAGGGTGCACTATCTGACGTACTGAGGAAGCACTATCTGTGGTATTGAGGGAGCAATTTCTGACATATAGAGTGTTCATTTACTAAGCTATTGAGTGAGCACTATTTGAGGTATTGAGGGAGCACTTTCTGTGGTATTGTGGGAGCAATATCGAAAGTATTGTTGGAGCACTTTCTGAGGTATTGAGTGAGCACCTTCTGAGGTATTGGGTGTGCACTATCTGAGGGACAGAGGAAGCATTATCTGAGGTATCGAGGGAGCACTTTCTGAGGTATTGAGTGAGCACCTTCTGAGGTATTGGGTGTGCACTATCTGAGGGACAGAGGAGGCATTATCTGAGGTATCGAGGGAGCACTTTCTGAGGTATTGAGGGAGCAATTTCTGATGTACTGAGGGTGCACTATCTGAGGTATTGAGAGGGCTCATTCTGAGGTATTGAAGGAGCTCCGTCTGAGGTATTGAGCAAGTAGTTTTTAAGGTATTGAGGGAGCACTATTTGAGGTACTGAGGGAGCACTATCTGAGGTATTGCGGGAGCACTAACTGAGGTATTGAGAAAGCACTATCTGAGGCATTGAGGTAGCAAATCTGATGTACTGAGGAAGCACTATCTGAGGTATTGAGCGAGCACTTTCTGAGGATTTGAGGGTGCACTATCTGAGGTGTTGAGGGAGCTCCTTCTGATGTATTGAGTGAGCAGTTTCTGAGGGACTGAGGGAGCACTTTCTGATGTATTGAAGGAGCACTTCCTGAGGTATTGAGGAAGCGCTATCTGAGGTATTGAGGGATTGTGTCTGAGGTATTGAGGGAGCACTATCTGAGGTACCGAGGAAACACTATCTGATGTACTTAGGGAGCTCTATGTGAGGTTTGGGGGGAGATCTATCTGCGGTATTGAAGAAGCACTATCTCAGGTCCTGAGGAAGCACTACCTGATGTATTCAGGGAGCACTTTCTGAGTTACTGAGGGACACTTTCTGAGGTAATGTGGTAGCATATCTGAGGTATTGAGGAAGCACTATTTGTGTTATTGTGGGAGCACTTTATGAGGTACTGAGAGCAATTTCTGAGATATTGAAGGAGCACATTCTCAGGTATTGAGGAAGCACTATCTGATGTACTGAGGCAGCACATTCTGAAGTATTGAGGGAACACTTTTTGAGGTATTGAGGGAAGGAATATCTGAGGTATTGAGGGAGAACTTTATGAGTTATAGAGGGTGCACTATCTGACGTACTGAGGAAGCACCATCTGAGGTACTGAGGGAGTAATTTCTGAATATAGAGTGTGCAGTTTCTAAGGTATTGAGGGAGCACTTTCTGAGGTATAGAGGGAGCACTTTCTGAGGTCTCTCTTGTCGTCCCCGGTGTCTCTCGCCCCTGGTCTATCAGGTGCCCCCAGTCTCTCTCACCCCCCCGGTCTCTCTCGCCCCCCTGTCCCTCGTTACCCCCAGTCTCTCTCACCCCCAGTCTCTCGCATCACTCCCTCTCTCTTGCCCCCATCTCTCTCTCTCACCCCCTGATCTCCCTTGCTCCCGGTCTCTCTCACCCCTGGTCGCTCTCGCCCCCAGTCTCTCTCGTCCCCGGTCTCTCTCGTCACCCCCGGTCTCTCTTGCCCAAAGTCTCTCTCATTGCCCCCGGTCTCTCTCGCCCACGATCTCTCTCGCACCCAGTCTCTCTCTCCCCTGTGCTCTCTAGTCCCTGGTCTCTCTCACCCGCAGTCTCTCTCTCACCCCCGGTCTCTCTCGCACCCAATCTCTCTCGCCACTCCCCTCTCTATCACCCCTGGTCTCTCTCTCTCTCGCCATGGTCTCTCTCTCATCCCCTGGCCTGTCTCACGACCCAAGTCTCTATCACCCTGGTCTCTCTCTATCACCATGGTCTCTCTCTTGTCCCAGGTCTGTCTCGCCTCCCCAGTCTCTCTTGTCAATCCCTCTCTCTCACCCCCGGTCTCTCACGCCCCCAGTCTCTCTGACCCCCCCCACCACCATCTCTCTCGCACCCGGTCTCTCTCATCATCCCCTCTCTCTCGACCCCGGTCTCTCTCTCGCCCCCTTTCCCTCTCGCCTGCAGGCTCTCTCGACCCCCGTCTCTCTCGTCACCCCCGGTCTCTCTTGCACACAGTCTCTCTCATTGCCCCCGGTCTCTCTCGCCCACGATCTCTCTCGCACCCAGTCTCTCTCTCCCCTGTGCTCTCTCGACCCCGGTCTCTCTCACCCGCAGTCTCTCTCTCTCGCCCCCGGTCTCTCTCGCCCCCAGTCTCTCTGACCCCCACCCCCACCCCCGTCTCTCTCGCACCCGGTCTCTATCATCATCCCCTCTCTCTCGACCCCAGTCTCTCTCTCGCCCCCTTTCCCTCTCGCCTGCAGGCTCTCTCGACCAGCGTCTCTCTCGTCACCCCCAGTCTCTCACGCACACAGTCTCTCTCATTGCCCCCGGTCTCTCTCATTGACCCCGGTCTCTCTTGCCCCCGGTCTCTCTCATCCTTCATCTGTCTCGTTGCCTCCGGTCTCTCATGCCCCTGGTCTCTTTCGCACCTGGTCTATCTCGCCCCTAGTCTCTCATCACCCCCCGGTCTCCCTCGCCCCCATTCTCTCTCTTGCCCCTGGTCTCTCTCTCGCTCCCATTCTCTCTCTTGCCCCCGGTTTCTCTCTTGCCCCCAGTCTCTCTCTCGCCCCTGGTTACTCTCTCGCCCTCAGTCTCTCTCTCGCCCCGGTCTGTCTTGTCACTCCTGGTCTATCATCACCCCAGTCTCTCATCAACCCCGGTCTCCCTCGCTCCCGGTCTCCCTCGGCCTCAGTCTCTATCATCCCGGGTCTCTCTCTTCACCATTGGTCTCTCTCGTCCCCGGTCTCTCTTGTCACTCCTGGTGTCTCGGTCCCTGTTGTCACCCCCGGTGTCTCGGTCTCTCTTGTCGCCCCTGGTGTCTCTCGCCACTGGTCACTCGTCAAACCCGGTCTCTCTCACTCACAGTTTCTCTTGCCTCCGGTCTCTCTCGTCCCCGATCTCTCAGGTGGCCCCAGTCTCTCTCACACCTGGTCCCTCGTCACCCCCCGGTCTCTCTTGTCACTTCCTCTCTCTCGCCCTCAGTATCTCTCATCGCCCCCCGATCTTTCTCGTCCCTGGTCTCTCTCGCCCCATCAGGTCTCTCTCGATCCCAGACTCTCTCGGCCCGGCCTCTCTCACCATCCCCTGTCTCGCGCTCCCCCCCCCACCCCGGTTTCTCTCGCCCACCCCATCTCTCTCTTGCCCCCGGTCTCTCTCTCTTGCACCCGGTCTCTCTATCGCCCCCAGTCTGTCTCATCATCCCCGGTCGCGCGTGCCCGCAGTCTCTCTTGTCACCCCTGGTCTCTCGTCACCCCCGGGCACTCTCGCCCCTCCGTCTCTCTCATCGACCCCGGTCTTTCATCGCCCCTGGTTTCTCTCGCCTCCTGTCTCTCTCATCGTCCCCAGTCTCTCTCTCACCCCCAGGCTCTCTCGCCCCCGGTCTCTCGCACCCCCCCGCAGTCTCTCTCGCCCCGCTCTCTCTCTTCGCCCCCGGTCTCTCTTGCCCCTGTTCTCTCATCGCCCCCAGTCTCTCTCGCTCCTGGCCTCTCTCACCCCCCGGTCTCTCTCGTCGCCGTCACTCTCACGCCCCAAACTCACTCACCCCCGGTCTCTCTTGTTGCCCTGGTCTCTCTCGTCAACCCCCTCTCTCTCGTCAGGCCCGGTCTCTCATTGGCCCTGGTCTCTTGCCCACGGTCTCTCTCGTACCCGGTCTCTCGCAACCTCCCTGGTCTCGCCCCCGGTCTCTCTCACCCACCCCCGTCTCTCTCGCACCGTTCTGTCTCTTTGCTCACGGTCTCTCTTGCCCCTGTTCTCTCCCGCCCCCGGTCTCTCACCCCCCTGTATTCTCTCTTGACCCCGGTTTCTCTCGTCACCTCCCCTCTCTGGCCCATGGTCTCTCTCTCGCGCCTGGGCTCTCTCGCCCCCGGTCTCTCTCATCTCCGGTCTCTTTTGCCCCCGGTCTCTCTCGCACCCAGTCTCTCTCATCAAGCCCTCTGTCTCACCCCAGTCTCTCTCTCTCGTCCCCTGGTCTCTCTCGTGCCCGGTCTCTCTCGTTGTCCCCGGTTTCTCTCGCTCCCGGTCTCTCTCACCCCCGGCCCCCCTCGGTCTCCCGGTCTCTGTCATCACTCCAAGCCACTCTCGTCACCCCCAGTCTGTCTCTTCACCCCATGTCTCTCTTGCCCCAGTCTCTCTCCCCCGGTCTCTCTTGACCCCGGTCTCTCTTGCCCCGGTCTCTCTCTCTCGCCCCCGGTCTCCCTCGCCCCCGGTCTCTCTCGCCCCTGGTCTCTCTCTCCCCCGGTCTCTCTCACCCCTGGTATCTCTCGTCGCTCCTGGTCTGTCTCGTCGCCTGTCTCTATCAACCCCAGGTCTCTCGTCGGCCCTTGTCACTCGTCACCCCTGGTTTCCTGCCCATGGTCTCTCTCATCCCTGGTCTGTCTTGCAACCCCCAGTCTCTCTCCACCCCCAGTCTCTCTTACCCCTGGTCTCTCTCACCCCCCCGTCTATATCATCGCCCCCAATATCTCTCGCCCCCTGTCTCTCTCTCGTCCCCCACTCTCTCTCGCCTCCAGGCTGTTTCGCCCCAGGTCCCTCACCCCCCGCTCTCTCTCTCCCCCGGTCTCTCTCGCCCCATTATCACTCCCGGTCTCTCGTCGTCCCTGGTCTCTCGCCCACAGTCTCCCTGGTCCCTGGTCTCTCTTGCCCCCGTTCTCTCTTGCCCCCGGTCTCTCTCGTCCCCTGTATCTCTCTCTCACCCCCGGTCTCTCTCTCGCCCCCGTTATCTCTCTCACCCCTGGTCTCTCTTGCCCCTGGTCTGTCTTGCTCCCGGTCTCTCTCTCGCCCCCGGTCTCTCTCTCACCCCCTCCGTCTCTCTAACCCCCGGTATCTCTCTCACCCCTGGTCTCTCTTGCCCCTGTACTGTCTTGCCCCCGGTCTCTCTCTCTCACCCCCGGTCTCTCTCTCGCCCCCGGTCTCTCTCTCACCCCCTCCATCTCTCTCACCTCCGGTCTCTCTCTCACCACCGGTATCACTCTCACCCCCGGTCTGTCTTGTCGCCTGTCTCTATCAACCCTCGGTCTCTCGTCGGCCCCGGTCACTCATCACCTCTGGTCTCACGCCCGTGATCTCTCTCACCCCCGGGCTGTCTCGTCGCCCCCGGTCTCTCTCGTCCCCCACTCTCTCTCGCCTCCGGGCTGTCTCGCCCCCGGTCTCTCGCCCACGGTCTCCCTGGCCCCCGGTCTCTCTCGTCACTCCCTCTCTCTCGCTTCCGGTATCTCTCTCGTCCCCGGTCTCTCTCACACCCAGTCTCTCTCGTTCCAGTCTCTCTTGGCGCCCCCGGTTTCTCGTTGCCCCCGGTATCTCGGCACACCCGGTCTCTCATCTGCGGTCTCTCTCGACCCGGTCTTTCTCGCGCCCGGTCTCTCTCCTCGCCCCCGGTCTCTCCCTCGCCCCCTATCTCTATTGCCCCCGTCTCTCTTTCGCCACGGTCTCTCTCTCACCCACGGTCTCTTTCGTCCCACGCTTCCTCTCGCCACCCTGGTCTCTCTTCGCCCCAGTCTCTCACTCGTCCCCAGTCTCTCTCACCCCTGGTCTCTCTTGTCACCCTGAACGCTTGCCCCCAGTCTCTCTTGTCGCCCCCTGTCTCTTGTCACTCCCAGTTGTTCACCCCCCGGTTTCTCTTGCCCCCGGTCTCTCTTGTCACCCCCGGTCTCTTGTCACCCCCAGTCTCTCATCCGGGTCTCTCTTGATCCGGTCTATATCTCCCCCAGTCTCTCTCACCACCCCCAGTTTCATTTTCACCTCCCGCTCTCTCTCGTGGCTCCCGGTCTCTTTCGCCCCCTGGTCTCTCTCGCCCCCGGTCTCCCTCTCGCTACGGTTTCTCTCTGGCTCCCAGTCTGTCTTGTTGCCAACAGTCTCTCTTGTCAATCTCTCTCTCTCTCGGCACCCCGGTCTCTCTCGTCCCCAGTCTTTCTCGTCCCCGGTCTCTCTCGCCACCCCGGTCTCTCTTGTAAGCCCTGGTCTCTCTTCGCCCCTGGTCTCTCACTCGCCCCCAGTCTTTCTCGTCGCCAGTCTCTCTCCCCCACCAGTCTCTTGTCGGCCCTGGTCTCTCGGCATCCCTGGTCTCTCTCACCCCCAGTCTCTCTTGCTACCCCGGTCTCTCCGGCCCCCGGTCTCTCCTGCCCCCAGTCTCTATCGCCGCCCCCGCTCTCTCTTGTCCCAGGTTTCTCTCTTTGCCACCCCCGGTCTCTTTTGACCCCGTTCTCTCTCTTTGCCCCCCCCGGTCTTTCTCGCCCCCGGTCTCTCACTTTGCCCCCCCGGTCTCTCTCTTTCCCCCCCCCCCGGTCTCTCTCGCCCCCGGTCTCTCTCTTTTCACCCCTAGTCTCTCTCGCCCCCGGTCTCCCTTGCCGCCCCCGGTATCTCTCGACCCCAGTCTCTCTCTTTGCCACACCCCGGTCTCTCTCACCCCTGGTCTCTCTCTTTGCCACCCCCCGGTCTCTCTCACCCCTGGTCTCTCTCGCCCCTGGTCTTTCTATTTGCCCCCCCCCCGGTCTCTCTCGCCCCCGGTCTCGCTCTTTGCCCCCCCGGTCTCTCTCGCTGCCCCCGGTCTCTATCGCCCCCGGTCTCTCACTTTGCCCCCCCGGTCTCTCTCGCCCCTGGTCTTTCTATTTGCCCCCCCCCGCCTCTCTCGCCCCCGGTCTCGCTCTTTGCCCCCCTGGTCTGTCTCGCCACCTGTCTGTCTCGCCCCCCCCCGGTCTATTCTCGCCCCCCTGGCCTCTCTCGCCCCCGCTCTCTCTCTTTGCACCCCACGACCAGTCTCTCTCACCCCTGGTCACTCTCTTTGCCCCCCCCGGTCTCTCTCGCCCCCTGTCTTTCTCTTTGCCCACCCGGTCTCTCTCTTTGTCCCCCCCGGTCTCTCTCTCCACCGGTCTCTCTCTTTGCCCCCCCCTGTCGGTCTCTCTCTCTCGTGCCTGGTCTCTCTCTTTGCACCCCCCCACTTCTCTCTCCCGCGCACAGTCTCTCTTGCCGCCCTCAGTCTCTCTCGCCACCGGTCTCTTGTCGCCCCCTGTCTCTCGTCAACCCCGGTGTCTCGCCCCCCGGCCTGTCTCGTTGCTCCCTGTCCATCTCACCCCCGGTCTCTCACTTTGCCCCCCCCCGGTCTCTCTCGCCCCTGGTCTTTCTATTTGCCCCCCCCGTCTCTCTCGCCCCCGGTCTCGCTCTTTGCCCCCCTGGTCTCTCTCTACACCCAAATCTCTCTCACCCCCAGTCTCTCTCGCTGCCCCCGGTCTCTCTCGCCCCCAGTCTCTCTCGCCACACCCAGTCTCTCTCGCCCCTGGTCACTTTCTTTGACCCCCCGGTCTCTCTCGCCCCCTGCCTTTCTCTTTGCCCCCCCCCGGTCTCTCTTGCCCCTGGTCTCTCTCATTGCCCACCCCCGGGTCTCTCTCTTTGCACCCTCCGGTCTCTCTCACACCCGGTCTCTTTCTCGCTCCTGGTCTCTCTTTGCCCCCCCCCCTCAGTCTCTCTCGCCCCCAGTCTCTCCTGCCTCCCCCGGTCTCTCTTGCCCCCGTCTCTCTTTGCCCCCGGTCTCTCTCTCTCTCTCGCCCACGGTCTCTCTCATGCCCGGTCTCTCTCGTTACCCCCTCTCTCGCCCCAGGACTCTCTCTCGCCCCCGGTCTCTCTCACCCTCGGTCTCTCTTTCCCACAGTCTCTCTTATCGCCCCCGGTCTCTCTCGCCCACAGTCTCTCTCGCCCCCCGTCTCTCTCGCCACCGGTCTCTTGTTGCCCCCTGTCTCTCATCAACCACAGTGTCTCGCCCCCGGTCTGTCTCGTTGCTACCTGTCTCTCTCGCCACCGGTCTCTCTCGGCCCCCGGTCTCTCTCACCCACAGTCTTTCTCACCCCCAGTCTCTCGTCATCCCCGGTCTCTCTCACCCACAGTCTCTCTTGCCCCCGGTGTGTCCCGTCGCCCCCTGTCTCTTTCGTACCCGGCCTCTCGGTCTCTCTCGCCCACCCCATCTCTCTCTTCGCCCGGTCTCTCTATCACCCCCGGTCTGTCTTATTGCCCCCGGTCGCTCTTGCCCTCAGTCTCACTTGTCACCCTCGGTCTCTCTCGCCCCCGGTCACTCTCTTTGCCCACCCCGGTTCTCTGTCGCCCCCTGTCTCTCTCGCCCCCAGTCTCTCTCTTTGCACCCCCCGGTCTCTCTCGCCCATAGTCTCTCTCACCCCCCCCCCGGTCTCTCTCGCCCCGAGTCTCTCTCGCCGCCCCCGGTCTCTCTCCCCCGTGGTCTGTCACGTCACTCCCAGTCTCTCGCCACCCCCAGTCTCTCATCAACCCTGGTCTCCCTCACCCTCAGTCTCTATCGCCCTCGGTCTCTCTCTTCACCATTGGTCTCTCTCGCCTCTGGTCTCTCTTGTCACCCCCAGTGTCTCTCGCCCCTGGTCTCTCTCGCCCCACCAGGTCTTTCTTGACCCCAGACTCTCTCCTCCCCAGTCTCTCTAGCCCCTCGTCTCTCTCGCTGCCCCTGGTCTCTCTAGCCCCCATCTCTCTTTGCCCCCGGTCTCTCTCTCTTGCCCCCTGTCTCTCTCACCCCTGGTCTCTCTCGTCACCCCCTGTCTCTCGCCCCAGGACTTTCTCTTGCCCCAGGACTCTCTCTCACCGCCGGTCTCTCTCACACCCCCGGTCTCTCTCGCCCCTGGTCTCTCTTGCCCCCGGTCTGTCTCTCTCTCTCTTGCCCACCGGTCTCTCTAGGCCCCCAGTCTCTCTCGCAAACCTGTCTCTTGCTCCCCAGTCTCTCTCTCACCCCCTGTCTTTCTCACTCCCGGTTTCTCGTCACCCCCGGTGTCTCACCCCCGGTCTCTCTCACCCACAGTCTCTCTCACCCCGAGTCTCTCTCTAGCCCCTGGTCTCTCTCGCCACCCCCGGTCTCTCTCGCCCCCATCTCTCTTTGCCCCCGGTCTCTCTCTCTCACGCCCGGTCTCTCTCGTTACCCCCTCTCTCGCCCCAGGACTCTCTCTCGCCCCCGGTCTCTCTCACCCTCGGTCTCTCTTGCCCACAGTCTCTCTTGTCGCCCCCGGTCTCTCTCGCCCCCGGTCTCTCTCGCCACCGGTCTCTTGTCGCCCCGTGTCTCTCGTCAACCACGGTGTCTCGCCCCCGGTCTGTCTCGTTGCTCCCTGTCTCTTTCGCCACCAGTCTCTCTCGGCCCCCGGTCTCTCTCACCCACAGTCTCTCTCGTCACTTCCTGTCTCTCTCGCACCCGGCTTCTCTCACTTCTCGGCCTCTCTCGCCCCGGTCACTCTCACCCCCGGTCTCTCGTCCAACCTGGTCACTCTCACCCCGGTCTTTCTCACACCCGGTCTCTCGTCATACCTGGTCTCTCTCGCCCAAGTCTCTCTTGCCCCCGGTGTGTCCCGTCGCCCCCTGTCTCTTTCGCACCTGGCCTCTCTCGCTTCTCGGTCTCTCCTTTGCCCCCAGTCACTCTCACCCCCTGTCTTTCTCACCCCTGGTCTTTCTCACCCGCGGCCTCTCTCACCCCCGGTCACTCTCACCCCCGGTCACTCTCACCCCCGGTCACTCTCACCACCGGCCTCTCTCGCCCCCGGTCACTCTCACCCCCGTTCTTTCTCACCCCCGGCCTCTCTCACCCACGGTCATCTCACCCCCGGTCTTTCTCACCCCTGGCCTCTCTCGCCCGCGGTCACTCTCACCCCTGGTCTTTCTCACCCCCGGTCTCTCATCATCCCCGGTCTCTCTCGCCCACAGTCTCTCTTGCCCCCGTCGTGTCCCGTCGCCCCCTGTCTCTTTCGCACCCAGCCTGTCTCGCTTCTCGGTCTCTCTCTTGCCCCCGGTCTCTCTCTCGCAGTCCCCGGTCTCTCTCGCACCCTTTCTCTCTTTGTCCCGTCTCTCTCTCTCTCTCTCTCTCTTGCCCCCTGTCCCTCTCTTGCCCCCGGTCTCTCTAGCCCCCCAGTCTCATTCGCAAACCCGTCTCTCACTCCCCAGTCTCTCTCTCGCCCCCGGTCGCTCTCACCCCTGGTCTTTCTCACTCCAGTTTTCTCATCACCCCTGGTGTCTCACCCCCGGTCTCTCTCGCCCCCAGTCTCTCTCTAGCCCCTGGTCTCTCTCGCCGTCCCCGGTCTCTCTCGCCCCCATCTCTCTTTGCCCCTGGTCTCTCCCTCTCACCCCCGGTCTCTCTCTCCACCGGTCTCTCTCTTTGCCCCCCCCCCGGTCTCTCTCTCTCTCGCCCCCGGTCTCTCTCGCCCCTGGTCTCTTTCGCCCACTGTCTCTCTCTCCCCCGGTCTCTCTCGCCACTGGTCTCTTGTCGCCCCCTGTCTCTTGTCAACCCCGGTGTCTCGCCCCCCGGCCGGTCTCGTTGCTCCCTGTCTCTCTCGCCACCGGTCTCTCATCACCCCCCCCGGGTCTCTCTCTACACCCAAATCTCTCTCGCCACCAGTCTCTCTCGCTGCCCCCGGTCTCTCTTGCCCCCGGTCTCTCTCTTTGCCCCCACCCAGTCTCTCTCACCCCCGGTCTCTCTCTTTGCCCCCCCGGTCTCTCTCGCCCTCAGTCTCTCCTGCCCCCCCCGTCGCTCTCGCCCCTGGTCTCTTTCTTTGCCCACCCCCGGTCTCTCTTGCCCCCTGTCTTTCTCTTTGCCCCCCCGGTCTCTCTTGCCCCCGGTCTCTCTCATTGCCCACCCCCAGTCTCTCTCTTTGCCCCCCCGGTCTCTCTCACACCCGGTCTCTCTCTCACGCCTGGTCTCTCTTTGCCCCCCCCCCCAGTCTCTCTTGCCCCCAGTCTCTCCTGCCTCCCCCGGTCTCTCTCGCCCCCGGTTTCTCTCGCCGCCCTGGGTCTCTCTCGCCCCCGGTCTCTCTCTTTGCCCCCGGTCTCTCTCGCTGCCCCCGGTTTCTCTCGCCGCCCCCGGTTTCACTCTCGCCCCCGGTCTCTCCCTTTGCCCCCGGTTTCTCTCGCCGCCCCCGGTTTCTCTCGCCGCCCCCGGTTTCTCTCGCCGCCCCCGGTCTCTCTCGCCCTTGGTCTGTCTCTTTGCCCCCAATCTCTCCCGCCGCCCCCGGTTTCTCTCGCCGCCCCCGGTCTCTCTCGCCCCCGGTCTCTCTCTTTGCCCCCAGTCTCTGTCTTTGCCCCCAGTCTCTCTCGCCGCCCTCGGTCTCTCTCGCCCCTGGTCTCTCTCTTTGCCCCCAGTCTCTCTCTTTGCCCCCAGTCTCTCCTGCCCCCGGTCTCTCCTGCCCCCAGTCTCTCTCGCCCCCTGTCCCTCTCGCCCCCAGTCTCTCTCGCCGCCCCCGCTCTTTCTTGTCCCAGGTCTCTCTCTTTGCCCCCCCAGTCTCTCTTGCCCCCGTCTCTCTCTTTGCCCCCCCCCAGTCTCTCTTGTCCCCGGTCTCTCTCGTTGCCACCCCGGTCTCTTCTCACCCCCGGTGTCTCTTGCGGTCTCTCTCGTCCCCCGGTCTCTCTCGCCCCACCAGTTCTTTATCGACCCCAGACTCTCTCGTACTCGGTCTCTCTCGTCGCCCCCGGTCTCGTGTCCCCTAGGTCTCTCTTGCCCACCCCATCTCTCTCTTCTCCCGGTCTCTCTATCACCCCCGGTCTGTCTCATTGCCCCCGGTCGCTCTTACCTGCAGTCTCACTTGTCACCCTCGGTCTCTCTCGCCCTCGGTCTCTCCCTTTGCCCCTCTGGTCTCTCTCTTTGCCACCCCCCGTTCTCTCTTGCCCCCAGTCTCTCTCACCCCCGGTCTCTCTGTCTTTGCCTCCCCCCTGTCTCTCTCACCCCCCCCGGTCTCTCTCTCGCGCCTGGTCTATCTCTTTGCCCCCCCTCAGTCTCTCTCGCCCATAGTCTCTCTCACCCCCCCCCCGGTCTCTCTCGCCCCGAGTCTCTCTCGCCGCCCCCGGTCTCTCTCACCCCGAGTCTCTCTCGCCGCCCCCGGTCTCTCTCCCCCGTGGTCTGTCACGTCACTCCCAGTCTCTCGCCACCCCCAGTCTCTCATCAACCCTGGTCTCCCTCACCCTCAGTCTCTATCGCCCTCGGTCTCTCTCTTCACCATTGGTCTCTCTCGCCTCTGGTCTCTCTTGTCACCCCCAGTGTCTCTCGCCCCTGGTCTCTCTCGCCCCTCCAGGTCTTCCTGACCCCAGACTCTCTCCTCCCCTGTCTCGCTCTAGCCCCTGGTGTCTCTCGCTGCCCCTGGTCTCTCTTGCCCCCATCTCTCTTTGCCCCCAGTCTCTCTCTCTTGCCCCCTGTCTCTCTCACCCCTGGTCTCTCTCTTGCCCCCTGTCTCTCTCACCCCTGGTCTCTCTCGTCCCCGGTTTCTCTCGCCGCCCTGGGTCTCTCTCGCCCCCGGTCTCTCTCTTTGCCCCCGGTCTCTCTCGCTGCCCCCGGTTTCTCTCGCCGCCCCCGGTTTCACTCTCGCCCCCGGTCTCTCCCTTTGCCCCCGGTTTCTCTCGCCGCCCCCGGTTTCTCTCGCCGCCCCCGGTTTCTCTCGCCGCCCCCGGTCTCTCTCGCCCTTGGTCTGTCTCTTTGCCCCCAATCTCTCCCGCCGCCCCCGGTTTCTCTCGCCGCCCCCGGTCTCTCTCGCCCCCGGTCTCTCTCTTTGCCCCCAGTCTCTGTCTTTGCCCCCAGTCTCTCTCGCCGCCCTCGGTCTCTCTCGCCCCTGGTCTCTCTCTTTGCCCCCAGTCTCTCTCTTTGCCCCCAGTCTCTCCTGCCCCCGGTCTCTCCTGCCCCCAGTCTCTCTCGCCCCCTGTCCCTCTCGCCCCCAGTCTCTCTCGCCGCCCCCGCTCTTTCTTGTCCCAGGTCTCTCTCTTTGCCCCCCCAGTCTCTCTTGCCCCCGTCTCTCTCTTTGCCCCCCCCCAGTCTCTCTTGTCCCCGGTCTCTCTCGTTGCCACCCCGGTCTCTTCTCACCCCCGGTGTCTCTTGCGGTCTCTCTCGTCCCCCGGTCTCTCTCGCCCCACCAGTTCTTTATCGACCCCAGACTCTCTCGTACTCGGTCTCTCTCGTCGCCCCCGGTCTCGTGTCCCCTAGGTCTCTCTTGCCCACCCCATCTCTCTCTTCTCCCGGTCTCTCTATCACCCCCGGTCTGTCTCATTGCCCCCGGTCGCTCTTACCTGCAGTCTCACTTGTCACCCTCGGTCTCTCTCGCCCTCGGTCTCTCCCTTTGCCCCTCTGGTCTCTCTCTTTGCCACCCCCCGTTCTCTCTTGCCCCCAGTCTCTCTCACCCCCGGTCTCTCTGTCTTTGCCTCCCCCCTGTCTCTCTCACCCCCCCCGGTCTCTCTCTCGCGCCTGGTCTATCTCTTTGCCCCCCCTCAGTCTCTCTCGCCCATAGTCTCTCTCACCCCCCCCCCGGTCTCTCTCGCCCCGAGTCTCTCTCGCCGCCCCCGGTCTCTCTCACCCCGAGTCTCTCTCGCCGCCCCCGGTCTCTCTCCCCCGTGGTCTGTCACGTCACTCCCAGTCTCTCGCCACCCCCAGTCTCTCATCAACCCTGGTCTCCCTCACCCTCAGTCTCTATCGCCCTCGGTCTCTCTCTTCACCATTGGTCTCTCTCGCCTCTGGTCTCTCTTGTCACCCCCAGTGTCTCTCGCCCCTGGTCTCTCTCGCCCCTCCAGGTCTTCCTGACCCCAGACTCTCTCCTCCCCTGTCTCGCTCTAGCCCCTGGTGTCTCTCGCTGCCCCTGGTCTCTCTTGCCCCCATCTCTCTTTGCCCCCAGTCTCTCTCTCTTGCCCCCTGTCTCTCTCACCCCTGGTCTCTCTCTTGCCCCCTGTCTCTCTCACCCCTGGTCTCTCTCGTCACCCCCTATCTCTCGCCCCAGGACTTTCTCTTGCCCCAGGACTCTCTCTCACCTCCGGTCTCTCTCACACCCCGGTCTCTCTCGCCCCGGTCTCTCTTGCCGCCGGTCTGTCTCTCTCTCTCTTGCCCCCCGGTCTCTCTAGCCCCCCAGTCTCTCTCGCAAACCTGTCTCTTGCTCCCCAGTCTCTCTCTCACCCCCTGTCTTTCTCATTCCCGGTTTCCCGTCACCTCCGGTGTCTCACTCCCGGTCTCTCTCATCCACAGTCTCTCTTTGCACCCGGTCTCTCTCGTGCCCACCGTCTCTCTCACGCCCGGTCTCTCTCGTTACCCCCTCTCTCGCCCCAGGACTCTCTCTCGCCCCCGGTATCTCTCACCCTCGGTCTCTCTTGCCCACAGTCTCTCTTGTCGCCCCCGGTCTCTCTCGCCCCCGGTCTCTCTTGCCACCGGTCTTGCGTCAACCACGGTGTCTCACCCCCGGTCTGTCTCGTTGCTCCCTGTCTCTCTCGCCACCGGTCTCTCTCGACCCCCGGTCTCTCTCACCCACAGTCTCTCTCGTCACTTCCTGTCTCTCTCGCACCCGGCTTCTCTCGCTTCTCGGCCTCTCTCGCCCCCGGTAACTCTCACCCCCGGTCTTTCTCACACCCGGTCTCTCGTCATACCTGGCCTCTCTCGCCCAAGTCTCTCTTGCCCCCAGTGTGTCCCATCGCCCCCTGTCTCTTTCGCTCCCGGCCTCTCTCGCTTCTCGGTCTCTCCCTTGCCCCCAGTCACTCTCACCCCCTGTCTTTCTCACCCCCGGTCTTTCTCACCCTCGGCCTCTCTCGCCCCAGGTCACCCTCACCCCCGGTCACTCTCATCCCCGGCCTCTCTCGCCCCCGGTCACACTCACCCCCGGTCTTTCTCACCCCTGGCCTCTCTCACCCCCGGTCACTCTCACCCCCGTTCATTCTCACCCCCGGCCTCTCTCGCCCGCGGTCACTCTCAATCCCAGTCTTTCTCACCCACGGCCTCTCTCGCCCCCAGTCACTCTCACCCCCGGTCTCTCGTCCAACCTGGTCACTCTCACCCCGGTCTTTCTCACCCCCGGTCTCTCATCACCCCGGTCTCTCTTGCCCCCATCTCTCTTTGCCCCCGGTCTCTCTCTCTCACCCCCGGTCTCTCTCACCCCCGGTCTCTCTCACCCCCTGTCTCTCTCATTACCCCCTCTCTCTCGCCCCAGTACTCTCTCTCTCCCCCGGTCTCTCTCGCCCAGAGTCTCTCTCACTCCCGGTCTGTCTCATTGCTCCCTGCCTCTATCGCACCCGGCCTCTCTCGCTCCCTTGCCTCTATCGCTCCCGGTCTCTCTCTCGCCCCTAGTCACTCTCGCTCCCGGTCTCTCTCGACCCCACTTTCTCTCTCCCTTTATCTCTCTCATCACCCCTGGTGTCTCTCATCTCCCCCTGTCTCTTGCCTTTGGTCTTTCTCATCCCAGGTCTTTTTCGCGTCCCGGTCTCTCTCACCCTTGTTCTCTCTCACCCCCATTCTCTCTTTGTCCCCTCTCTCTCTCTCTCTCTCTCTCTCTCTCTCTCTAGCCCCCCAGTCTCTCTCGCAAACCCGTCTCTTGCTGCCCAGTCTCTCTCTCGCCCCCAGTCACTCTCGCCCTCGTCTCTGTTTGCCCCCGGTCTCTCTCTCTTGCCCACGGTTTCTCTCATCCCCGGTCTCTCTCACCCCCAGTCTCTCTCGTTACCCCGTCTGTCTCGCCCCAGGACTCTCTCTCGCCCCCGGTCCCTCTCACCCTCGGTCTCTCTCGCCCACAGTCTCTCTTGTCGCCCCCGGTCTCTCGTCACCTCTGGTGTCTGGCCCCCGGTCACTCTCGCCCACAATCTCTCTCGCCCCCCCGTCTGTCTCGTTGCTCTCTGCCTCTCTCGAACCCGGCCTCTCTCGCTCCCCGGCCTCTCTCGCTCCTGGTCTCTCTCTTGCCCCCAGTCACTCTCGCCCCGGTCTCTCTCGACCCCACTTTCTCTCGCCCCTAATCTCTCTCGTTGCCCCTGGTGTCTCTCGTCTCCCCCTGTCTCTCTCTCCCGGTCTCTCTCACCCCAGGGCTCTTTTGCGTCCTAGTCTCTCTCGCCTCCGGTCTCTCTCTCTCTCGCCCCAGGTCTCTCTCTCTCTCACCCCCGGTCTCTCTCGCCCCCAGTCTCTCTCACCCCTGGTCTCTCTTGTCACCCCCGCTCTCTCTCGTCACCCCGTCTCTCTTGCACCCGGACTCTCTCTCGCCCCCGGTGTCGCTAGTCACCCCCTCCATCTCACCCCCTCCCTCTCACCCCCGGTCTCTTTCTCGCCCCGGTCTCACTCTCGTCCCCTGTCTCTCTCACCCCGGTCTCCCTTGTTGCACCCCATTCTCTCTCGCCCCCGGTCTCTCTCGTTGTCCCTGGTCTCTCGTCACCCCCCGGGTCTCTCTCAACCCCAATCTCTCTCGCCCACGGAGTCTTTTTCGCCCCCGGTCTCTCTCTCTCTCTTGCTCCTGCTATCTCACCCCTGGTCTCTCTCATCAACCCCTCCCTCTCAATCTCGGTCTCATTCTCGCCCCCGGTCTCTCTCCTCACCGGTCTCACTCTCTCATCCCCTGTGTCTCTCACCCCTGGGGTCTCTCTCTCACCCTGTCTCTCTCGCCCCCAGCCTCTATTGTTGCACCCGGTCTCTTGTCACCCCGGGTTCTCTCTCACCCCCAATCTCTCTCGCCACTGGTATCTCTCGTTGTCCCTGGTCTCTCATCACCCCTGGGTCTGTCTCCACCCAAATCTCTCTCGCCCCCGGTGTCTTTCGCTCCCCCCCTCCTCCCGGTCTCTCTCATCCCCGGTCTCTCTTGTTGCCCCCAGTCCCTCGTCACCCCCAGTGGCTTGCTCCCGGTTTCTCGCCCACAGTCTCTCTTGTCCCCGGTCACTCTCACCCCCAGTCTCTCTCAACCCCCCTTTCTCTCTCCCCCCGTCTCTCTCGTCACCCCTGGTGTCTCTCGTCTCCCCCTGTCTCTCGACCCCCGGTCTCTCTCACCCCAGGTCTCTTTTGCGCCCCAGTCTCTCTTGCCCCAACTGTCTCTCTGTCTCTCTCGCTCCCCACCCCGGTGTCTCTCAACCGCCCCCGGTCTCTCTCGCCCTCCGGTCTCTCTTCACCCCCTGTCTCTCTCTCTCGGGGCCCCGGTCTCTCTCGTCACCCACTCTATCTCTCACCCCCGGTCTCTTTCTCACCCCGGTCTCTTTCTCGCCCCCGGTCTCTCTCGCCCCTGGTCTCTCTCCACCCCCCAGCTTTCTCACCCTCGGTCTCTCTCGCCCCCGGTCTCTCTCGCCCACGGTCTCTCTCGCCTATAGTCTCTCTCACTCTCGGTCTCTATTGTCGCCACCCCGGTCACTTGTCACCCCTGGGTCTCTCTCCACCCCAATCTGTCTTGCCCCCAGTGTCTTTTGCCCCCCCCGGTCTCTGTCGCCCCGGTCTCTCTCGCCTCCCCTGGTCTCTCTTGCCCCAGGTCTCTCTCGCCCCCGGTCTCTCTCGTCACCCCCGGTCTCTCTCACTCCCGGTCTCTTGTCAGCCCCGGTCTCTTGTCACCCCCGGATCTCTCTCGCCCCCGGTCTCTCTATCACCCGGTCTCTCTCGCTTCCCCCTGTTTCGCTCGGCTCCCCCCAGTCTTTCTCACCCCCCCGGTCTCTATTGTCACCCCCCATCTCTCGTCACGCACAGTGTCTTGCCCCCGGTCTCTCTCGCCCACAGTCTCTCTCGCCTCCCGGTCTGTCTTGTCTCTCACTGTCTCTCTCACACCTGGCCTCTCTCCCTCCCCGGCCTCTCTCGCTCCCGGTCTCTCTCTCGCCCCTGGTTTCTCTCGACCCCACTTTCTCTCACCCCCGGTCTCTCTCGTCACCCCCAGTCTCTCTCACCCCCGGTCTCTTGTCAGCCCCGGTCTCTTGTCACCCCCGGGTATCTCTCGCCCCCAGTCTCTCTAGCACCTGGTCTCTCTCGCTTCCCCCGGTCTCTCTTGTCGCCCCAGTCTCTCTCACCCCAGGTCTCTTTTGCACCCCATCTCTCTCGCCCCCGGTCTCTCTTGCCCCACCTGTCTTCTCACTCCCCCCCCACCCCGGTCTCTCTCGCCCCCCCCCCCCCGGTCTCTCTTCACCCCGGTCTCTCTCGTCACCCCATTTCTCTCACCCCCGGTCTCTTTCTCGTCCCCGGTCTCTCTTCCCAACTCTCTTTCTCGCCCCCAGTCTCTCTTCCCAACTCTCTTTCTCACCCCCAGTCTCTCTTGCCCACAGTCTCTCTCGCCCCTGGTATCTATGCCCCCTCACTCTCTTGCCCACGGTCTCTCTCGCCCCCAGTCTCTATTGTTGCCCCCGGTCTCTTGTCGCCCCCCCCAGTCGCTCGTCACCCCCGGGTCTCTCTCACCCACGATCACCATCTCACCACGGTCTCACTCACACTCCCAGTCTGTCTCATCGTCCCAGTCTCTCTTGTCAACCCCTCTCTTTCACCCCCACGGTTTCTCGTCCCTGGTCTGTCTTTCACCCCCACCCCCCCCAGTCTCTCTTCCCCCCCGGTCTGTCTCGTCGCCCCCAATATCTCTCACCCCCCGGATTCTCTCGTCCCCGACTCTCTCTCGCCTCCGGGCTGTCTCGCCCCAGTTCCCTCACCCCCCGATCTCTCTCTCTCTCCCCCGGTCTCTCTCTCGCCCCCCGCCCCGGTCTCTCTCGCCCCATTATCACTCCCGGTCTCTCGTCGTCCCCAGTCACTCATCACCCCTGGTCTCATGCCCGTGGTCTCTCTCGTCCCTGGTCTGTCTTGCACCCCCACCCCCCCAGTCTGTGTCCCCCCCGGTCTCTCCTACCCCTGGTCTCTCTCGCCTCCTGTCTGTCTCGTCACCCCCAATATCTCTCACCCACCAGTCTCTCTCGTCCCCCACTCTCTCTCGCCTCCGGGCTGTCTCGCCCCATGTCCCTCACCCCCCCGGTCTCTCTCTCCCCCTGTCTCTCTCTTGCCCCCCGCCCCGTTCTCTCTCGCCCCATTATCACTCCAGGTCTCTCGTCGTCCCCGGTCTCTCGCCCACGGTCTCCCTGGCCCCCGGTCTCTCTTGCCCCTGGTCTGTCTTGCCCCCGGTCACTCTCTCACCCCCGGTCTCCCTGGCCCCCAGTCTCTCTTGCCCCCGGTCACTCTCTCACCCCCGGTCTCCCTGGCCCCCGGTCTCTCTTGCCCCCGGTCACTCTCTCACCCCCGGTATCTCTCTCACCCCCGGTCTGTCTTGTCGCCTGTCTCTATCAACCCCCGGTCTCTCGTCGGCCCCGGTCTTTCTCACCCCCGGTCTTTCTAACCCCCGGCCTCGCTCACCCCCGGTCACTCTCACCCCAGGTTTCTGTTACCCCCTGCTTCTCTCTCCCCTGATCTTTCTCACCCCCGGTCACTCTCCCCCCCGGTCTCTCTCAGCCCTGTTCTTTCTCACCCCGGGCCTCTCTCACCCACAGTCACTCTCACCCCCGGTCTTTCTCACCCCCGGCCTCTCTCACCCCCGGCCTCTCTCGCCCCCGGTCTCTCTCACCCCTGGTCACTCTCACCCCGAGTCTCTCTCACCCCCGGTCCCTCTCGTTTCCCCGTCTCTCTCTCCCCAGGACTCTCTCTCTCCCCCGGTCCCTCTCACCCTCGGTCTCTCTCGCCCACAGTCTCTCTTGTCACCCCCAGTCTCTCGTCACCCCTGGTGTCTGGCCCCCAGTCTCTATCCCCCACAGTCACTCTCGCCCCCGGTCTCTCTTGACCCCACTTTCTCTTGCCCCTAATCTCTCTCGTCGCCCCTGGTGTCTCTCGTCTCCTCCTGTCTCTCGCCCCCTGTCTCTCTCACCCCAGGTCTCCTTTGCATCCCAGTCTCTCTCTCTCTCACCCCCGGTCTCTCTCGCCCCCAGTCTCTCTCACCCCCGGTCTCTCTTGTCACCCCCACTCTCTCTTGTCACCCCGTCTCTCTTGCACCCGGACTCTCTCTCGCCCCCGGCCTCTCTCGTCACCCCCTCCCTCACACCCCCTCCCTCTCACCCCCGCTCTCTTTCTCGCCCCCGGTCTCACTCTCGTCCCCAGTCTCTCTCGCCCCGGTCTCCCTTGTTGCCCCCCATTCTCTCTCGCCTCCGTTCTCTCTCGTTGTCCCTGGTCTCTCGTCCCCCCCAAATCTCTCTCACTCCCGGTCTCTCGTCATCCCCGGTCTCTCTCGCCCACAGTCTCTCTTGCCCCTGGTGTGTCCTGTCGCCCCTGTCTCTTTCGCACCCAGCCTCTCTCGCTTCTCGGTCTCTCTCTTGCCCCCCGTCTCTCTCGCTGTCCCCGTTCTCTCTCGCCCCCGTCTCTCTTTGTCTCTTCTCTCTCTCTCTCTCTCTCTCTCTCTCTCTTTCCCCCGGTCACTCTCTTGCCCCCGGTCTCTCTAGCCCCCCCAGTCTCTCTCGCAAACCCGTCTCTCACTCCCCAGTCTCTCTCTCCCCCCCCGGTCACTCTCACCCCTGGTCTTTCCCACTCCAGGTTTATCTACACCCCCGCTATCTCGCCCCCGGTCTCTGTCGCCCACAGTCTCTCTTGCCCCCAGTCTCTCTCTAGCCCCTGGTCTCTGTCGCCGCCCCCAGTCTCTCTCGCCCCCATCCTCTCTCGCCCCCATCTCTCTTTGCCCCCGGTCTCTCTCTCTCGCCCACGGTCTCTCTCACCCCCGGTCTCTCTCTCTTTACCCCGTCTCTCTCTCCCCCAGTCTCTCTCACCCTCGGCCTCTCTCGCCCACAGTCTCTCTTGTCGCCCCTGGTCTCTCGTCACTCCTGGTGTCTCGCCCCGGTCTCTCTTGCCCACAGTCTCTCTCACCCCCGGTCTGTCTCGTTGCTCTCTGCCTCTCTCGCACCCGGCCTCTCTCGCTCCCGGTCTCTCTTGCTCCTGGTCTCTCTCTTGCCCCCAGTCACTCTCTTCCCCGGTCTCTCTCGACCCCAATTTCTCTCGCCCCTAATCTCACGTCGCCCTGGTGTCTCTCATCTCCCCCTGTCTTTCTCACCCCAGGACTTTTTCGCATCCCGGTCTCTCTCACCCCTGTTCTCTCTCACCCCATGTCTCTCTTTGTCCTCTGTCTCTCTCTCTCTCTCTCTCTAGCCCCCCAGCCTCTCTCGCAAACCCGTCTCTTGCTCCCCAGTCTCTCTCTCGCCCCCGGTCACTCTCGCTCCCGTCTCTCTTTGCCCCCGGTCTCTCTCTCTTGCCCACGGTTTCTCTCACTCCAGGTCTCTCTCACCCCCGGTCTCTCTCGTCACCCCGTCTGTCTCGCCCCAGGACTCTCTCTCGCCCCCGGTTCCTCTCACCCTCGGTCTCTCTCGCCCACAGTCTCTCTCGCCCCTGGTCTGTCTTGTTGCTCTCTGCCTCACTCCCTCCCTGGCCTCTCTCACTCCGGTCTCTCTCACCCCCTGTCTCTCTCACCCCCGGTCTCTCTTGTCACCCACGCTCTCTCGTCACCCCGTCTCTCTTGCACCCGGACTCTCTCTCACCCCCGGTCTCTCTCGTTGTCCCTGGTCTCTCGTCACCCCTCGGGTCTCTCTCCACCCCAATCTCTGTTGCCTCCAGTGTCTTTTGCACCCCCGGTCTCTCTCGCCCGTGGTCTCTTTCGCCTCCACTGGTCTCTCCTGCCTCCCCTGGTCTCTCCTTTCTCCCCCCGGTCTCTCGCCCCCGGTCTCTCATCACCCCAAGTCTCTCTCTCTCTCGCCCCCGGTCTCTCTCACCCCCAGTCTCTTGTCATCCCCGTTCGCTTGTCACCCCCGGGTCTCTCTCGCCCCCAGTCTCTCTTTCCCCCGGTCACTCTCGCTTCCCCCGGTCTTGCTCGGACCCCAGTCTCTCTCACCCCCCCATTCTCTCTTGTCGCCCCCGGTCTCTCGTCACCCACAGTGTCTTGCCCCCAGTCTCTCTCACCCACAGTCTCTCTCGCCCACACTCTCTCTCGCCCACAGTCTCTCTCGCCAACAATCTCTCTCGCCCCCGGTCTGTCTTGTCTCTCACTGTCTCTCTCACACCTGGCCTCTCTCCCTCCCCGGCCTCTCTCACTCCCGGTAACTCTCTTGCCCCTGGTTTCTCTTGACCCCACTTTCTCTCGCCCCCGGTCTCTCTCGTCACCCTCAGTCTCTCTCACCCTCGGTCTCTTGTCAGCCCTGGTCTCTTGTCACCCCCGGGTCTCTCTTGCCCCCAGTCTCTCTCGCACCCGGTCTCTCTCGCTTCCCCCGGTCTCGCTCGGCCCCCCAGTCTCTCTCACCCCCCCGGTCTCTCTTGTCGCCCCGGTCTCTCGTCACCCACAGTGTCTTGCCCCCAGTCACTGTCGCCCACAGTCTCTCTTGCCCACACTCTCTCTCGCCAACAGTCTCTTTCGCCCACAGTCTCTCTCGCCCCCGGTCTGTCTTGCCTCTCACTGTCTCTCTCACACCTGGCCTCTCCCCCTTTTTGGCCTCTCTCGCTCCCGGTCTCTCTCTCGCCCCTGGTTTCTCTCGACCCCACTTTCCTCGCCCCCGGTCTCTCTCGTCATCCCCAGTCTCTCTCACCCCTGGTCTCTCTTGCCCCACCTGTCTTCTCGCTCCCCCCCCCACCCCGGTCTCTCTCGCCCCTCCATGGTCTCTCTTCACCCCGGTCTCTCTCATCACCCCCTTTCTCTCACCCCCGGTCTCTTTATCGCCCCTGGTCTCTCTTCTCAACTCTCTTTCTCGCCCCTGGTCTCTCTTGCACACAGTCTCTCTCACCCCTGGTCTCTCTGCCCCCTCACTCTCTTGCCCGCGGTCTCTCTCGCCCCCAGTCTCTATTGTCACCCGTGGTCGCTCATCACCCCCGGTGTCTCGTCACCCCCGGTTGCTCGTCACCCCCGGGTCTCTCTCACCCCCGATCACCATCTCACCACGGTCTCACTCACGCTCCCAGTCTGTCTCGTCGTCCCAGTCTCTCTTGTCAACCCCTCTCTTTCACCCCCTCAGTTTCTCGTCATTGCCGGTCTCACGCCCATGGTCTCTCTCGCCCCCGGTCTCTCATCACCCCCGTTCTCTTGCGCCCTGGTTGCTTTCAGCCCCCCCTTGTCTCTCGTCACTCCTGGTCTCTCTCGCCTCCGGTCTCTCACACCCCTGTCTTTCTTTTGCCACGGTCTCTCTCGTCACCCTCGGTCTGTCTCGCCACCCCCCGTCTCTCTCTTCAGCCCCCGTCTCTCTCTTCACCCCACGTCTCTCTCGCCCCCCGGTCTCTCTCTCTTGCCCCGGTCTCTCGAGTCACCACCAGTCTTTCCCGTCACCCGCGGTCGCTCTCGTCGCTCCCGGTCTCTCTCGCCCCCGATTTCTCTCGCTCCCCGGACTCTCACGTCACCTCCAGTCTCTGTCTCTCTCAGCTCCGGTCTCTTGCATTGCCCCGCCCCCGGTACCTCTCGTTGCCCACGGTCTCTCTCGCGCTACCAGGTCTCTCTCGCCACACGGTGTCTCTCACCCTGGTCTCTCTCATTGTCCCCGGTCTCTCGTCACCCCTGGTCTCTCTCGCCCTCGGTCTCTTACACCCTCCGGTCTCTAATTGGTCCCGGTCTCACGTCACCCCTGGTCTCTCACCTCCGATCTCTCTTGCCCACGGTCTCTCTCGTCACTCCCTCTCTCTCATCCCCAGTCTTTCTTGCCCCCGGCCACTCTCACACACACTGGTCTGTCTCACACACAGTCTCTCTCGCACCCCCCATCTCTCTTGCCCCCGGTCTCTCTTGCCCCCGGTCTCTCTTGCCCCTGGTCTCTCTCTCTCACCCCCGGTCTCTCTCGTCCCTGGTCTCTCTCACCCCCGGTATCTCTCTTACCCCCGGTCTGTCTCGTCGCCTGTCTCTATCAACCCCCAGTCACTCATCACCCCTGGTCTCATACCCGTGGTCTCTCTCGTCCCTGGTCTGTCTTGCAACCCCCCCCCAGTCTCTCTCTCTCCCCCCCCCCAGTCTCTCTTACCCCTGGTCTCTCTCGTCCCTGGTCTCGCTCACCCCCGGTATCTCTCTTACCCCCGGTCTGTCTCGTCGCCTGTCTCTATCAACCCCCAGTCACTCATCACCCCTGGTCTCATACTTGTGGTCTCTCTCGTCCCTGGTCTGTCTTGCAAACCCCCCCAGTCTCTCTCTCTCCCCCCCTCCCCAGTCTCGCTTACCCCTGGTCTCTCTCGCCCCTGGTCTGTCTCGTCGCCCCCAATATCTCTCACCCCCCGGTCTCTCTCGTCCCCCACTCTCTCTCGTCTCCGGGCTGTCTCGCCCCAGGTCCCTCACCCCCCCGCTCTCTCTCTCCCCCGGTCTCTCTCGCCCCACCCCCGGTCTCTCTTGCCCGATTATCACTCCCGGACTCTCGTCGTCCCCGGTTTCTCGCCCATGGTCTCCCTGGCCCCTGGTCTCTCTTGCCCCCGGTATCTCTCTCACCCCGGTATCTCTCTCACCCCCGGTATCTCTCTCGCCCCTGGTATCTCTCGTCACCCCCGGTCTGTCGCCTGTCTCTATCAACCCCCGGTCTCTCGTCGGCCCCGGTCACTCATCACCCCTGGTCTCACACCCGTGGTCTCTCTCGTCCCTGATCTGTCTCGCCCACTCTCAGTCTCTCTCCCTCCCCGGTCTCTCTTGCCCCCGGTCTCTCTTTCCCCCGGTCTCTCTTGCCCCCGATATCTCTCTCTCGCCCCCGGTCTCTCTCTCACCCCCGGTCTCTCTTGCCCCCGGTCTCTCTTGCCCCCGATATCTCTCTCTCGCCCCCGGTCTCTCTCTCACCCCCGGTCTCTCTTGCCACTGGTCTCTCTTGCCCCCGGTCTCTCTCGCCCCCTGTTTCTTTTGCCCCCGGTATCTCTCTCTCACCCCGGTCTCTCTCTCTCCCCCGGTCTCTCTTGCCCCCAGTATCTCTCTCTCACCCCCGGTCTCTCTCGCCCCCAGTATCTCTCTCTCGCCCCTGGTCTCTCTCGTCGACCCTGGTCTGTCTTGTCGCCTGTCTCTAACAACCCCCGGTCTCTTGTCGGCCCCAGTCACTCATCACCTCTGGTCTCACGCCCGTGGTCACTCTCGACCCTGGTCTGTCTCCCCCCCCACCCCCCCCTGTCTCTCTCCACCCCCCCAAAGTCTCTATCCCCCCCCCGGTCTCTCTTGCCCCCGGTCTCTCTCACCCCCGGTCTCTCTCGCCTCTGGTCTCTCTCACCCCCCGGTCTCTTTCGTCCTCCCCGGTCTCTCTCATCATCCCCTTTCTCTTGCCCCTGGTCTCTTGTCACCTCCGGTGTCTCGCCCCCCAGTCTCTCTCGCTTCGGGTCTCCGTCACCCTCCCAGTCTCTCTCGTAACCCCCAGTCTCTCTCGTCCTCGGTCTCTCTCATTGCCGCCGGACTCTTGTCACTCCCTCTCTCTCTCTCTCGTCCCAGTCTCTGTCGTCACCGCCGGTCTTTCCCTTCGCCCCCAGTCTCTCACATTGCCCCCGATCACTCTCGCCCCCGGACTCTCTCATCCCCGGTCTCTCACGTCGCCCCAGGTCTCTCTCGCCCCTGATCTGTCTCGCCCCTGGACTCTCTTGCCCCCGGTCTTTCCCATCGCCCCCGGTCTCTCACATTGCCCCCGATCACTCTCGCCCCCGGACTCTCTCATCCCCGGTCTCTCACGTCGCCCCAGGTCTCTCTCGCCCCTGATCTGTCTCGCCCCTGGACTCTCTTGCCCCCGGTCTTTCCCATCGCCCCGGGTCTCTCACATTGCCCCCGATCACTCTCGCCCCCGGACTCTCTCATCCCCGGTCTCTCACGTCGCCCCAGGTCTCTCTCGCCCCTGATCTGTCTCGCCCCTGGACTCTCTCGACCCAGTCTCTCTCGACGCTCCCGGTCTCTCTCTCCGCCGGATTCTCTCGCCCCAGTCTCTCACGTCACCCCCGGTCTCTCTCGTCCTCGGTCTCTCTCATTGCCGCCGGACTCTTGTCACTCCCTCTCTCTCTCTCTCGTCCCAGTCTCTGTCGTCACCGCCGGTCTTTCCCTTCGCCCCCAGTCTCTCACATTGCCCCCGATCACTCTCGCCCCCGGACTCTCTCATCCCCGGTCTCTCACGTCGCCCCAGGTCTCTCTCGCCCCTGATCTGTCTCGCCCCTGGACTCTCTTGCCCCCGGTCTTTCCCATCGCCCCGGGTCTCTCACATTGCCCCCGATCACTCTCGCCCCCGGACTCTCTCATCCCCGGTCTCTCACGTCGCCCCAGGTCTCTCTCGCCCCTGATCTGTCTCGCCCCTGGACTCTCTCGACCCGGTCTCTCTCGACGCTCCCGGTCTCTCTCTCCGCCGGATTCTCTCGCCCCAGTCTCTCACGTCACCCCCGGTCTCTCTCTCGGCTCTGGTCTCTCTCGTCACTCCCGTAGGTACCTTTCATTGCCCATGGTCTCTATCATCACCCCTGGTCTCTCTTATCTTCCCCAGTCTCTCTTACCCCCCTGTCTCTCATTCCCACCAGTCTCTAGTGCCCCCGGTCTCTCTCACCCCCCGGTCTCTCATCGCCCCCGGTGCCTCGTCACCCCTGGCCTCTCATCACACCTGGTCACTCTCGCCCCCGGTCTCTTGTCACCCCCGGTCTCTTGTCACCCCCGGTCTCTCGTCACCTCCGGTCTCTCGTCCCGGTCTCTCTTGATCCGGTCTATATCTCCCCCAGTCTCTCTCACCACCCCCAGTTTCATTTTCATCTCCCGCTCTCTCTCATGGCCCCCGGTCTCTTTCGCCCCCTGGTCTCTCTCGCGCCTGGTCTGTCTTGTTGCCAACAGTCTCTCTTGTCAATCTCTCTCTCTCTCGACACCCCAGTCTCTCTCGTCCCCAGTCTTTCTCGTCCCCGGTCTTTCTCATCACCCCAAGTGCCTCTCGTCGCCGGTCTCTCTCCCCCACCGGTCTCTCGTTGGTCCCTGTCTCTCGGCACCCCTATTCACTCTCACCCCCGATGTCCCTCATCACCCCCTTTCTCTCACCAGCACGGTCTCTCTAGCCCCTGGTCTCTCTCGCCCCCGGTCTCTCTCGCCCCCAGTCTCTCTCGCCAGCCCGGTCTCTCTTGTTGGCCCCGGTCTCTCTTCGTCACCCCGGTCTCTCACTCACCCCCAATCTTTCTCGTCGCCAGTCTCTCGCCCCCACCAGTCTCTTGTCGGCCCTGGTCTCTCGCTCGCCCCCGGTCTCTCTCGCCACACCAGTTTCTCTCACCCCCGGTCTCTCTCTCACCCCCGGTCTCTCTCTCACCCCCGGTCTCTCTCGCCCCCGGTCTCTCTCGCCACCCCGGTCTATCTCGCCCCAGGTCTCTCTCTCACCCCCGGTCTCTCTCGCCCCCGGTCTCTCTCACCCCAGGTCTCTCTCTAACCCCCGGTCTCTCTCTCACCCCCGGTCTCTCTCTCACCCCCGGTCTCTCTCGCCCCTGGACTCTCTCGCCCCCGGTCTCTCTCTCCCCCGGTCTATCTCACCCCAGGTCTCTCTCACCCCCGGTCTCTCTCTCACCCCGGTCTCTCTCACCCCCGGTCTATCTCGCCCCAGGTCTCTCTCACCCCCGGTCTATCTCGCCCCAGGTCTTTCTCACCCCCGGTCTCTCTCACCCCCGGTCTATCTCGCCCCAGGTCTCTCTCACCCCCGGTCTATCTCGCCCCAGGTCTCTCTCTCACACCCGGTCCCTCTCTCCCCCGGTCTCTCTCGCCACCCCGGTCTATCTCGCCCCAGTTCTCTCTCTCACCCCCGGTCTCTCACTCACCCCCGGTCTCTCTCGCCCCCGGTCTCTCTCGCCCCCGGTCTCTCTCTCCCCCGGTCTATCTTACCCCAGGTCTCTCTCACCCCCGGTCTCTCTCACCCCCGGTCTATCTCACCCCAGGTCTCTCTCACCCCCGGTCTCTCTCACCCCTGGTCTATCTCGCCCCAGGTCTCTCTCACCCCCGGTCTATCTCGCCCCAGGTCTCTCTCACCCCCGGTCTATCTCGCCCCAGGTCTCTCTCTCACCCCCGGTCTCTCTCACCCCCGGTCTCTCTCTCGCCCCAGGTCTCTCTCGCCCCGGTCGCTCTCGCCACCCCAGTCTATCTCGCCCCAGGTCTCTCTCAACCCCGGTCTCTCTCACCCCTGGTCTCTCTCGCCCCCGGTCTCTCTCACCCCTGGTCTATCTCGCCCCAGGTCTCTCTCACCCCCGGTCTATCTCGCCCCAGGTCTCTCTCTCACCCCCGGTCTCTCTCGCCCCCGGTCTCTCTCACCCCAGGTCTCTCTCTAACCCCCGGTCTCTCTCTCACCCCCGGTCTCTCTCTCACCCCCGGTCTCTCTCGCCCCTGGTCTCTCTCGCCCCCGGTCTCTCTCTCCCACGGTCTATCTCACCCCAGGTCTCTCTCACCCCCGGTCTCTCTCTCACCCCGGTGTCTCTCACCCCCGGTCTATCTCGCCCCAGGTCTCTCTCACCCCCGGTCTATCTCGCCCCAGGTCTCTCTCACCCCCGGTCTCTCTCACCCCCGGTCTATCTTGCCCCAGGTCTCTCTCACCCCCGGTCTATCTCGCCCCAGGTCTCTCTCTCACACCCGGTCTCTCTCTCCCCCGGTCTCTCTCGCCACCCCGGTCTATCTCGCCCCAGTTCTCTCTCTCACCCCCGGTCTCTCACTCACCCCCGGTCTCTCTCGCCCCCGGTCTCTCTCGCCCCCGGTCTCTCTCTCCCCCGGTCTATCTTACCCCAGGTCTCTCTCACCCCCGGTCTCTCTCACCCCCGGTCTATCTCACCCCAGGTCTCTCTCACCCCCGGTCTCTCTCACCCCCGGTCTATCTCGCCCCAGGTCTCTCTCACCCCCGGTCTCTCTCGCCACCCCGGTCTATCTCGCCCCAGGTCTCTCTCACCCCCGGTCTCTCTCTCGCCCCAGGTCTCTCTCGCCCCGGTCGCTCTCGCCACCCCAGTCTATCTCGCCCCAGGTCTCTCTCACCCCCGGTCTCTCTCACCCCTGGTCTCTCTCGCCCCCGGTCTCTCTCACCCCTGGTCTATCTCGCCCCAGGTCTCTCTCACCCCCGGTCTCTCTCACCCCTGGTCTATCTCGCCCCAGGTCTCTCTCACCCCCGGTCTATCTCGCCCCAAGTCATTCTCACCCCCGGTCTCTCTCGCCACCCCGGTCTATCTCGCCCCAGGTCTCTCTCTCACCCCCGGTCTCTCTCTCCCCCGGTCTCTCTCGCCACCCCGGTCTATCTCGCCCCAGGTCTCTCTCTCACCCCGGTCTCTCACTCACCCCCGGTCTCTCTCGCCCCCGGTCTCTCTCGCACCCGGTCTCTCTCCCCCCCGGTCTATCTCACCCCAGGTCTCTCTCACCCCCGGTCTCTCTCATCCCCGGTCTATCTCACCCCAGGTCTCTCTCACCCCCGGTCTCTCTCACCCCCGGTCTATCTCGCCCCAGGTCTCTCTCACCCCCGGTCTCTCTCGCCACCCCGGTCTATCTCGCCCCAGGTCTCTCTCTCACCCCCGGTCTCTCTCTCACCCCCGGTCTTTCTCTCACCCCCGGTCTCTCTCACCCCCGGTCTATCTCGCCCCAGGTCTCTCTCTCACCCCCGGTCTCTCTCTCACCCCCGGTGTCTCTCACCCCCGGTCTCTCTCGTCCCCGGTCTCTCTCTCCCCTGGTCTATCTCACCCCAGGTCTCTCTCACCCCCGGTCTCTCACACCCCCGATCTATCTCGCCCAGGTCTCTCTCTCCCCCGGTCTCTCTCGCCACCCCGGTCTATCTCGCCCCAGGTCTCTCTCTCACCCCCGGTCTCTCTCTCGCCCCAGGTCTCTTTCGCCCCCGGTCTCTCTCGCCACCCCGGTCCATCTCGCCCCAGGTCTCTCTCACCCCCGGTCTATCTCGCCCCAGGTCTCTCTCACCCCCGGTCTATCTCGCCCCAGGTCTCTCTCGCCCCAGGTCTCTCTCGCCCCAGGTCTCTCTCGCCCCCGGTCTCTCTCGCCCCCGGTCTCTCCCTCCCCCGGTCTCTCTCGCCCCCGGTCTCTCTCTCACACCCGGTCTATCTCGCCCCAGGTCTCTCTCGTCCCCGGTCTCTCTCGCCACCCGGGTCTCTCTCTCCCCCGGTCTCTCTCGCCACCCCGGTCTCTCTCTCCCCCGGTCTCTCTCTCATCCCCGGTCTCTCTCTCCCCCGGTCTCTCTCGCCACCCCGGTCTATCTCGCCCCAGGTCTCTCTCTCACCCCCGGACTCTCTCGCCCCCGGTCTCTCTCGCCACCCCGGTCTATCTCACCCCCGGTCTCTCTCGCCCCCGGTCTCTCTCTCACACCCGGTCTATCTCGCCCCAGGTCTCGTCCCCGGTCTCTCTCACCTCCGGTCTCTTCCATCCCAGGTCTCTCGCCCCTGGACTCTCTCTTTTTCCCCCGGTCTCTCCTGCCCCCAGTCTCTCTCATCGCCCTCGCTCTCTCTTGTCCCAGATCTCTCTCTTTGCCCACCCAGTCTCTCTTGTCAACCACTCTCTCTTTTTGCCACCCGGTCTCTCTTGCCCCTGGTCTCTCTCTTTGCCCCCCCCAGTCTCTCTCTTTGCCCCACCCGGTCCCTCTCATCCCCTTTCTCTCTCTTTGTTCCCCCGGTCTCTATCGCCCCCGGTGTCTCTCGCCGCCCCACCGGTCTCTCTCGCCGCCCCCCCGGTCTCTCTCACCCTCGGTCTCTCTCTTTGCCCCCCGGTCTCTCTCGCCACCCCGGTCTCTCTCACCCCCGGTCTCTCTATCTCGCCCCCGGTCTCTCTCATCCCCAGTCTTACTCGCCCCCGTTCTCTCTCGCCCCCGGACTCTCTCTTTGTGCCCCCTCCCCAGTTTCTCTCGCCACCCACAGTCTCTCTTGCCCCCGGTCTCTCTCTTTGCCACCCCAGTCTCTCTCACCTCCTGTCTCTCTTGCCCCCCCTCCCCGGTCTCTCTCGCCCCCCCCCCCGGTCTCTCTCGACCCCGGTCTCTCTCTTTGCCCCGCGGTCTCTCTGGCCCCCCGTGTCTCTCGCCCCCGGTCACTCTCACACCGGGCCTCTCTCCCCGCCCCTGGTCTCTATCTCGCCGTCCCCGGTCTATCTCACCCCAGGTCTCTCTCACCCCCGGTCTATCTCGCCCCAGGTCTCTCTCACCCCCGGTCTCTCTCGCCACCCCGGTCTATCTCGCCCCAGGTCTCTCTCTCTCCCCCGGTCTCTCTCTCACCCCCGGTCTCGCTCGCCCCCGGTCTCTCTCGCCACCCCGGTCTATCTCACCCCCGGTCTCTCTCGCCCCCGGTCTCTCTCTCCCCCGGTCTCTCTCGCCACCCCGGTCTCTCTCTCCCCCGGTCTCTCTCTCACCCCCGGACTCCCTCTTTGCAGCCCCCCCCCCAAGTTTCTCTCGCCCCCCGATCTCTCTTGCCCTCGATCTCTTTCGCCGCCCCTGGTCTCTCTCGCCACCCATAGTCTCTCTTGCCCCCGGTCTCTCTCTTTGCCACCCCGGTCTATCTCACCTCCAGTCTCTCTCGCCCCCCCTCCCCGGTCTCTCTCGACCCCGGTCTCTCTCGCCCCCGGTCTCTCTTTTTGTCCCCCGGTCTCTCTCACCCCCCGGTCTCTCTCGCCCGCTGTCTCTCTCGCCCCCGGTCACTCTCACACCGGACCTCTCTCCCCGCCCCTGGTCTCTATCTCGCCGTCCCCGGTTTCTCTCGTCCCCGGTCTCTCTCGCCCCCGGTCTCTCTCGCTGCCCCTGATCACTCTCGCGGTTCCCCCAGTCTCTCTCACCCCCCGTCTCTCTTGTCCCCGGTCTCTGTCAGCGCCCCCAGTCTCACTCGCCTCTGGTCTCTCTCCCTGCCCCCAGTCTCTTGTCACCCCCTCCGTCTCGCCCCCGGTTGCTCTCACCCCACCAGTCTCTCACGACCCCAGTCTCTCTCTTTGCCACCCCGGTCTCTCTCGCCCCCGGTCTCTCTCGCCCCCGGTCTCTCTCGCCCCCTGTCTCTCTTGCCGCACCCCCACCGGTCGTTCTCGCACCCCCCCGGTCTCTCTCACCGCCCCGTCTCTCTCTTTGCACCCGTTGGTCTCGCTCGCCCCCGGTCTCTCTCTTTGCCCCACACCCCAGTCTCTCTCGCCCCCGGTCTCTCTCGCCCCCGGTCTCTCTCGCCCCCGTCTCTCTCACCCCCGGTCTCTCTCACCCCCGGTCTCTTTCGCCCCCGGTCTCTCTCACCCCCGGTTTCTCTCACCCCCGGTCTCTTTCGCCCCCGGTCTCTCATGCCACCCCTGGTCTCTATCTCGTCGCCCCTGGTCTCTCTCGACCCCGGTCTCTCTCGCTGCCCCCGGTCTCTCTCGCCCCGAGTCTCTCTCGCCACCCACGGTCTCTCTCGCCCCCAGTCTCTCTCACCTCCCCCGTCTCTCTCGCCCCCCCCCCCCCGTCTCTCTCGACTCCGGTCTCTCTCTTTGCCTCCCTGGTCTCTCTCGCCCCCGGTTTCACTCGCCCCCAGTCTCTCTCGCCCCGGTCTCTCTCGCCCCCGGTCTCTCTCACCCCCGGTCTCTCTCTCCCCCGGTCTCTTTCGCCCCCGGTCTCTCATGCCACCCCTGGTCTCTACCTCGTCGCCCCGGTCTCTCTCGACCCCGGTCTCTCTCGCCCAGAGTCTCTCTCGCCGCCCCCGGTCTCTCTTGACCCCGGTCTGTCTCTTTGCCCCCCTCGTCTCTCTCGCCCCCGGTCTCTCTCTTTCCCCTCCCCTCTCTCTCTCACCCCTGGTCTCTCTCTTTGCCCCCCTCTCTCTCTCACCCCCAGTCTCTCTCGCCGCCCCCGGTCCCTCTCGCCGCCCCCTGTCTCTCTCGCCGCTTCCCCCCCCCAGGTCTCTCTTGCCGCCCCCCACCAGTCTCTCTCGCCCCCCCCCCCCCCACCGGTCTCTCTTATCCCCGGTCTCTCTCGCCGCCCCCGTCTCTCTCTTTGCCCCCCCTTGGTCTCTCTCACCCCCGGTCTGTCTCTTTGCCCCCCCGGTCTCTCTCGCCACCCCCAGTCTCTCTCGCTCCGAGTATTTCTCACCGCCCCCTATCTCTCTCAACCCCGGTCTCTCTCTTTGCCCACCTGGTCTCTTTCGCCCCCGGTCTCTCTCTTTGCACCCCCCGGTCTCTCTCACCTCCAATCTCTCTCTTTGCTCCCTTGGTCTCTCTCGCCCCCGGTATCTCTCTTTGCCCCCCACCCCAGTCCCTCTCACCCCCAGGCTCTTTCTTTGCCCCCCCGGTCTCTCTCGCCCCCAGTCTCTCTCGCCACCCCCGTTCTCTATCGCCCCCGGTCTCTCTCTTTGCGCCCCCCCCCCAGTTTCACTCGCCCCCGGTCTCTCTTGCCCCCGGTCTCACTCTTTGCCACCCCGGTCTCTCTCACCTCCTGTCTCTCTCGCCCCCCCCACCCGGTCTCTCTCGCCCGCCCGGTCTCTCTCTTTGCCCCCCGGTCTCTTTCACCCACGGTCTCTCTCGACCCCGGTCTCTCTCTTTGCCCCCCGGTCTCTCTCGACCCCGGTCTCTCTCTTTGCCCCCCTGGTCTCTCTCGCCCCCGGTTTCACTCGCCCCCAGTCTCTCTCGCCCCGGTCTCTCTCGCCCCTGGTCTCTCTCGCCCCTGGTCTCTCTCACCCCCGGTCTCTCTCGCCCCCGTCTCTCTCACCCCCGGTCTCTCTCACTCCCGGTCTCTCTCACCCCCGGTCTCTCTCGCCCCCGGTCTCTCTCACCCCCGGTCTCTCTCACCTCCGGTCTCTCTCCTTGCCCTCGGTCTCTCGCCCCCTGGTCTCTCTCAACTCCGGTCTCTCTCGCCCCCGGTCTCTCTCGCCCCCGGTCTCTCTCACCCCCGGTCTCTCTCGCCCCCGTCTCTCTCACCCCCGGTCTCTCTCACCCCCGGTCTCTCTCGCCCCCGGTCTCTCTCGCCCCCGGTCTCTCTCACCCCCAGTCTCTCTCACCTCTGGTCTCTCTCCTTGCCCTCGGTCTCTCGCCCCCTGGTCACTCTCGCCCCCGTTCTCTCTTGTTGCCCCCGGTCTCTCTTCGCCCTCAGTCTCTCTCTCGCCCCCAGTCTCTCTCTCTTGTCCCCGGTCTCTCTGCCATTCCCGGTCTCTCTCTCCCCGGGTTTCTCTCGTCCCCCGTCTCTCTTGTCACCCCCCTCTCTCGCCCCCGGTCTCTCTTGCCCCCAGTCTCTCTGACCCCCCGTGTCTCTCTCATCCCTGGTCTCTCTCACCCCCGGTGTCTCATCGCCCTCAACCTCTCATCAACCCAGTCTCTCATCACACGCAGTCTCTCACCCTCGGTCTCTCGACCCGGTCTTTCTCACCCCCGGTCTCTCTCACCACCCTCGGTCTCTCTCTTGCCCCACTGTCTCTCTCTCACCCCTGGGCTCTAGCTCCTCCTGGTCTCTCTCGCCCCCGGTCTCTAACTCTCCCCGGTCTCTCTCGCCCCCGGTCTCTAACTCTCCCCGGTTTCTCCTCGCCCCCTGTCTCTAACTCTCCTCGGTCTCTCTCACCTCCGGTCTCTCTCTCAGCCCCGGTCTCTCATTGCCCCCGGTTTGTCTCCCGCCCCTGGTCTCACATCCCCCCCCACCCCCCCCCCCCCGTTGTCTGTCTGCCCCGTTCTCTCGCGTCGCGCTCGGTTTCTCGTTGCCCACGGTCTCTCTCGTCCCCCGGTCTCCCTCACTCCTGGTCTGTTTCGTCAGCTCTTGTCTTGCTCACCCCCCGTCTCTTTTGTCGACCCCGGTCTCTAACTCTCCCCGGTCTCTAACTCTCCCCGGTCTCTCTTGCCCGTGGTCTCTAACTCTCCCCAGTCTCTCTCGCCGCCTGTCTCTAACTCTCCTCGGTCTCTCTTGCCCCCAATCTTTAACTCTCCCCAGTCTCTTTCGCCCCCTGTCTCGAACTCTCCCCAGTCTCTCTCCCAGAGACTGGGTGTTGAGAGAGACCAGGAGCGAGAGAGAACAGGGGCGAGAGAGAGACATGTGGTGAGAGAGAGGGGTTGATATGAGACACCGGGGGCAAGAGAGACTGGGGGCAAGTGAGACTGGGCGTAAATGAGACCAGGAATGACGAGACACCGGTGGAGAGAGAGACCGGGGTGACGAGGGATACCAGGGGTGAAAAGAGAGACCGGAGGGGTGAGAGAGACTGGGGCGATAGACCGAGGGGAGAGAGAGACTGGGTGGGATGATTGACCGAGGGCGAGAGAGACCGGGGGGGTGTCTCTAACTCTCCCCAGTCTCTCATCGCCCCGGTCTGTCTCTACCCTCGATCTCTCTCACTCCCTGGGTCTCTCTTGTCCCTGTTCTCTCTCGCCCCGGTCTCTCTCGCCCCCAGTCTCTCTCACCCCCAGTCTCTCTTGTCATCCCCGGTCACTCATCAGCCCCTCTCTCTTGCCCCCGGTCTCTCTCGCTCCTTGTCTGTCTTGTCGGCTCCTGTCTTGCTCACCCCCCGGTCTCTCTTGTCGCCCCCTGTCTCTAACTCTCCCTGGTCTCTCTCGCCCCGGTCTCTCTCACCTCTGGTCTCTCATCTCCCCGGGTCTCTCTCTCCCCTTGATCGCTCTCGCCCCCCGGGTCTCTCTTGTTCCTGTTCTCTCTCGCCTTTTGTCTCTCTTTCGCCCCCGGACTGTCTCACCCTCCCCCCCACTGTCTCTCTCACCCCCCCCTCCACCCCGGTCTAACTTGCCTCTGTTCTCCCTTGCACCCGGTCTCTCTCTCATCCTCCGGTTCCTCTCGTCCCAGTCTCTCTCATCGCCCCCTGGTCTCTCTCGCCCCCCCCCGCGTCTCTCAACCCTGATCTTTTTCACCCTCCCTGGTCTCTCGTTGCACCACTCCCCACCCCCCCACCAACTCTCTCGCCTCTGTTCTCGCTCGCCTCCCCCCGGTCTCTCTCGCCCTCAGTCACTCATCCCACCCAGTCTCTCTCTCCCCTCGGTCTATCGCCCCAGTCTCTCTCACCCCCCCCCCCCCGGTCTCTCTCTTCACCCCTGGTCTCCCTCGTCACCCCCGGTCTCTCTCTCCACCGGTCTCTCGTCATTCCTGGTCTCATTCACGCCCAGTCTCACTTGCCCCCAGTCACTCTTGCCCCCGGTCTCTCACATCAACCCCTCTCTCTCACCGCAGGTCTCTCTCTCGCCCCTGTTCTCTCTCGCTCCTGGTCTCTCTCAACCCCCGGTCTCTCTCATCACTCCCGGTCTCTCTCACCCCCAGTCTCTCTCGTCACCCCCGGTCTCTCATCACCCCCTCTCTCTTGCCCCAGGTCTCTCTCACTCCCGGTCTCTCTCATCACCTCTGGTCTCTCTCGCCCCAGTCTCTCTCAACCCCCCCCGGTCTCTCTCGCCGCCCCCCCCGTCTGCCTACTCTCTCGTCCCTCTGTGTCTCTCGCCCTCCCTTCTCTCTCTCATCACTCCCAGTCTCTCTCATCGCCTCTGGTCTCCGCCCCCCCCTGCTCTCTCGCCCCCCTGCGTCTCTCGCCCTCCCTGGTCTCTCTTGCCAACCCCGGTCTCTCTCTGCCCCTTCTCTCTCTCATCACCCCCAGTCTCTCTCATCGCCCCTGGTCTCTCTCGTCGCCTCCAGTCTCTTGTCACCCCCTCCGTCTCGCCCCCGGTTGCTCTCACCCCCCCAATCTCTCATGTTCCTAGTTTCTCTCATCACCCCCGGTCTCTCTCGCCCCTGGTCTCACATGTCCCCGGTTTCTCTCGTCACCCCCAGTCTCTCTCTCGTCCCCCTCTGTCTCACCCCCCTCACTCAGTCGGCCCCCTCTCTCTCTCGCACCCCCTCCCTCTCTTGCCCCCCTCTCTCGGCCCCTTTTCTTTCGCACCCCCTTCGCCCCCCCTCTCTCACGGCCTATCTCTCTCTCACCGCCTCTCTCTCTCGTCACCCCTTCTCTCTCACCCCCAGTTTCTCTCGCCCCCCCCCCCTCGGTCTCTCACGGCCCTGGTTTCTCTCATCGCCCCGGTCTCTCTCTTGTCCCCAGTCTCTTTCATCGCCTCCAGTCTCTCGTCGCCCCCCTCTCTCTCTCTCTCGCGCCCCTCTCTCTCGCCCCCTCCCTCTCGCCCCCCTCTATCGCACCCCTGTCTCTGTTGCTTCCGCTCTCTCACCCCCCCTCAGCCTCCCCTCTCTCGCCCCCCTCTCTCTCGCACCCCCCGTTTCTCCCACCCCTTTTGTCCGCCCCCCTCTCTCTTGCCTGCCTCCTCTCTCTCTCTTGCCCCTCTCTCTCACCCCCTGTCTCTCCTCCCCCCCACCCTGTCTCTCCCTGCTCTTTCACACTCTCTCGAATCACTGTCGCCTCATCTCCGTTTCTCTCCTCCCTCTCTCTCGTTCTCGCCCCGTCTCTCTCTCTTTCTCTTGCTGCCATCTCCCTCCTTCTCTTGCCCCCTCTGTTTGCCCCTCTCTCGTTCCCTCGCTCAACTCCATCCCTATCTCCTCTCTCTCTCTCTCAAGGAGGGAGAGAGGGAAGAGTGGAGGCAGGTGGAGAAACCGGGATTGGGGGTGTGTGTGATAGAGACGGGGGAATGAGTGAGAGTGAAAAGGAGAGGTGATGAGAAGGAAAGAGTATGCAGAGATAGAGAGGGAGAGCAATGAGTAGAAAGGGTACGGGAGAGGAAATGGGGAGTCCAGGTTGGAGTGGGAGGGACAGAGGGAGTTAAACCCAGCTCCTGAGCTCAGGGCGCAGTCCCCTCCCCTTCTATGAGGACCAGGACTTGGGGCTGACTCTGTCTCTCTCCAGCTCAGCTTCTCCAACACAAAGACACACAACAACATCGGTCACTCTGCTGCTCGGCACGCTTTAATCAACATTTTTATTGGTTACAAATGGAAGTGATGGATACAGTCAGTGGGATGATGCCTTTTCTCACTGGCCCCTGAGTTGTGAGAAACATTGAAATGTTTCCCTGTAACCCCCCTGGGGGATAAGGATGGACAAACCAGCACTACCCTCACTCTGTTACCATAGTGACAGGCTGCTCCATCACTGAAACACTGAACTGAAATGAGAAAATCCCGGATGGATTGATTAATGAGGGAATTTGATGGATGGATGGATTTGGGTGAAGGGATATTTCAGCACATTCTTCAGCTGCTGCCTGAACTTAGTCTGGGTCACGGCATAAATCGCGGTGTTTGTGCAGCAACTGAGGAGCTGCAGCATGAAGCCCAATTCCTGCACAAGGACATGGAGATTCAGAGGGGTATACACAATCCACACCATCCGGTACCATATAGAATACAGCATTAACATTGACCATAACAGAATGAAATTGGCCGAGATCACAAACAGTAAAATGATGGATTTTTTTCGGTTTCTCATTTCAGTGTCAGACTGAGCGTCCACATTGGTGTGAGCGCGGAGTCTCCTGCGGGCTCTGCTGGTCACTAAAATGTGTCTGACGGTGAGAACATTGAGCAGCAGAATCAGGAAAAATGGGACACACGGGGTTAGAATGTGGTGGAGGAACTCGATTGTGGCCCAGACTCTGGAGTAATAAACAAAGGCTGATACAATACAAAACCAGGGCTCGTTCCCCAGCCAATACTGAGCCTCGAACATAAAATACCAGAAAATGTTCTTTAAACAGCTCAGCACAGTCACTGCTCCCAGAACCACAGCCGCCGTTTTCTCACTGCAATATTTACTTTTCAGCTTCTGGCAACAAATGACCACAAACCGATCAAAGGTGAAAGTGACGGTGAACCAGACAGAGCAGTCAGTGGCTGCATAAAGCAGGACGGCGTGGATATTACACACGGGGACGGAGTCCAGGAAATAAAACTGTTCCTCATAAACAATGGGAATGTGTCTCAGTATCAGGTCGAGGATAATGACCAGGAGATCCGCCGCTGCCATGGCCCCCAGGTAACGTCTGACACATGGAGACAATCCACAATCTTTATAAAGCAGGACGTAGATGGTCACTACGTTAACTGTGAGGAAGGAAAACAAACCCATTATCCATCAGCCTTGAGGCAAAGGGACCCGTTTGATTGGGGACCCAGTGAGATTTTCAAATGTGTCCCTGTATTCAGGGATTTATTCAAATAATTGGAGCTGGAATAACAAATGGGAAGGTCGGAATTACTGACAAAAACGTGACATAAACCACAAGAAACCCTCCCTCCCCAAACACACAGAGACACATCCATAAGGACAGATGGTTTCTAGAACATTCCCACACACTCGATCACTCGAGAGCAGACACAGTCACTCCTTCCCAGTTCCTAATACGGAGGGTGGGAACGTTGCTGTCCTGAAGGATTCTCTCCCAGTTTCCTGAAGACAAACGGAGTTTGGGAATTCCTGTATTTTGGTCTAAATTGTGGTCGATCCTGTGTCGTGGAGAAATGTAAACACAGGGAAAACGTATTCACCCCTTTAACTGCCGAAGGGGCCTTCGGAACAGTGTCTCCTTCTCCCTGGAACGGGATCTCTTCCCTCGAGATCTTATCGTTTGTTCAATTCACTAACGTCCGGCCGTTCACAAACAATGTCAGGGACAGAACGTTCCGGGGAATGTCAGTTATAGAATGTCAGGGACAGAATGTTCCGGGGAATGTCAGTTATAGAATGTTGGGAACAGAACGTTCCGGGGAATGTCAGTTATAGAATGTTGATGACAGGACGTTCCGGGGAATGTCAGTTATAGAATGTCGGGGACAGAACGTTCTGGAGAAAGACAGTTATAGAATGTTGGGGACAGAACATTCCGGGGAACTCCTTGACCTGTCCATGACCTTTCCCCCCTACCCACCCCACCAACCTGATGACCTGTGCCTGGACACACTATCACGTTAATGGGGTGAGAGACGGAGGGTCCAATCACAGGAATGGGAACCAAAGGCATTGCCAGATCAGCTGAAATGGTGAGATGTACCACATTCTCAATCCACCTCCCAGAACCAGCCCAGACACCATACACCCAGAGGAGATATCTGTTCACCGTGGAACACTGTACAGACCAGGACAGTGTACTGCTCAGTACAACCCAGCAATCTGTCCAGATTCATCCATTACACTGGTCAATACAATCCAGCAATCTATCCAGAGGGGAACACTGCGCAGACCACAGCAGTCCATTGATCTATAAACCCGGACTAGATATCTGTCCAGCACAGGGAGCTGTGTAGACCACAGCAGGGCACTAATGTGTGAACCTGAAACAAATATCCATCCAGCATAAGGAGCTGCACAGACCACATCATTGTATTATCTATACACCTCAACCAGAATGAGTGACCAGCACAGGGAACTGTGCAGTGATCACTCGTGCATTGATCTGTAACCCAGGAGCAGTTACCATCCCAGTATGTAGGACTATGTAGACCATCCCAGTGCATTGATCTGTAACCCAGGAGCAGTTACCCTCCCAGCATGTAGGACTGTGTAGACCATCCCAGTGCATTGATCTGTAACCCAGGAGCAGTTACCCTCCCAGCATGTAGGACTGTGTACATTACCCCAGGGCATTGATCTGTAACCCAGGAGCAGTTAGCCTCCCAGCATGTAGGACTGTGTACCCCACCCCAGTGCATTGATCTGTAAACCAGGAGCGGTTACCCTCCCAGTATGTAGGATTGTGTACCCCACCCCAGTGCATTGCTCAGTAACACTGTGTGAGATCCCTGCCCAGTGTGGGGAAACTTGCAGGCCATCCTGGAACTGACAGGATATGCAGCTCCCCCCCATTTACAGCTCTATCTCTCCATTGTGCCCTGACAAGGGGGTGCTGTGGGTGTGAACATCACTGACAGGGAGAGATGGTGGGGGACTCAATTTAAATATCACCACAAGGGAGGGGTTTGTGGAATAGACAGAGAAGGTGGAGACTGAGAGACAGTGTCATGGAAGGATGTGTTCCCAGGTTGCAGAATACTGAAATGGAGACACTTCGATAACATCCTGTAACATGAGCCAGTCTTCCCAGGAAAAATGGGAAAATGGGATATTGGTGTGAGGTCAGATGATGGAGAGTTTTGGATGAGCATTTGTTCTCCAGCTTTGTAAATGGAGTCCTTCATGGCTGGAGGTACACCCCATCACCCAGATGCCCCTGGATATTCCATGATCCCTGACACTGGGGCCATCTTTAAAAGGCCAATGGGCGCACGATTGAGGTTACTCAGTTTGGAGCTGTCCTGCACAGTTTACCACGAGCCTGGGGAATAAATAACAATTACAGCACGGTTTGTCAACAGGGGTACGGAGGTCCTGGTGGATGGGCTAGTACAGAGGAGGACCATTCTCTTCCCAGAGGGGGTGACACCACCAGACCCACCGAGCATGGTCTGAGCACACCACCCAGCTCAGTGCAGTATCTGGGGTCTGAAGAAATGTCCAGCAATACAGGACAAGCATCAATAACCTTCCCCACTCTGTCAGGATAAGGGTCACCATATTCTCCTTGCTCCCTCACACTCACTGTATATCTGTTATAGCACCGACCACCGAACAAGGCTCATGGTCCACCACTCTCACTGCCTCATGCTGCACCTTCTCTCTCTGTCTCTGTCTCTGTCTCTCTGTCTCACTCTCCCTCTCTCCCCCCCCCTCCCTGCACTTCACCCCCACACTAATAACACTGCATGGATACAACACTGTGGACTGACTCCCTCCGGACACCTCACCATGACCCCCTCCCCGCCTACACTAACACTAACAGTAGGACCACACCCACTCCCTCCCTCACTCCCTCCCTCTCTTCCTCCCATTCCAGGAGAAACAGCCTGGAATAGGACAGAAAGGGCCAAGCCGGGTGGTGGAGTGACCGATATCCGTTCCCTCACCCCCCCTCCACCCGCCATGTGGGGAGGACCCCGGTGGGATCCGGAGAGGACCGGGACGCCTCATGTAGAGATTCTGAAACATCCACGTCCCACCGACCGAGTAAGGAGCAATGTTCAGTGAGGGGCAATTCTCACTTTAAAGCCACTGGCAGCTCTGTTTCCCCCTGGCACAACTTACAAGCCGTGGCCCTGATGCCATCTGCCTTTTGTGTCGAGCTGGTACAAATGGAATCCCCACGGTCTCGGTGGGCAGGAGCTGGGCTCACAACACATCGTCACCACCACCTCCCAGGAAGGGAGCACGGAGACACCCTCCTACACCTCCCCCTGTAAACAGCTCAGATATTGAAACTAATCTGTGATAGTTACTGCTCTCCCCACTTGTCCTGACATCTTCAACAATCTGTGCTCATATACACCCAGAGCCCTCTGCTCCTGCACACCCTTTATAATGGTACAGCCTGTTTTAATCTGTCTTTCATTGTCTTTCCTACCAAAGTGCATCACCTCACACAGCTCTGCATTCATCCCCACCTGCCTTACACCTGAACACTACACCAACGTGTGATTGTCCTGTTAGAGTTACACACTCTCCTCCATAGACTTCAGAGTTCTTCCAGGTTCGGTGCCATCTACAAACATTGAGATTGGTACAGCGTCACAGTCCCCATGAAACAACTGAAATCCTGCCCCACATACACGAGTGTGAGCAATTGAAATACTGATATATTCCCACGGACTGAGTCGAATTGACATGCTGTCAATGGAGCAACAAATGTCCTGACACACACCAGACGGAGCGAATGAAATATTGACAAACCACAGAGCAAGAGAAATCCAGATAGGTGTCACTAATCGATATTCATCAGGGTATAATGTGATGGAGTTGACAGTGTGTACTATACCTTTAAGAGAGAGGGAATGCTGTTTTGAACTGAGAGTTTATAAGCACCTGAGATATGAAAGGATGGCAGACCCAGAAACTGTATATTGTTGTAGAGCTGGAGTCGGGTAATAAGCAATTAAGAGAAAGAGGGTCCCAGTTTTGTGAATAGTTGATGCAAAATTTTCATTTTCAGATTTAAAAAAAATTGATATTTTTTATTTAAACAGTGGAATTTGGCAGATCTGTCCCTCATATTTTAATAGTTTACGAGGCGAATTGAGCATTTCTTTATGTTTCATTTAAATAACCAGATGAGCTTCCCGCCGTGTCCTCACCATTCCCGTGTGTGTATCTGTGTGTCTCTGTGTGGGGCAGGTCTGGCAGTCTCTGTGGTGCTTAAAGTGATTCAATGCCACCCTCTGCTGGCCTCCACACGCCACTGCACAGGCATTGGCAGAGGGTGAAAACCAACAGGGATTCATTCAGAGATGGGGAGGGAGAGGTCAGCTGATCACAGCACCATCCAAACTGATGTCTTATCCATGTACTGATCTAAATGTCCTTTAAACGTTGTAATTGTCCCTGCTTTCACTACTTCCTCTGGAAGTTCATTCCACACAAAAGCCAGCTTCTGTCTAACATAATTACCTGTCATGACTTTCGTAAATCTTTTTTCCTCGCACCTTAAAAATCCCTCAGTTTTGAATCCTCAACTCTAGAGAAAAGATATCAGCCCTTCAGCTTCTCTGTAACTCTCATTATTTTATAAACCTCTGTTAAGTTACTGCTTAATCTCATATTCTTCAGTGAAAAAAGTCCCAGCCGATCCAGCCTCTCCTTATAGCTCACTCCCTCCTTTCCCAGCATCATCCAGGTTAATCTCTTCACAATCCTCTCCAACTTAATAATATCAACGTCAGTAATATCAAAGTGAATAGTCAAGGTATTTTCTAAGGGTAGGGGAGTCCAAAACAAGAGAACATAGGCTTAAGGTGAGAGGGGAAATATTAAAGTGACCTAAAGGGCAGCTTTTTCACCCAGAGGGTGGTGCACCTATGGAATGAGCAGGCAAGGTGACCAGACTAGACACAGCATTACAGAAGAGGTCTCACCAATGTCCTGTACAACCACAACATGACATCCCCACTCTGATACTCAAAGGACTGACCAACGAAGACAAGTGTGTTAAACACTTTCTTAACCACACTATCTATATGAGATGCAAATTTTAAAGAATTAAACCTGACAGCCTAGGTTTCTGTACTGCAGCACTGGCAAAGGCTCTACTTTTAATTGTATAGGTCCTGCTGTTGTTTGATTTACCAAATCCAGTACCTCGCATTAATCCAAACTAAACTCCATCAGCCACCCCTCAGCCCAGTGAGTGATATAACTGTCACCTCACCCTCCCCCTTCAATTTTAAAGTGCCCATTCCTCTCCAGGATGCCTGCACACTCCGGCCTTGATTTTCACAAAGACCCTGAGCTTGGGTTGCCTTGTGTGGTTAGGGGGAGGAGGGACAGATTGCAGACACAGTCAGTGGGGAGGAGAGGCTGGACAGTTATCAGCGGCCTGGTGTCATTTCATGGTTTTAGGAAAAGGGGAGTCACACGTGAGAGTTGGGTAAGAGTGATCGGTGTTTTGTGACCAGAAATTAAGCTCTTCCTTCGTCTCTGGTGTTCAGTAATAAATATCTAATTGAAACCCTTCATTGGGCAGAGTGTGTCTGCAGGATTTCTGTCCCTAATATTGCAGACTATAAATCATAGCAATGAAAGATGTTTATGTTTAATTTCAATGGCATAGCACGTACACTCAATATCCTACAGTTGAGACAAATATCTTGCATTTGCTTAACAATACAAAGTGTTTTGTGTAATTCAGTAAGAGTAACCTGATTATAATAAATCCACACCGAGCTGAAAGTGGGCACTAAAATATGACCCAAAGTCTGGGTATGGTAGTGTGGCGGGTAGTGTACCTGTCTCTGAGCCAGAGCTCTATATTTGATTCCAATTCCTGAACTTGCGTGGTGGTATTCCTAGCTCTGGACTAGAAGGCCTGGATTCAAGTCCTGCCTGTTGCAGAAGTATGCCACAGCATGTCAAACAGGCTGATGAACAAACACACAGAAGAATACTGTTACAGCTTTATGGATATTGCTGAGTGATGCTAGTATCCCCACCTCCGGGCACAAAGGTCCAGGCGTAAAGCCCACAGAAGTGTCTAAGGATACATCTGAACAAACTGATTAAAATGGATTTAAAATTGTGACTTGATGGAGAAGGAAGAGGTATCAATATTGCATTTCAAAAGTTAGGCCCAGAATGACTGAAAGTACAGCCATTCGTGTTGATTGGAGTCACATTTCGTAGCAGTAAAGGTTTATAAAATCAGAATGGCCATAGATAGGGTGAGTAGTCAGGGGTTTTCCCCAGGTTAGGGACGTCCAAAACTAGAGGGCTTCGGTGGAAACTGAGAGGGGAAAGGTTTTGAGGAGGCATAAAGGGCAACATTTCACACAGAGGGTGGTGAGCGTATGGAATGATCTGCCAGAGGAAGTGGTGGAGGCTTGTACAACTACAGCATCTGGGTACTGAGAGGCCTGGTGAGCTTTTCCAGCAATTTCTATATTTTGTTTTAAAATGCATTCATTTTAACACAGGTATTATGAATAAATTAAACATTTTTATTTTTTAATGACGCAGGGCCATATAAATATATCTTCAAATTGACTGAGACCATTTTCTGCGAAGGTTATGGCTCTGTGTATGACAGCAGCAATGATGCACCTACATGGAACAGGGAATGTGATGGAGACATAGTTTGGACAATGTACAAGGAGACCTCACATGGTCCAGTTTGGGAGAGGATGACATTACTGTGCAATTCAATTCAGAGAAGGAGACAATGTAATCTGCCTGAGAAGGAATGGCCTATTGCACTCTCTCTCCTTCATTGTTCCTCATCACAGCAATGTGTGCGAGCTAAACAAATGTCTACAGTCATCATTACGATTCTTATTTTTATGGAATCCCTGCAGTGTTGACACAGGCCCTTCGGCCCAACAAGTCCATACCAACCTTCCCAAACCATTTCCCTATATTTACCCCTGACTAATTCACCTAACCTAGAAATCCCTGAACACTACAGACAATTTAGCATGACCAATCCACCGAACCTACACAGTTTGTGGTAGGAAACTGGATCACCCATTAGAAGCTCACACAGAAAAGTGGAGAATGTGTAAACTCCACACAGACAGTCACCCAAGGCTGGAATCAACCCCAAGTCCCTGGTGCTGTGAGGCAGCAGTGCTAACCACCATAGTACCCTTTGGATGATCCCTAACCAGCATTCACTGGAATCTCCTCACTGCCTAAAGCAAAGGGAATTCAGCGAAATCCAAACTCTCCCAGGATGAAATCCCATTGCTAGCAGCTTGTGTGAGTACAATACCTTCAGAAGCAGAATAACGTTTTGGACAATCTCACAATTTTTCCTTTGTCACACGTTCCAATAATATTTGGACCAAGTTCTTTCAAGTTAAAATTGCAGAGAGTGTGTGTGTGTGTGTGTGTGTGTGTGTGTGTGTGTGTGTGTGTGTGTGTGTGTGTGTGTGTGTGTGTGTGTGTGTGTGTGTGTGTGTGTGTGTGTGTCAGCATTTTTAGAAAGGGAAATATTGATTATATAATTGCAATACCCAAACAGTTTGCCATTCATCTTTCCACCATAGTTTGAGTAACATTGCTTTGGATCATGAACATGTTGTTTTAGCAGATGAAAGAAACTAGTCTGACTTGTTCCTAAAACTGACACTGACCCAGTCTGAGACCGATATCATCGGCCACATCACCAACATTTACATTTAACATTTGTTGTGAGCAGTGGAGGAGTGGGACTAGAAAAGGAAACAGTGACCCCAAAAAGCCGGGGACGATAGACCGTTGAGCCTGATGTCAGTGGTGGGGAATTTGTTGGAGGGGATTCTGAGGGACACGACTTACATACGTTTGGGAAGGCAAGGGCTGATCGGAGTAGACAACATAGCTTTCTGCATAGGAAAGCATTGATTTGGTTGAGATTTTGAAGAGGTGACAAAGAAGATTGATGAAGGCAGTTTGGTAGGCATTGTCTATATGGACTTCAGCAAGGTGTTCATTTAAAGAACAACGACCAAAGAAAATTTACAGCCCAGGAACAGGTCCTTCTCCCTCCAAGCCTGAAACAATCCAAATGTACTGTCTAAATCAGTCGGTCAATTCCTAATCATCTGTATCCCTCTGCTCCCCACCTACTCATGCATCTGTCCAGACGAATCTTAAATGAATCTACCGTGCCTGCTTCCACCACATCTGCTGGAAACGCATTCCAAACGCCCACCAGCCTCTACGTGAAGAACTTACCAGGTGTATTCCCCTTAAACATTCCACCTCTCACTTTGAAAGTATGACATCTCGTTATTGAATCCTTCACCCTGGGAAAAAGCTTGTCTCTATCCACACTGTCTATACACTTTGTGATTTTGCAAACCTCAACCAGGACCCCCTCAACCTCCTTTTTTCTAGTGAAAATAAACCGAACCTACACAGCCTCTCTTCATAGTTAGTATTTCATTCCGATTGGTAGACAGATGAGTAAGTTTCAGTCACATGGGATACAGAGGAAGCTCGTCACAATTGGCTTGAAGGAAGAGGGGCATTTTTCAGACTGGAGGCTTGTGAGCAGCAGTGTGCTGTAAGAATCAGTACTGAGTTCACTGCATTTCATCATTTATGTAAAGGATTTGGATGTGAATATTTGGGCCATTGTTCGTACGTTTACAGATGACATCAGAAAGGTGGTGTCGTAGATTATCTCAGAGTACAACGAGACCACAATTAGATGGGACAAAGGTGCAAGGAGTGACAGATGAAGTTTAATTTAGATAAATACAAGGTTTTTGTATTGTGTGAAAGCAAATCAAGGCAGAAATTATACACTTAATGATAAGGTCCTGGGGCGTGTTGTGAAACAAAGGGACTGAGCGATGCAGGTATTTTGTTCCTTGAAAGTGGAGTCGATGGTAGACAGAGTGGTGCAGAACACATTTGGTACATTTGTCTTAATCAGTCAGAGCATTGAGTATAGGGGTTGTGGTGGCATGTTGTATCTGTACAGGAAGTTGGTGAGGCCACTTTAAGAATACTGCGTACAACTCGGTTTTCTGCAGAAATGATTTACACAAATGTCCCAGGACTGGAGGTTTGTGCTTTACGGAGAGGTTGATTAGGTTGAGGTGTTTCTCCAGGAGTGTCAGAGGTGGAGGGGTGACATGAAAGAGGTTTATAAAACCATCAGCGGCATGGATATTCTGAACAGCCACGTTCTGCTCCCCAGGATAGGGGGTGTCCAGAACAAGAGGGCATAGGTTGAAGGGAAGAGGGCAAATGATTTCGAAGGGACCTGAAGGTAAATGTTTCACACAGAGAGTGGTGCATCATTAGAAAGTGCTGTCAGAGGAAGTGGTGAAGGTGGTTACAGTCGCACATTTAAAAGTATCTGAAAGAAGAGGGATATTGGCTAAATGTTGACAAATGGGACTGGATCAGATTTGATATCTGATTGGAGGGAACGGATTGGACTAATGGATGACTCTCTGATTCTACAAGAGAGATGACAAAAAATTCTGAAAGGACTTGTCAAGTCAGAATTCTCTTCACTGTAAGTTTATTGTGCCTCTATGCTCATACTGATTGAATGCTGCGTTGGATAAATATTTGACAGAGAAGTGAGTCATGCATAATGGGACACAGACAGGAAAGTGGGGCTGAGACCCCAACCTGATCAGCCACAATCTTAGTGCCTGGTGGAGAAGGCTCAAAGTGTCTAATGACCCACTCCTGCTCCTCAGTCCCATGTTCCTGTGTTCCATTCAGTGCCTCAAACCTGCTAGACAGGAGCAGTTGGAGGCGACTTACTCCTATAACCTGGTGCACAGAAACGCAGGAGACTATTCGGCCTTTCAAGACTGTCCCACACTGTTTGAGGTGATTTGGGAAATGTAATTGGAAAATCCAGGCTGGATATGAAAGAGGCCCCTCATCTCTCTTTGCAGAGCTCCTCCTCTCTGCAACTTGTGCTTCATTTGTTGGTCATGTTGTAGACCCAGATACACTTTGATTACAGCCCACATACCTCACCAAGCAATGGCTCACAAAATCCTCTGGTCTCCCTGACTGCAACATTCAATAACAGAACTTTCATGAAAATAACACCCACTAACTTTCAAAGAATAGAATGGGAGAACATCAGACACATGGGCAGGTCGTTCACTCCCCAAGCCTGCCTTAGCCTTCACTAAGATCATGGCTGATCTGCTCTTGGTCTCAAATCCTTTTTTATACCCAATTATTCATAGCCCTCACTTCCTTGACAGGTCAATATCTATCTACCTCCTCTTCACATACTTTCAGTCATCTTGCTCTGCAACACTCTTGAGAAGAGAAATCCACTCATTCAATCCCACCTGTTTGAAGAAAACAGTTGCTGCTCCTATATCATGGCTTATTGATGTGAGCAAAAGAGGTTGACTCAAGGGTTCAGGTAAAAATGACTGGCCCTGATATCAAGGCAGTGGTTGACTTCTGTTGACACCAAGGAGCTGGACTTAATGGGAATCAGAGTAAACTCTCCAGTTTTTGGTGTCAAACATGGCACAAAGTAAGATGTTCATCATCTCAGTTCTGGGTCACCTCTGTCGGAGATCCTTAGGTCAGCTTCCTTTTCTCAAAGATCTTCAGCTGCTTCATCAATGTCTCCCCTCCCCACCCTCCCCACCATAAGATCAGAAGTGGGGATGGTCGCTGAGGATTCCACAATGTTTGGAACATTTTGTCCCCCCTCAGCTCCTGAACTGGTCTGTGTCCATTGCAGCAAGACCCTGACTCCATTGAGACCTGTGCTGATAAAGTGTCAGTAACATTCATGTAACAGTACATTGCCACAGTAAAACAAGAGTTCATTCACCACCTAACTCTGGTTTCACAGGAATATGAGGAAGCCATTCAGCCCATTGACAGTATTGGAGAAGAACAGGGACAGCCCATTCAGTGCCTCCAGCCTATTACTCAGGAAGGGAAGGAGTCTAGTGTGATGGACCACACCAGAGCCCCCCGAAAATATTTGAAGGCAGTAGCCGCGATTCTAATGTTTTCTTATTTTAAAGGAATTGTAAAGTTTCTGTTCCAGATGCAATGTGATTGATCAAACTACTCGGTGGTAAGCAAAACATCATTTACTTAAACACAAAAGATGACACAAAACCAAAGAAAGAGGAATTTAGAATAATGTAATTATATTGGACAGCTTAACAGAATAATAGATCTAGGAGCTATTACTAATGAACTATTCTAACATAGGAAACTCGCATAAACACAGCCCTTGGCAAAAAGAAATATTCAGATACAGAATGTCACAAACATTTCTCCAATCCAGGAATTAAAAACAGCAGCAAGAGAAAATTCAGAGAGAGTATCAGCTAGGAGACATTCCCTAAAGCTTCCAACTTTCTGGAGACCCCAATAGTTTCTGATGTTACTGAGAAACCAAAACCCAGTGATCCTAATCTGTGAGAGCTGGCCACACCCATTCAGACTTGATGGCCTCCCTCACTGTTACTCAAGTGGTCTTAACTAGCCAGCTTGTAACAATCGTTCAATCTCTCTCTTAAAAAAAACAGGACAAAATGACCTCTTAAAGCTGCAGCATTGTCACACTTGTCAGCACATCGAGCTGTCAAACAGGAACCCAGTCAGGCCCTTGGCCCTGTCCATTTGGACGAGGAAGTAGCCAGTCAGTCCCTTGAGCCACTTACACAGGAAAAGAAGGAGGCCATTTCCACCTCAATGCGCTTACACGGGGGCAGAATTAGGTAATTTATGCTGATTCCTGATGAATGTCTTATGCCCGAAACGTCGATTCTCCTGGTTCTCGGACGCTGCCTGTCCTGTTGTGTTTTTCCAGCAATCCACTATCTACTCTAATCTCCAGCATCGGCAGTCCTCACTGTCTCCTAATTGATGCTCTAACATGATGAACAATTGGAGCAGAGGCTGCACAGAGAGATTGCTCCACGGTGCTCCTCTTGGCTCCGTTGCTTATGATACACACGTGGGACTTTAACGTGGTTTTCTAGAGGTGAGCAGGGAAGCCATATGTCTTCTGTAAAGTCTCAAGAAGGCACCTTCTATCTCCAAGAACACAGCCTGGTGTTCTCTATGTAGGGCAGAAGTGGGTGGGAATGGCTACCTGTTTCAGATAGAAGATATTGTGGCTGCTGTTTGGGATTGTGAGCAACCTGACGTTCAGTACAGGGTTCACATGCCGACTGCACAATAACGTGGGGAGAGTTAATTAGGCATATAAACTGTTAGGAAAGTCATGTTAGACTGATGAATGGATGCTCTAAGTTCAAATAATGGTGATCTTGTTCATGTTGATCTTGTCTAGTGCACGTCCTGTTCAGTGTAACCTGTATGCCTTACTCTGTCCAAGGCTATTTCCACCTTATGATCTGTCTGGCCATGCTTCCTATGATCTTCCTCCACTGCTCATAAATAAAGTGTTTCCCTGTATTGAGATACACGTGACAATAAATCAAACCAATCAATCCTGGGTAAAGTATAGAATTTCTCTCCCTGTCAATGTCTTTTTTGGAAATAAGTGATCGCTGCCACTCCTTGTGTTTCAGCATCACCATTTCCTCGTCTCTCACAGCTCTACAGATTAAACACTCAGCTCCTTCACTTTATTCTCATGATACCATCACTGGTTTATGTGGTAAGGAGATCATTCCTTACAAAAGTGATCAAATCTGTAGAGAGTGCCCCAAATGCTCTCTCAGCAAGGCTCTACAACAGCAGGAAGATGACTTTACTAATGTACTCGAATCATCTTACAATGAAGCACAGCATACCATTGACTGCACCCATTACTTACACAGGGTTTGATTCGGAGCAGTCAGCATGAACTTGTGAGTGGGAGATCATGCTTCCCAAATTTCTTAGAGTCCTTTGGTGAAGTGACCAAGAAGGTTGACGAGGGAAGAGCGGTAAACGTAGTCTGTAATGATTTCAGTAAGTCCTTTGATAAGGTTTCACATGGCAGGCTGCTCTGGAAGGTTCCATCACGTGGAATGTTGGGGGATTTGGCCAATTAGATACACAGTTGGCTTGATGGTAGTATGCAGCGGGTTTAGGGGAAGGATGCTTGTCAGACTGGAGACTGGGCCCATAGCTGTTTGTTATCTATGATTGGGTTGAGAATGTATAAGGCATGATTAGTAAGTTCGCAGATGACACTAAAATAAGTGGTATTGTGATTCGTGAGGAAGATTATCACAAATTGCAACAGACCCTTAATCAAGTGGGCAAGTGGGCCGAGAAATGGCAAATGGAATTTAAAATAGAAGTGTGAGGTCTTGCATTTTGGAATCTCAAATCTAGGTAGGAGTTCCATGGTGCATGGGAGAGCCTTATGGGGTGTAGTGTGCAGAGAGACCTTGGCGTTCAGGTGCATGGTTCTCTGAGAGTGGAGTTACAGGTCGACAGGGCAGTGAAAAGGGTATTTGCGACACTGGCCTTCATCAGGCAGGACATTGAGTATAGAATTTGTGAATTTATGTTTCAGTTACACAGGACTTTGGTAAAGCTGCAAATGGAGTATTCTGTTCAGTTTTGTCACCTTTGTTATGGGGAGGATGTTATGAAATTAGAAAGCGTGCAGAAAAATTTACAAGGACATTGCCAGGACCCAGTGGTCTGAGTTATAGGGCTAGGTTGGGCAAGTAGGTCCTTTTCTTTAGAGTGGAAGAGACTGAGGGGGGAAACCTTATCGAGCTGTATACGATCATGAGGGATATGGATAGGGTGAATACTCTCAGTCTTTTCCAAGGTTTAGAAAATCGAGGACGAGAGGGGATCAGTTTAAGGTTAAAGGGGAAGGAATAAAAGGGAACCTGAGGGGCCACTTCTTTACACAGTGGGCTGGTACATGGATGAGCTGCCAGCAGATGTGGTTGAGGGGGGTACATTAACAACATTTCAAAAGCATTTGGATAAATATGTGGATCGGAAAGGACTGGAAGTATATGGGCCAACTGCAGGGAACTGGGGTTAGTGTGAATGGACATTTACAAGGTGGTGTCAAACCCCTCTGTTAATTAAAACCAAACACCCAGAAAAACTCACCTCACCTTGTTCATCTGTTAAGATATGAGTGACACAGATCTCCTACATTCCACTATTTAAACAAAAATTAACAAGTTAATTTCTTAACGTTAATAATGAACACTAAACAACAACTATTCACAAATACAAGCCTCTCTTGTCTGAGCTAATTACTATCTGACTCAGACTCTGTAAAAATATGCTGTTCCAACAACCCACATATGCAACATCACAATCTCAAGACCACACATTCTCTATCTTCCCCGCTGGGTTCACTCTTTCAGCTGCTGATCTCCTTGGTCATTTTTTTACGCAAGTCGGTTTGACATGAACATGTATCTTTGCTAGAGAGTGTTAGAAATGGCCAGTTAGCACTCCTGTTCTTCAGCAGTTACTCTGCTGTTGGATGGCAGTGGCTCTCCTTCTCGTGTTCAAAATGCTGAGTTTATATACTCCCCACGATACAATAATTCTCATAATTCGATTGCTTTCCAGGTGTCCAAACAATAATATTCACATTCTGTAGGCTTCTGGTATCCTGAGCGTTATTTACATCTCTTTGGTTGTCTTTGAATTGTTGTCAAAACAGCAACCAAAACTCAGGTTTCCATTTCCCAGCTCAGTGTTACATGTGGAACATTGTGAACTTTAGCTTGCATCTGTGGCTGTACTTCTTATTCAGCAAAACCCGTTCTGTCTTAAAATGACCGGACATGCTTTCGGCTTCATAACATCTCCCCACTTCAAAAAAAAAATGAAATGGCAGAATGAAAAGATGGCTTCATTTCTTTTCTTCTAATTCTTAATCCCATTATTATGAATTACAAAAGTATTAATCTCAGCTATACCATACATATTAATTCAGCACACATATATATAACACTGCAATAAGTCAAATTTTATCTAAACGTTTTCCATAAAATCGGGGTTAACGCATCTGCTATCACATTTTAGGACCCACAACATGTACATTTTGTAAGGTTAAAGTCGGTAAGATTAGACTCAAATGAAATGGTCTCATATTCTGGTCTTTCAATATTCCAAAAAATGCGATAGGTATGTCGTTTTTCACAACCATCTCTGACAATTCCTTTGTCATACAAACATAAAAATATTGTCAGTCCAGTGCTAAACTTAATCATTCTTTTTCAATAATGGTGATGTTCTATTTTTATTCTGCTGGATATTGAATTTTTTCGACAAGTAGCCAATTGGTCATTCAATTCCATCATCATCTTTCTGTATCAATACATCTTCGACCACTATACCCCGAGCATCAAACACAATTTTCAAAGGCTTTCAGAATATTTGGTGTCACTAAAACTGGTGTGGTGATTAATCCTGCTTTAAAATTCTCAAATGCCTCCTGGCATTGTTCTGTCCACCACAATTCTGTGTTCTTCTTTAAGTAAATCCATCAGTGGTGCCAATACGCTGCTGAAGGTTGCAACAAACTTCCGATAGAATCCACGCAGTTCGAAAAATCGAAGCACCTCTTTCTTCGAGGATGGTCGTGGAAATTTCTCAAAGCCCTTCGTCTTTGTGTTCCATGGGGTCAACCTTCCATTTCCAATGTAATGTCCCAAGAACTTCCCCTCTGCCTTCGCGAATTCTGTTTTCTTTAAGTTTATTACCAAGTTTGCTTCTTGTAATCGTTCAACATGCTCTGCCAATTATAACATGTGAGTTTTCAATCACTTGCTAAAGGTCACTACATCATACAGATAAGCTGCATAATTTGTTCATCTGGCCACAACTCTGTTCCTGAGTCTTAAATGTATCTGGAGCATTATTCATTCACATGACGAACTCTAACTTTTTTTATCATCTCTGCTATCTTTACCAGATAGTTGAACTGACTCAACACTTTTTTAATTTGAAAGGGGGCAGTAAACCTGGCTTTGAAGGGATTTCCTACCACTGGTGGCAATACTAATACCTCATCCCCACGGGAAATCGTCAAAGTTTCAGAGTTTCTATCTGCCACCTGCTTCATTCCATGCTGTGTCCTCTTCAGGTGCTGTTTAGCTAACTCACCTACTCCATCTAATTTCTCCCTTACGTGTGACACATAATCCAAGTGTGAGATCTCTGATTTCGGTCCTGTCAGTTTATAGTTAATTAATTTCAAAGGACCTCTCACTTCATACACGAATATTAACTCAAAGGAAGTAAAGTGAGTAGATTTATTTGGGGCATCTCTAATGGCAAACAATATAATGAGACACCTTTATTCCAATCATTCGGGTAATTCTGACAATATGCTGTTAATATTGCCTTTAGCATCTGATGCCAACTTTCCAAGACTCCCTGGGATTCGGGATGCGATGGACTTGATTTAAACTGCTGTATGCTGAAGTTATCCAAGATGTACTTAAATAGCTGATTTGTAAAATGAGACCCTTGGTCTGACTGAATCACACTGCGTAGCCCACAGCGAGTAAAGAAAGCTACCAACTCCTCCACCTCCCCTTTTGCCTGAACACCCCATAATGGAATTATCCCTGGAAATCTGGTGGACACATCCATTATGATCAGCAGATATTGGTTTCCTCTTTAATTTGAAAAGGGGAGCTCCACCACTCATCATAACTTACGTGAAAAGCTCTTCGAATACAGGAATTGGCAACAAAGGTGCTGGTTTTAATATGGCCTGTGACTTTCCTCCCATTTGGTATGTATGACATGTACAACAAAAAGTAACCATGTTCTTGTTCATTCCAGCCACTAGAAATGCTTTAGCCTGAATATTCCGTGCATCAACTCCTTTGGCGTTTTCTTTCGGTTTTCCTTCCTGTTGTAACTTACGACAGTAGGATCTTGTTACTACACAGTCTGGAAAAATCCCTGGGGTATTTTCCTTTTAATTCCCCTGTTCCCTGGTCTTACTTTGGCTTCTCCACCACAAGGGGCGCCTTTCCCACCTTTGATTCTGTTAACTCATTCCCAAGAACAAACTGCATTCCTGGAACTGACACCCTGTCACTCAATCTCACTGTTACTTCCCCAACCTTGATGTGGCTCTCCAACCTGATTTTACACAAGGGAATGCTTAATTTCTGTCCCCATTCCACAAATTATCATGCTGTTGAGTAATATGTCAGAAAGAGTGAAAGTACTTCCAGCTCTTACTATTAGAGGCATAGGGAAAGTGAGGACTACAGGTGCTCGAGATCAAAGTTGAAAAGTGAGGGGCTGGAAAAGCACAGCAGGTCGGCAGCATCCGAGGGGCAGGAAAGTTGACGTTATAGATAATAGACAATAGACAATAGGTGCAGGAGTAGACCATTCTACCCTTCGAGCCTGCATCACCATTCAATATGATCATGGCTGATCATCCTTAATCAGTATCCTATTCCTGCCTTATCTCCATAACCCTTGATTCCACTATCTTTGAGAGCTCTATCCAACTCTTCCTTAAATGAATCCAGAGACTGGGCCTCCACTGCCCTCTGGGGCAGAGCATTCCACACAGCCACCACTCTCTGGGTGAAGAAGTTTCTCCTCATCTCTGTCCTAAATAGTCTACCCCGTATTTTTAAGCTGTGTCCTCTGGTACGGCACTCGCCCATCAGCAGAAACTTGTTTCCTGCCTCCAGAGTGTCCAATCCTTTAATAAACTTATATTTCTCAATCAGATCCCCTCTCAGTCTTCTAAACTCAAGGACATCCAAACCCAATTGCTCCAGTCTTTCAGCGGAAGATAGTCCCGCCATTCCAGGAATTAACCTCAAAAACTTACGCTGCACTCCCTCAATAGCAGAATGCCTTTCCTCAAATTTGGAGACCAGAACTGCACAGAGTACTCCAGGTGTGGTCTCACCAGGCCCCTGTACAGCTGCAGAAAAACCTCTTTGCTTCTATACTCAATCCCTCTTGTTATGAAGGCCAGCATGCTATTAGCCATCTTCACTACCTGCTGTACCTGCATGCTTACCTTCATTGACTGGTGTACAAGAACACCCAGATCTCTCTGTACTGCCCTTTTACCTAAATTGATTCCATTTAGGTAGCAATCTGCCTTCCTGTTCTTGCCACCGAAGTGGAAAACCATACATTTATCCACATTAAACTGCATTTGCCATGCATCTGACCACTCAACTAACCTGTCCAGGTCACCCTGCAATCTCCTAACATCCTCCTCACGTTTCATCCTGCCACCCAGCTTAGCATCATCAGAAAATTTGCTCATGTTATTACTAATACCATCTTCTATATCATTAACATATATTGTAAAAAGCTGCAGTCCCATCACTGATCCCTGAGGTATCCCACTAGTCACTGCCTGACATTCCAAAATGGAGCCGTTTATCACTACTCTTTGTGTCCTATCAGCCAACCAATTTTCAATCCCAGTCAGTACTTCGCCCCCAATACCATACTCCCTAATTTTGCTCACTAACCTCCTTTGTGGGACTTTATCAAAAGCTATCTGACAGTCCAGGTACACTACATCTACTGGATCTCCCTCGTCCATCTTCAGAGTTACATCTTCAACAAATACTGGAAGATTAGTCAAGCATGATTTCCCCTTCATAAATCCATGCTGACTCTGACCTATCCTGTTACTACTATTCCAAATGTGTCGTAATTTCATCCTTTATAATAGACTCCAGCATCTTTCCCACCACTGAGGTCAGATTACCTGGTCTATAATTTCCTGTTTTCTCTCCCACCTTTCTTAAAAAGTAGTAACATTAGCCACCCACCAATCCGCAGGAACTGATCCCGAATCTATCGAACTCTGGTAAATAATCAACAGCGCATCCACGATTTCTTGAGCCACCTCCTTCAGTACCCTGGGATGCAGACTACCAGGCCCCGGGGACTTATCAAACTTCAGACCTAACAGTCTCTCCAACACCAATTTCTGGCAAATATTAATTCGCTTAATTTCTGGTCCTTCAGCCACTGTTAACTCAGGAATATTGCGTGTGTCCTCCCCAGTGAACACAAATCTGAAGTACCAATTCAATTCTTCTGCCATTTCTTTGTTTCCTGTAATATATCCCCCTGTTTCTCTCTTCAAGGGCGCAACTTTAGTCTGAACCATTTTTTTGCCTTTCACATTCCTGAAAAAGCTTTTACTATGCTCCTTTATATTTTTGGCCAGTTTTCCTTCGACCTCATTTTTTCTCTGCGTATTTCCTTCTTAGTAATCCTCGGTTCTTCTTGAAAAGCTTTCCAGTCCTCTGTTTTCCCACTTATCTTTGCTATGTTATACTTTTTCTCTTTTAACTTTATATATTTCTTAACTTCCCTCGTCAGCCACGGCCACCTATGCCTCCTCCTGTGTTCTTTCTTCCTTTTTGGAATGAACTGATCCTGCATCTTCTGCATTATACACTGAAATATCTGCCATTGTTCCTCCACTTTCATCCCTGCTAAGGAATTAAACCATTGAACTTTGGTCAGCTCCTCCCTCATAGCTCCATATTTCCCTTTATTCAACAGAAGTATTGTCACTTCCGATTGTACCCTCTCCCTCTCAAATTGCAGATTGAAGCTTATTGTATTATGGTCACTACTTCCCAACAGCTCCTTCACTTCGAGGTCACTGATTTATTCTGATTCGTTGCACAATACCAGATCCAGAATTGCCTTCTCCCTGTTAGGCTCCAGCACCAGCTGTTCTAAGAATCCATATCGGAGGCACAAAGTCTCTTTCTTGAGGTCCAATACCATCCTGATATTCCCAGTCTACTTGCATGTTGAAATCCCTCATAACAACTGTAGTAACATCTTTGCGACAGGCCAATTTCGCCTCCTGATTCAACTTACATCTGACATCCAGACTACTGTTTGGGGGCCTGTAGGTAACTCCCAACAGGGTTTTTTTATCTTTAGAATTTCTCAGCTCTATCCACACTGACTCTACATCCCCTGATTCTAGGTCCCCCTACGCAAGGGACTGAATATCATCCCTTACCAACATGGCCACCCGACTCCTTCTGCCCGTCAGTTTGTCCTTACGGTAGCACGTGTAGTCTTGTATATTCATTTCCCAGGCCCTGTCCACTTGAAGCCATGTCTCAGTTATCCCCACAATATCGTATTTGCCGATTTCCAAAAGAGCCTCAAGCTCATTCATCTTTTTTCTAATGCTTCGTGCATTCATGTATAGTATTTTTAATTTGTTACTGCCCTCACCCTTCCCATCAACTCCTATTTCACTCAACCTTACAGTATGATCCCTTTTTGAGATTTCTGCCTCATTGATACTATTGTCTTTCTTGATTTCCCTTGTTCTAATTTTCCCTTCAATTTCCTTCTAAAACATGCAGTTTGTCCTCTCCCTCCCGCTACTTAGTTTTAACGTAGCTGTGTTGCAGTAACAAACCTGGCTGCCAGAATGCTGGTCACTAATCTATTAAGGTGCAAACCGTCTCTCTTGTACAATATATGCTTACCACAAAATATACCCCAGTGATCCAAGAATTTAAATCCTTGCTTCCTGCACCAGTTTCCCAGCCACGTGTTCAAATCCATTATCTTCCTGTTTCTGGCCTCACCAGCCCGAGGAACTGGAAGCAAACCCGAGATAACCACCTTGGACGTTCTGCTTTTCAGTCTTCTTCCTAGTTCTCCGAAGTCCCGCTGTAGTATGTTCTTCGTCTTCTTTCCGACATCATTTGTGCCGACATGTACCACCACCTCTTGCTCTTCACCTTCGTCCTTGAGGATTTCCTGCACTCTGTCTGTGATGTCTTTAACCCTGGCACCAGGAAGGCAACAAACCATCCATAAGTCTCGTCTGCTGCCACAAAAATCCCGGTCAGTTCCTCTCACTATGGAGTCCCCTATTACCACGGCTCTGTGTGATGTCCGACTCTTCCGCTGTGCCTCCACGCTAACTTTTGATTGACGGACCTGGCCGCCTCGTGGACTGGCAGTGTCATCTGTCTCTACTGTTTCCAAAAGATTCAACTTGTTCCCGACAGGTACTTCCCCCGGAGTCTCTTACACCCGGGGGCCTCCTCTCCGCCTTCCTCATCGTCTGCTCTCTTCTGCTCTTTTCTGGTATGGTCGGTGTAATAATCTCGCTGAAGGTCTTGTCCAGAAAGATCTCGTTCTCTCGGATGAGCCAATGGTCCTCGAGTTCTTTCATCAGTGCTGCAATATGCTCTGTCAGTAGCTGAACGTGAACACACTTTCCACACTTAAACGAGCCAGACACACCAGAGTCGTTGACCTCCCACATCAAGCACGTAGCACACTGAACTTGGCAGTCATGTCTTCACCCTCTTCAACTGTGGCGTAATCACTTCACTCAATCTCCTTGTCAAAGACACGTTTCAGGCGTACGTTCTTCATCAGGAAAGTAAGGGAGGGGGAAGGGGCTGAGAATTAAATAGGATGGTGGGGGTGGAACTCGGTGGAAGGTCGCTTGGAAGGCGATAGGTAGATGTAGGCGGGGTCTGATGGTGATAGTTCGGAGGGGAGGGTGAAATGGCTATGTGGTAGGACAGCTGAAACCGTCAAACTATACAGCATCAACGTTGACTTCACCAATTTCCAAAGTGCCCCTCCCCCAACCATTCAAATTAGCACTGCCCTCTTGAACTGCCCTAACTGTCCATCTTCCTTCCCACCTATCCACTCCACCCTCCCCTCTGACATATCAGTTATACTCCCACCTACATCTTCCTATCGCCCTCCCAGTGACCCTCCTGCCAGCCCAGCTCCTACCCTCGTATTGATCTTTCAGCCCCCTTGTTCCCCGCCACATTCCTGATGATGGGTTTATGACTGATACATTGATTGTCCTGCTCTATGGATGCTGTCTGATCTGTTGTGCCTTTCTGGCTCCTCACTTCTCAACTATTAGAAACTGAACAGATCCTGCATCTTGCAAAATTATTACTTTTGTCCTCTCCTCACACCCCTTTTTTTCTTAGTAAGTTTTATCTACAGAGGTGTATTCTTTATAGGGATCAGGCACTGACTCATTACACAGCCCCGTCTAGGCTGTGCACTCTCCTGCAGCTCCTCGGCTCTACTTGGGGTCTCCTTTACCAGGTTCACTAATACCACTGGCTTAATCACCGTGTGGGCGGCACGGTGGCACAGTGGTTAGCACTGCTGCCTCACAGCGCCAGAGACCTGGGTTCAATTCCCGCCTCAAGCGACTGACTGTGTGGAGTTTGCACGTTCTCCCCGTGTCTGCGTGGGTTTCCTCCGGGTACTCCGGTTTCCTCCCACAGTCCAAAGATGTGCAGGTCAGGTGAATTGGCTAAATTGCCTGTTGTGTTAGATAAGGGGTAGATGTAGATGTAGATGTAGGGGTATGGGTGGGTTACGCTTCGGCGGGGCGGTGTGAACTTGTTGGGCCGAAGGGCCTGTTTCCACACTGTAAGTAATCTAATCTAATCACATCTTTTCCCAAAGTGCCTTCCTTCAATGCCCAGCACTGTGTGTCCCAGTTTGCTGCAGTGAAAACACCTTTTCCCAGTGCCCTTCTTAAACCATCAGCACTGTAATTTTATGTGTTCCGCTCCATTATAGTGAGAACACCTGAGGCCTTTCACCACCTTTCAACCCCCTTGGGCTTCTTTTTCACCGGTGGTAAACTATTGCCAGTGTGCTTTACTCTATGTTTTGTAGTTTAGGATCATCCCTTCTCCCAATTTCGATCCCTCACAGGATGAAAATCCTCCCAGAAGCTAAATATAATCTCATGCACCAATGCATATTTACCTGCCATTTCTGCTGCGCTTCTCACTTCTTGAACTTCCTATTCATTCACTTGAATTCTTACCATCTCTGGAAGTGAGTCTTTAAACTCCTCCGGCAGAATAATCTCCCTTCGAGCCTCACAGGTCTTATCCATTTTTAAGGCCTGCGCCCATCTCTCAAAATGACTGTGTTTAATTCTTTCAAACTCAATATAAGTCTGACCTGATTCCGACTCTGTATTTCTGAACCACTGTCTATATTCTTCTAGTACCAATTCATAAGCACTCAACATAGCCTCTTTGACATCTGCATAATCTCTTGCTCCCTCACGTGACAGCACTGCATATACCTCTCAAGCTGTACCCACCATCTTAGTCTGAACTAGCATTACCCACAGGTTCACTGGACATGCCATCTGCCGAGCTAATTTCGCAAATGAAATAAAAAAAATGGTTTTGGCATTTTTCGCACTGAAATATGGCAATGTATTAACACAGTTGTATACATCCCTACATTCTCCCTTCATCTTCATCCTGCTAATTTAACTTTCTTAACTAATTCCAAACTTCTGAATTTCAAATTCTCCTTCTCTTCCTTTTTCCTCTCTTTCTCTTTCTCTATCTTCTCTCTCTTTTAGTCTCTCTCTTTATCTTCTAACTGCAGTTGTCATATTTGCAATTTAAGTTTTTTCTAACTCCACTGCAGTTTCCAGCTTCTCTGATAGACCAAAGTGCTTGACCAACTCCATTATGATGACAGCTTTCCTTTTGTCTCTGGTGAAACACAATTTTAATATACATGTTAATTCTAAAAGTATGCCCTTCCTTTATCTTTCTACACGTTCATGGCAAATTTGGGTACCATCTTCAAACCTCAGAACCTTTTTTAGTAATATTAAAAGCCATCTCTTTTAAATTAACCGACCACAAGGAAACAAAATTAAATGAATTTTCTCACCTGTTTTACTTGAAGATCTAGGTCACTAACTGCCAAGTGATGGAATCTGCTGGGACCTTTTGTACCCCAAATCTGTTCAAATCTATCTACATCCCATACGACAAGCCCTCAAACTGTTATGATGTCGATGTTGAACCCCTCTGTTAATTAAAACCACACACCCAGAAAAGCTCACCTCACCTCGTTATCTGTTAAAACATGAGTGACAAAGTAGTCGCAAATTCCACGATTAAGAGAAAAGTAAAAATTTATAATTATGTATGTTAACTCGCTGAACTTGAAGGTTTGTTTTCAGATGTTTCGTCACCAAGACTGGGTAACATCATCAGTGAGAGTCTCTGGTAACGCACTGGTGGGATGCCGTGTCTTTCTATTTCTTGGTCTTGGTTTCTTAAGTTGCGTGATGTCATTTCCATTTTTTTGTTCAAGGGAAGGTAGATAGGATCTAAATTAATATGTTTATTGATGTACTTCTGGCTAAAATGTCATGCTTCTAAGAACTTACGTGTGTGGCTTTGTCCTAGGAAGTGTGTGTTGTCACAGTCAACGTGGTGTCCTTTTTCTGTATGTATGGAAACTAGTGAGAGTGGGTCATGTCTTTTGGTAGCCAGTTGGTGTTCATATATCCTGCTAACACGACAACAGGATAGTGTGAAATGGTGGAAAAATGATTTTTTTATACACAGTTTAATCAGTGTGTGTTCAGATAAGGAAGATTGCTCATATGTGTACAACACATTCTGAATGTACAACGGAGACATAGTTAACGAAAAATGATGCACACGATGTATAAAATTTATAAATCGTTAAAACAATATTTGATCCTCATCTGAAGTGATACCTTCCCTTTCTCTCACCGTTCCCCCTTTTCTGGGATTCCCAACTCTAGTCTCTCATTCTTATTAGGATGTGTGTTATAAATTCTTGTTTCTGGTTTCCCAACTTATTTCAGTTAATCCACTTTCCACCAAGAATTAAATATGTTGGCCTGTTGGGTTCTTTCCAAAGCTAGTGTCTGTCATATTGTTGGAGACAAAAGTTATGGCATCAGACCCAGCATTTAAACATATTGCTCTGTTGTATGTGCACTGTACAAAGGACCACCGCACACAGGAATTGCCAAAACATTGAGGGAAGTATATCTACTTCTTTCGATCATATAGTTTCTCATTTTCCACATCTCCATATCTATATCCTCTCTCTCTCTCTCGTTCTCCCTTTGTATCTATTTAAGAAATCCACCAGTCATTCTTCGTGGCCCATCTCTCAAAACTCCTTCTTTCAGTTATACGCAATGCTTTTTTCAAGATGTAATGTGGTTATAATTAAGCAATGTAACTACAAAGACATGCGAGTGTAGCTGGCCAGAGTTAATTGGAAGGGGAGCTGAGCAGGAAAGACCATAGAGCAGCAATGGGAGAAGGTTCTGGGGAAAATTAGGAAGCTAATACCAGAAATGCAACCCCAAGAAGATGAAACATACTAATGGGAGAACAAGGCAGCCATGAGTGATAAGGCATCAAACCAAAAGAGAAAACATACAATGTGGTGAAGATGATTGGGAATCCAGAGAATTCATTGGCTCTGCAACTACATAAGGCTGGTATCACTGACACTACAGAGGTCTTAATCATGGTCAGGGAGAGAAACAGAGGAAAGACATTCACTTTAAACACAGAAGATGGTATTTCTCAAGGAAAAAAGATTCAGGTGAATTAAATAAATGAATTAAGATCAGTTAAATGCTTTTGCGGAATGTGTCAGATTGGAAGCAAGACCCGGGGAGACAGACCCTCAGCAGAATGAGAATTTGAAAATGGAAGTATTTCCACATCAGAAACCAGGTTAGGTCTCTGAGTGCAGGGCTCATGGGTGAAAGGGTCTCAGTGAGACTTGGGGAACAGACAGCAGAATTGCATTGCAGATATTGCAGCTCGAAACTGAGTATTCACGTAGTGCTGTAGACCACAGCAGCAAGAGAAGCAGAACAGCATTCAACCACAACCTGTAACTTCTTGCCAGGGTAACACTTCAGTCTGTCATTACCATCAACACCATCTATGGCTCAGTGATGAGTGTGGGTGAAGATGTCAGTCAGAATCACATGAACTTTAACCTGATGCTAACTCATTAAAGATACCGTGCTTGACAAACAGATCTGATGGAAGCACAGCAGTCCTGTCACATTCAGTCATAAATGGTGATGGACGATTAAACAAATGACTGGAGGAGAATGCTCCACAAACGTTCCTATCCTAAATAATGGAACATACCTGCACATCAGTGTAAAAGAGAAGGATGTTTTATCTGCACCATCCTCTGCAAGAAGTGCCAGCCCGATCCCACCCATCATGGCTGGAGTTACTCACGATCGCCAGGATGCCCCGATAGTCCGTGATCCCTTGCACTGGTGCCATCTTTAAAACATAATGGACACACGATTGAGCTCTCTCAGTTTGCAGCTGCCCTGCACAATTTATCCTGAGCATGGCAGGTAAGGATAAATTGCACCACGGTTTGTTGACAGGGGCATGGAGGTCCTGGTGGAAGGGCTAGTACAGAGGGGGACCATTTTCTTCACAGATGGAGCCACACCACAAGACCCACCAAGCATGGCCTGAGCTCACCAACCAGCTCAGTGCAGTATCTGCGGTCTGAAGAAATGTTCAGCAATACAGGACAAGCTTCAATAACCTTTTCCCACTCTGTCAGGATAAGGGTCACCATTCTCCCTGCTCCCTCACACTCACTGTATAGCACTGTATATCTGTTATAGCACCGACATCCGAACACGATTCATGGTCCATGACTCTCACTATTGCATGCAAAGCCTACACACACACACACACACACACACACACACACACACACACACACACACACACACACACACACACACACACACACACACACACACACTCTCGCATTTGCAATATTCCCACATGTTGATAGAATATTCTGAACAACGCTGATTGTGGAATGTTCAAGTTAGTGTTCCAAATAATTCCCATTTTCAGGAAAATGTCAATGACCCCGCCTGTAACACAGAAGGGGAAGGAACAAAGTTGTACAATTTTCAAATCACATGCAATTCAAATCCACCATGAGCCCATTCAGCCCTCCAAACGCATTCTAGCATTTAAGAAGATTGTGGCTGATCTGATACATTTCTCAGTTCCATGTTACATGAATTTTCAGTCATTCAACCGCTGGGCTCCTGTCACTGAGCAGACAACACTCAGGCACTTTTACTCCGGTTTTCTTCAAGCGCCTGCTCGAGGGCTTTTCCCATGGGGGCGCACTCTCCCAACAATATATTCCACCAGCTTTCTCTGTCTATGTAATGGTAAGCACATTTTACACAGAGCAATCAAAAATCTACACGTTATCGATATCCAGTCACACTTAGTAATTCTGGTTATTTCATATGCCTTACCCTATCGTATTCAGCTAAAGACGGATTTGAAATACTTGTCTCATTATAAAACACAATTTCTAGCAGAGAACGTTTTTACCCTCAGTCGTTATTTTGACCGTTATCTGAATTGTAACTTTTTCATTGTTATGACTGTTTCTCTTGCCCTTTGCCTGTGCCTGTTTCTATCTGTAACAGTTACACTGTCTCCCACTCAGTTGGCTGGAAGGCTGGTTTGCGATGCAGATGGAGGCCAGCAGCGCTGGTTCAATTCACCACAGTGACAGAGGTTACCATGATGGGGACACTGTCTCATCCTCAACCCATCACTCGAGGCGTGGTTACCCTCAGCTTAAACGACCACAAGTGGTCTCTCTCTAATGACAGAGCAGCTCTATGGTCCTTGGAATTCTGTTCTATCACTGATAGCATTTTAAAATGTTTTCTAGATTACCATTTCATTTTGCCGGATGTTCTGAAGCAGTGTCATTTTGTACCATAGTCAACATTTCCCCATGGTGCACATCGCTGCCCATTCCTTGATAATCCTTGACTCTGTTGCTACTAATGAACATTCTGCCTGTGCCTCAAAAATATTCAATAACTCTGCCTCCAATGGTCTGCGGGGAAGAGAGTTCCAAAAACTCATAGTACTGAGAAAGCAAAAAAGAAAACTCACCTGGGGTGTGAGGTGAGTTTTTGTCTACTTCCCTGAGATTGGATATAATTACATTGGAAGCAGTTCAGCGATGTTACACTTCATGTATTCCAGGGATGAAGATCTTATGTTATGGTTACTCGTCGAAAGAGAGGTGATCTTACTGAAACATACAAGACCTTCAGCAGAGTGTGTCAGGTAGATATCCGTTGGGTATTTGTATAGTCCAAACTTCTTCATATTGTTATAGAACCTCAACCATGTGGAGGCAGGGAATTCTGCCCATCAAATCCACACTGACCCAGCGAACAGCATCCCAGCCAGACCTGCCCCCATCCTATCCATGTAACCATGCATTTCGTATGACTGACACATCTAACATACACATCCCTGGGCACTATGGGCAAATTAACATGGCCAATCCATTCTAGGCTGCACATCTTTTGACTGTGGAAGAAACTGGAACACTGGGATGAAACCCACACAGACACGGAGAGAATGTTCAAACTCCACATACAGGACCCCCGAGGTTGGAATTGAATCCAGCTCCTTGGTGATGTGAGGCAGCAGTGCGAAACACAGATCCATCATGCTCCTCCATTAGTTTTATTAGTTACTTGTGTCTGACTAAAGAGATCTGCTTGACTTGTTCTTATCATTGAAACTGACCCAGTCTAAGAATTTTATTATCGGTCATATCACCAACCTGGTCACATTTAAAATGTGATGTGCGTAGTGAAGGAGTGGCACTAGAAAAGTAAACAGTGACACCCTCCAAACTCAGTCAGAACCGGAGTGAGGAGAAATTCACAAAGTGGGAATATATTCACGTAGGAATTCTCCTTCCCAGAAGTATGGGATGACTGAAGCTTTATATTATGTCGAGGCTGGCTTCATCTGATTTTCCATAGAAAGTGGATAATGGTGCTTGGAGTGAAAAGTGCAGCTGGGACCACAATGAGATGAGCCAATACCTTATCAACTGGTGGAGTAGTGTCAAAGGGCCGAATGTCCCACTCGTGTCCCTCAGCCTTATGTTCTGATGTTCCATTCAGCCCTTCGGACCTGCTACACGGGGCAGATCGAGGTCACCCCGATGGTTAGATGTAGTTTGTTAAATGTAATTGGAAAATCCAGGCTGAGCCAGGAATTGACCCTCACATTAATCCCTCTTTTCAGGTTTCCCGTCTCTGTAACTTCTGCTCCAGATGTGCATCATGTTACAGGCCCATATTCGCTGTGAATACAGCCTTCTACCCGCATCCAGCGTTAGCTCAAACAAATCCTCCGCTCTCCCAGAATGCAACATTGTATAACACCATTTTCAGGAAAATAACCAGTTACTTTCCAGAAGAATAACATAAGAAAGAAAGAAATAGAAACAGAAGCAGGCTATTCGGCCCCTCAAGCCTGCACTGTCATTTAATAAGAACATGGCTGAACTACTTCAGGGCTCAACTCCACTTTCCTGCTAACCCCTTGTATCCCTCAACTCGCTGATATGTCAAAACCCAATCCAGCCAGTCTGTAAATACATTCAGTGACCCAGTTTCCACAACCTCTGGGTTAGGGAATTCCAGGCATTCACTCCCTTCTGAAAGAAGACGTTTCTTTGTATCTCAGTTTGAAATCGATATCCCTTATTCTGTATCTACAACCCTAAGTTCGACTCTCTGCCCTGGAATTGATCCACATTCTCGAAAGCTACCTTGTCAAGCCCCCTCTTCCTCTTGTCCATTTCAGTAATATCATCCACATTCATTTAAACTACAATGAATAAACGCCTCACCATTTTAGATGTACTCAATAATTCAACCCTTTCATTCCAGGAACCCGCAAATGAACCAACCTAGTTATTTGCTGCATCAGCATGCTGGCGTTATGTTTCAGACACAAAAACAATCCCATCCCTTTGCACTGATCCTTTTGTGGGTGTCTTCTCCATTAAGTAACAGCCTGCCTTTTGGTTCTCAGTGTCATCCTCAAACTCGGATATATATTGCACTCAGCTCCGGCTTTCAGTTTAGATTGTAACTAAATCTTGCATTGGACTGATATTTGTGATACTCCAGCAGATCGATTTCATCAGGAAGATTCATTAACCCTGACAGTCCGATTTCTATGTGTTAACCAACCGTCATCCCATGCTAATATATTAGCTGTCAAATTATGAGCTCTGTCTTGTGTAACAAGTTTTATTTCGTGAAACCTTATGAAAAATCTTGAGAAAGCCTCGTATCTACCAGATCCCCTTTATCATGTCCTCTTGTTACATTCTCAGGGATCTCCAGAAAAAAAAACTTTGCATGATTTTACAGGCAAAATGTAGATCGCCTTTCACAAAACCATGTTGACTTTGCATGAAGCTTTTTCTAATTGTCCTGCAATTCCTTCCTTAATAATAGACTCGAGCAGATTCCCAACAATAATATTGAGGCTAAATGGTTACTGCTTTCAGTCTCGCTGTTTTCTTGAAAACAGGCGCCACGTTGAAGGGTCTCCAGTTTCACTGGAAAATTCCTGCAATCCAAAGAGTTATGAAATATTTCTCACAGGAACACCAGTCATTCTGTAACCGCCGCTTTTAAAACCAACTGTGAATTACTGCTGACCTGCGTACCCTTACTCTGATCTCTTTATTAAAAAGCCTTGTTCCTTTTGTTTGAGGCAGTTCACGAACTTCCCTCCTATTGCTATTTTGATTATATCATTGAAGTACTTACAGTGCCTTCTAATGTGAGGAATGATATAAAATTCTGGTGTAAATTATCTGTCTGTTCCCTCTAGGTATACCCTCCAAACATCCTCAATATATTTCCCTGACTTCATTTCTACCAAAGGGCATACATCCATCTTGAACTTTCTTTATATATATATTAAAGCTTGCACTGCTTGCTTTTATATTTCTTGCCAGTTTTCTTACATCATATCTTTCTTCCCTTTTTCCTTGCTTCCTTTGATTCATACAGTCATATCGTACACAAACAAACCCTTTGGTCCAACTTGTCCATGCTGACCAGGTTTTCCAAACTAAACTCGTCTCATCTGCTTACATTTGGCCCATATGCTTCTGAATTGTTAATTAGAAATGGTATAACGGCTGCAGAAAGGAAGTTTGAGGGGGATATGCCTCTGGAGGTAGTATGGGCTGAATTCAGAAATAGGAAATGTGCAGTCACCTTGTTGGGTGTTTATCATAGGCCCCCCAGTAGCAGCAGAGATGTGGAGAAACAGATTGGGAAACAGATCTTGGAAAGGTGCAGAAGCCACAGGGTCGGAGTCATGGGCGACTTCAACTTCCCAAATATTGATTGGAAGCTCTTTAGATCAAGTAGATTGGACGGGGCGGTGTTTGTGCAGTGTGTCCAGGAAGCTTTTCTAACGCAGTATGTAGAGTGTCCAATCAGAGGGGAGGCCATATTGGATTTGGTACTAGGAAATGAACCGGGACAAGTGGTGGGCTTGTTAGTGGGTGAACATTTTGGTGATGGTGACCACAATTCTGTGGCTTTAACCTTGGTTATGGAGAGAGATAGGTGCGCACAACAAGGTAGATTTTACAATTGGGGGAAGGGAAATTACGATGCTGTAAGACAGGATTTGAGGAGCATACATTGGGAGCATAGGCTGTCAGGGAAGGATGTGGTGGAAATGTGGAACTTTTTCAAGGAGCAGATACGACGTGTCCTTGATATGTATGTACCTATCAGGCAGGAAAGAAAAGGTCGTGTGAGGGAGCCTTGGTTGACGAGGGAGGTTGAATGTCTAGTAAAGAGGAAGAAGGAGGCTTACATAAGTTTGAGGAAACAGGGTTCAGACAGAGCAGTGGAGGGATACAGGATAGCCAGAAGGGACCTGAAGAAAGGGATTAGGAGAGCTAAGAGAGGGCATGAAAAATCCTTGGCGGATAGGATCAAGGATAACCCCAAGGCATTCTATGCGTATGTGAGAAACCTGAGAATGACGAGAACGAGGGTAGGTCCGATCAAGGACAGTGGTGGGAGACTGTGTATTGAGTCGGAAGAGATAGGAGAGGTCTTGAACAAGTACTTCTCTTCAGTATTTACGAACGAGAGGGAACGTATTGTTGAAGAGGAGAGTGTGAAACGGACTGTTAAGCTAGAAGAGATACCTGTTAAGAAGGAAGATGTGTTGGACATTTTGAACAACTTGAGGATAGACAAGTCCCCCGGGCCTGACGGGATATATCCTAGGATTATGTGGGAAGCAAGAGAGGAAATTGCAGTACCGTTGGCAATGATCTTCTCGTCCTCACTGGCAACGGGGGTGGTACCAGGGGACTGGAGAGTAGCGAATGTTGTGCCCCTGTTCAAAAAAAGGGAATCGGGATAACCCCGGGAATTACAGGCCCGTTAGTCTTACTTCTGTGGTAGGCAAAGTAATGGAAAGGGTACTGAGGGATAGGATTTACGAGTATCTGGAAAGACACTGCTTGATTAGGGACAGCCAGCACGGATTTGTGAAGGGTAGGTCTTGCCTTACAAGTCTTATTGAATTCTTCGAGGAGGTGACCAAGCATGTGGATGAGGGTAGAGCAGTGGATGTCGTGTACGTGGATTTTAGTAAGGCATTTGATAAGGTTCCCCATAGTAGGCTTATGCGGAAAGTCAGGAGGCATGGGATAGAGGGAAATTTTGGCCAATTGGATAGAAAACTGGCTAACCGGTCGAAGGCAGAGAGTGGTGGTAGATGGTAAATATTCAGCCTGGAGCCCAGTTACAAGTGGAGTTCCGCAGGGTTCAGTTCTGGGTCCTCTGCTGTTTGTAATTTTTATTAATGACTTAGATGAGGGAGTCGAAGTGTGGGTCAGTAAATTTGCAGATGATACAAAGATAGGTGGAGTTGTGGACAGTGAGGAGGGCCGCTGTCGGCTGCAGAGGGACTTAGATATGATGCAGAGCTGGGCTGAGGAGTGGCAGATGGAGTTCAACCCTGCCAAGTGTGAGGGTGTCCATTTTGGAAGAACAAATAAGAATGCGGAATACAGGGTTAATGGTAGGGTTCTTAGTCAGGTGGAGGAAAAGAGGGATCTTGGAGTCTATGTACATAGATCTATGAAGGTTGCCACTCAGGTGGATAGAGTTTGTAAGAAGTCCTATGGAGTATTATCGTTCATTAGCAGAGGGATTGAATTCAAGAGTCGTGAAGTGATGTTACAGCTGTACAGGACCTTGGTTAGGCCACATTTGGAGTACTGTGTGCAGTTCTGGTCGCCTCACTTTAGGAAAAATGTGGAAGCTTTGGAGAGGGTGCAGAGAAGACTTACCAGGATGTTGCCTGGAATGGAGAGTAGGTCGTACGAGGATAGGTTGAGAGTTCTCGGCCTTTTCTCGTTGGAACGGTGAAGGATGAGGGGTGACTTGATAGAGGTTTATAAGATGATCAGAGGAATAGAGTAGACAGTCAGAAACTTGTTCCCCGGGTACAACAGAGTGTTACAAGGGGACATAAATTTAAGGTGAAGGGTGGAAGGTATAGGGGAGATGTCAGGGGTGGGTTCTTTACCCAGAGAGTAGTGGGGGCATGGAATGCGCTGCCCATGGGAGTGGTAGAGTCAGAATCATTGGCGACCTTTAAGCGGCATTTGGATAGCTACATGGATGGGTGCTTAATCTAGGATAGACGTTCGGCACAACATCGTGGGCCGAAGGGCCTGTTCTGTGCTGTATTGTTCTATGTTCTATGTTCTATGTTCTATGTTCTATGAACGTTTCCCATTTATATATTTGTCCAAATGTCTTTGAACTGTTGTAGCTGCACTTGCATCTTCCTCTGGCGGCTCATTCCATAAGTAAATTACCCTCTGTGTGAAAATGTTGTCCATTTGTCCCTATTAAATTTCCTCCTTTTAACCTTAAAGCTACGTCATCTATGTTTGGACTCTCCTATCCTCTCAAAAAGGCCTTTGCTATTCACCCTATCCATGCCTCCCATGATATTAAAACTTCTAGAATGTCACGCCTCAACACTCCATCTGATTCAAGCTTCAAGAGCAAACATTTAAAGATAACCACTGCAAATTTGTAACAGTATTAAAAGTGACAGGTAAACAACACACTGCCCAAACTTCATAATGTATTTTTTTTTCTCCATGTTACAATACTAAGGCAGCTTGCAATTCTTACTCGTGCTAATGAGACGTCAAGCAAACAAATTCCTTTGTCTGAAGGGGTTGATGATCTCAACAGTGAAAACGTATATTTTGCCAGTTCTATGTTAAAAAAAAAAAGAATTCACATACCTTACGGTCAGCATGCACCTTAAGCAGAGTGAGATGAAGGCTGGGTGTACTTTTTGGATTTGGGATCACAATGTAAATTCAGTGCAAAGGGAGAATGGTGTTTTCAATACGGTTTACTCCAACAATGAAACTTTCCAGAGTGAGATGTGAATGGGAGGTGTAAAATGGTGAGGCTGAGCCACACTGAGACCAGTGGCAAGGTGGCAGCACAAAATGCAGATTGATGCTAGTGCAGGGAAGGTAGACTGGATCAACGAGTTTCAGGTGAAGTGGGGAGGGACCATAATGTGAGAGAATGTGCTCTGTAATTTGAGATGGAGAACCTGGAATCAGGAAAGAAGAGGAGCAGGGAAGAGGATGGAGCAGCAGTGACAGGGGTTTCTGGGGAGAATTCAGGAAACACAGCTGAAAGCCATGCCCCACATCTGCTTATGGTCCCTGAAATAAACATCCTAAATCTGGCCCTACACTAATGCTCATCAGAGTATCCTTGTCAACCATGGGTGGTCCATCTTCTAATCGAGTCCTTCTTTTTGAACAGAAACAATAATTTCTGCGCGTTATTGGATATCTGCTTGAATGTCTGCCCAGGTATACCCACTGACCTTCCTCTGGGTCTAATTCCACATCCCGCTTCAGATCAGTTGTGAGACAGAAAGCCTTAATTTAGATGTCTAATTCTTTTCAATCATTCAGGGGGGACTTCTGCATGTAGCTGAACACATGATCAGAGGAAGCTGACTCCATTCTCCCAGTTTCTCCGTCTCTGTTGTTTCTGTTTGATGACGCCACATTCCAGTGAACTGCCACTGATGTGGGCGCCTTTTCCTTCAAATCAGAAGTCCGCTAATTCCATTGAACAGGGCCTTCAGCTGTGACTATCACATCTCCCGCGCTTCTGTCCTCACTCCGTCCCCTCCTTACCAGAACAATGATAGATCTCCCCTCGTCCTCACTTCTACTGTAATAGAATCCACATTCACAGAATCATCTTCCACCATTCCACCATCTCCAATGGGACAGCACTATCAAACACATCTTCTCTCGCGACCACTGACAGCATTTCATAGGGACCATTTCTTCTGTAACACCGTCCATCATCCTGAACACTTCCCAACTCCCCATGACACATTCCCATGCAATTACAGAAGCTGTAACACATGCCCATTCACCTCTTCCATCCCCACTGTCCAAGACCCCAAACACACCTTCCAGGTGAAGGAGTATTTCACTTTCACTCTATCAATCCGGTCTCCTGTCATTTCTGCTCACAATGCTGTCTCCTTTACATTGGGGAGACCAAACAGAGACTTGTTTGAGGACCACTTTCACTCTGTCGGAATGACCCTGAGCCTCTCATTGCTTCCCATTTCAATAACTGACCTTGCGCTCATCCTAAGATTTCGGTCCTGAGCTGCTGAAATGTTCCAATGAAACACCACCCAAGCTCGAGTAACACCTCACTTTACACTTTGATGTATTACAGCCTGCAGGAGTTAATACACAATTCCAAATTCACAGCCTGACTCCATTATGGCTGTTCCCCATTTTTCATATATTCTACTTCCTGGCCTCCCAATGATCTCATCTGTGTCTTGTTTATCCTGCACTCAATAGAGACAACCCATGTCTGCCATCTACACTTTAATTTACACCAATTTTATATCTGTTTCTTTTTCACCACAATTAAAAACCCATTCCTCTGTGCCATTGCACCTCCACATGCTCTGTTTCCTATCATCGCTCGTCCACTTTTGCCAAGGCATTAAGGAGCCCTTTTCAGTTCTGAACAAGGGTCACGCTGGACTTGAAACGCTATCTCTGTTTCTCTGTCTGCACAGATGCTGCCAGACCTGCTGAGTTTCTTCTGAAATTTCTGGTTTTGAACATATTCTAAGATGTATGTCTAAGCTGCTCAAATGTCCTGGCCCACTTGGATTGCCGTACACTGGGAAGTGTAAATTAACAAAAGATGCACAAATATCTTGGTTCTGAAACTACATACGACTGGAATCATTGACACTACAGAGTTCTTAATGAAAGTCATGGAGAGAAGCAGAGTGAAGCACATTCAATGTAAACACCGAAAGTGGCATAACTGCAAGGGAAAACATTCAGATGAATGTTAGAATTAGAATCGCTACACTGTGGAACTAGTCCTTCAGCCCAACAAGTCCACACCGATCCTCTGAAGAGTGAACCAAGCACACCCATTTTCTTATCCTATATTTACCCCTGACTAATGCACCTAACCTGCAAATTTTTGGTTTGTGGGAGGGAACCAAAGCACTCAGAAGAATCCCACAGGGAGAATGCGCCAGCTCCATAAAGACAGTCGCTAGAGGATGGAATCGAACCTGGGTCCCTAGCGCTGTGAGGCAGCAGCACGAAACACTGAGCCATGGTGCTACCTCACGGAATGCGTTTTGGAGTTTTGAAAAACAAGACAATAAGAGGTGTGACACAATAAACAAACGCTCAGAGGAATGAGAATATGAAAATGGAAGTGCTACCACATCAGAAACCAGAGTAGCTCACGGGGTACAGGTCAATGGGTCTCTGTATGAATTGGGCGACAGACAGCAGAATTGCATTGCAGAAGTTACAGCGCAAACCCGGGAATTCATGTAATAGTGTAGATCACACTTGGACAGAAGGAGAATTGTACTGAGTTACAATCTGTAACTTCTTTCCCTATATAATCTCTCAGTCCATTATTCCCATTAAGCTGAATGATGTTTCAGTCACGAATGTAGGTGAACATACCAGGGTCAGAGCAGTATGGACCTAAAACTGATGGCAACCCATTTAAAGCTACCACACTTGACTACTCACATACATTGCAAACAGTAGGACTAACATCTGATAGAGAGGACGAAATGATTAAAAAGCAAACAGATCAGATCGAAGCTCTGCAGTCCTGCCACAGCCAGTTAGAATAGGAGTTGAACTATGAAACTACTGACGAAAGAAGAGGACTCCACAAATATTATTTTTTAAAAATTATTCAATGGCATTAGTGTGTCGCTGGATAGGTCATCTTGTATTGCCCGGAGGGTAGTTAAGAGTCAAACACATTACTGTGGGTCTGGAGGTACATGTAGGCCAGAGAAAGAGTGAATGGCAGTTTCCTTCCCGAAAGGACATCTGTGAACAAGATGGGTTTCTCACACAATCAGCAACTGTTTCATGATCATCATTAGACTCTTAATTCCAAATATTTATTGGATTTGAATTCCACCATTTGCTGTGGCAGTATTCGAACTCAGGTCACAAGAGCATTGCCTGGGTCGCTAGACTAACAGCTCAATACCACTAGGTTATGCTTTGCCATTCCCCGAAAGAATGGAACTTTTCTGCACATCAGTGTAAAAGACAGTATGCAATGTCTGCACCATCCTCAGCCACAAGTATCCCTTAGATGATGCCCAACCAATTCGATTTGCTGCATGTGACATGAAGAAACAGCTGAACACAGTAGGTAAGAAAAAGGCAATGGGTTCTGACACCATTCCTGCAATAGGACTGAAGACGTGTGCTGCATAACAAGCCGTGTCTCTGGGAAACTGTTTCATTCCAGCTCCAACTCTGACATCTCCCTGGCAACGTGGAAAATTCCTCAACTATGTCCAATCCCTTAAGAGAAGTATAATTACAATCTGACCATTTACCACCCCCTCAGTCCCATCACGATAGACAAAAATGTGTGAGTTACTTTTGACAGAGCTGTCAAGCAGCACAGGAATTATCTGCTCAGTATGGTTTCCGATTGGTCCACATGTGGAGATGGTGCTGTTGTGGAAATGTCACTGGATTACCAATCCCGACCAGGCTAATGCTCTGGCAGCTGGTGGAAGTTAAAAACAACTAATAAAATATCGAAATCTAAATTCTGTTGTGAGTAATAGTGACCTTGAAGCCAATGTCGATTGTAAACACCAATTGCCTTCCCCATGTAATTTCAGGCAGTGAATCTCCCCTGCTTTCCTGTTCTGGCCTAAAAGTGCCTCCAGACGACAGACATGTGGCAAACTCTTCAACGGTCTCTAAAATGCCAAGCAAGATATTCTGTTGTATCAAACTGTTCCGAGCACTTAATGGATAAAATTGGACAGAACACCCAGCACCAGTCTTGGTATGAGAAAAGGTAATAGGAAAAAAAAACAAAAGAAACACAGTCCTGTTGATCCAGAAGATGCCTCCTTCCTAACAGCTGAGAGCTTGTGACACAGTTATAGAGTTTTCCCACAGACTGCACAGAAACATTGGGGAAAGAGTAGGTCATTCAACACATTGAGCCTCCCCCATTCTAGTTTTTGGTCTAACATCTCTTCAATTTTTTTCCCAAACACTGCATACTGTATATCCTTTGAAGTGATTAATTATAGGAACAATATGAATTAGGAACTTCGGTCCATCAATTTTGCTTTCCCATTCGATATAACGATGGTTGATCCTTTCTCCCCACACCAAACCTCTGCTGCAACCTTGTCCCTTTAGTGTCAAGAAATACTTAACGAAATTCAGTGCATTGGCTTCCACAGGCTTGTGTCGCATAGAATTCCCAGATTCACCAGTCTGTGAGTTCAGACATTTATTCTCATCTCAATGCAGAGTGCCCTGACCGTACCTAATATTGTGGCTGCTTGTTTGAGACGTCCCAGCCAGGTGAATTATCATCCCTATTTCCAATATATCTCGCCCTGTCAGAGTATTATATATCTCACTGAGATCTCCACTCATTTTCCTAAACCACATGGAATACAGACTCAGTCGCCCCAAACTCTGCTCCCACAACAAGTTTGTCTTCCTAGAGATCAGTCTGGTCATTCTTTGCTGCTCTCCCTCAATGTCAGGTTTGTCCTTTATTAGGTAAGGAGACCAAAACTGCACACAATACTGCACAATGTTCGAGATGGGGTCTCACCAAGGTCATGTACAGCTGTCATAAGATACCCTTATTCCTGGACTCGAATTCCCCAGAAATGAAGGTCAACACATCATTTACCTTCCTAATTACTTTCAGTTGCTTCAATAATACTTTCAGTGACTTGTGTACAGGGAGATCCAGATCCTTTTCAATGTTACATATACCCACTTGGTGGATCTATGTACACTGGGCAGTGTGCCACTGCCAATCCCAGTATTGACGTCTGGCTTCAGAATTCACTGCTGTGAATGGACCTCAGAGTTAGGTGAAGAAGTCAACAAAAGTATGCCAATTAGTATCTTCACAGATCAACATTTTCACATCAATTCCTTTTGAAATACAAGCCTGATATTTATTTTTTCCAACCAACATGTTCAGTGTTACTTCCATCCACATTGCTGTTCATCTGCCACGTATTTGCCCATTCCCTCCACGTGTCTCAATTACCTTGAACTTCTTTACATCCGCCTCAATCAATCAATTCTCAGTTTGGTGCCATCAGCAGATTTTGAAACATTCCATTTAGTACCCTCGAGCAGATGTTTAATCTTCTTCCTGAGTAGATGGGTGCCAAACATCAATTCCTGGATCATTCTGCTCATAATTGCTTTCCACTGCAAAAAAGGAGCTGTTTATTCTGACTCACTTTTTCTTTCAACTCTCTCCCATTCTCAACAAATGCCAGGATATTAGATCTCACTGTTGCACACTGTTATGGGCTAGGACAGACCACCTCAAGTCATTTCAAGGAAGTAGTGCAGACTCAAACTTTGCTTGTTGCCTTAACCAGGTTTAAGGCAGATATTCCAGGAGTGACGCAGCTGGTCAAGCCACTTAGTTTTAAATAAAACAGAATTTATTTTCAAGGTTACAGAATGAAACACAAACAGAAGAGAATAGCATGCAGAATAACAACCTATCCGAAAACCCAACAGATTATCTTAACTTAATGATGTTAGCAAATGAAATTCATAAGGAGTGGGTACATGGGAAGACCAAGAACTGACTTTCAATTCAGCCTACATAGATGTAGGGCATTTCTGTGTAACATGATTGGGGATGATAATACCAAGAGGCAGCCAATTAAAAACCATATCCATGCTACTAGTTCCACAGTAAGTAGAAGTAAAGTGACTTTACCCAGCTATTGTCATTTTAAAGTTTTATAAATAAATATTTAAAAATATTAAAAGTTGGCTACTCAACGAATCGTCCAGGTGAAGCTTTCTGGTCTTCAGTAGCACTCCACTTCTCAACCGAGAATCTGAAAATGGTTGAAAGCCATGGGGTAGTACCATGGCACAGTGGTTAGCACTGCTGCCTCACAGCGCCAGGGACCCGGGTTCAATTCCTGCCTCAGGCAACTGTTTGTGTGGAGTTTGCAAATTCTCCACGGGTTTCCTCGCACAGTCCAAAAATGCGCCGGTTAGCTGAAATGGCCATGCTCAATTGCGCAGAGCGAAGGGGTAAATGTAGACAAACGGATCTGGATGGGTTGCTCTTTGAGGGGTCGGTGTGGACTTGTTGGGCCAAAGGGCCTGTTTCCACACTGTAAGTAATCTGTATCTAAATAATCTAAGGTGTTGTTCGAAGTACTTGAAACAATGTCCATAAACACCTCATGGAAAATTCGAAATTAAAAATCAAACCCAGGTTCTTCCAGGAGAGATATCAGAGAGGTGTGGGGGGGATCAGCATGGACTTTCTTCTTTGGCCTGATAGCTTCACAACTGGCTGCCTGCTTTCAGTAAACAGCCAGTCTGTGAAAAACCAGTCCAAACAAATTAAAGCAGAGGGACTGCTCTGGGAGAACTGGCCACGCCCCTTTCATAAGAACAGAAGGACGAGGAGCAGGAGTAGCCCATCTGGTCCTTCTAACCTCCTCAGCCAATCTGTAACATCAAGGCTGATCTACTCGTGGACTCATATCCACTTATCCGCGCTCTCACCATATCCGTTATATACTTCATTGTTCAAAACATATCTATCTCAGCTTGAAAAACATTTACTAAAGTAGCATCAACTACTTCATTGGGCAGGGAGTTCCATCGAATTACAAGCCTCTGGGTGAAAAGGTTCTTTCTCAATTCAATCCTAAATCTGCTCCCTCTAATATTGAGGTTATTCCATCTTGTCCTAGCTTCACCTGCCAGTGGAACAATCCTCTCTACTTTTTTCTTACCTCTTCCCTACATAATATTTTTTATGTTTCTATAAGATCCTCCCTTCATTCTTCTAAATTCCAATCAATATAATGCTGATCTACTCTATTTCTCCTCATAAGACAACCCCCTCAACTCCAGGTTCACCAGAGTGAATCTCCCCTGCACCACCTCCACTGCCAGTACATTGCTTTGCAAGTAAGGAGGCCAACACTGCTCACAATACTCCAGGTATGACCTCACCAGCACCCTGTACAGCTGTAACATAACCTTCCTGCTTTTAAATTCAACCCCTTTTGCAATGAAGAACAAAATACCATTTACCTTCCTAATTACTTGATGCACCTGCAGATCACCCTTCTGTGATTCATGCACAAGGACACCCAGCTCCCTCTGCACAGCAGCATGTTGCACCTTTTTACAATTCAAGTAATCATCCCTTTTACTGGTACTCCTAACAAAATAGATTACTTTATATTTATTAATATTGTATTCCATCTGTCAAGCCTATACTCATTCATGCAATGTAACTATTTTCCTCTGCAAAGTTTCACAGGACTCTGCACACTTTGCTCTGCCACTCATCTTCGTGCCATCTGCAAATTTTGACCAACTACGCATGCTCCTAACTCCACATCATCGATATAAATTGTGAATAATTGCAACCCCAACACTGATCCCTGAGGCACACCACTCAGCACTGATTGCCAGCCAGGATAGCACTCATTTATACCCACTCTTTGCTTCCCGTTAGTCAACCAATCTTTTATCCATGTTAATACTTCAACCGTAACGCCATCCATCTTTATCTTATGCAGCAGCCTACTGTGTGGCACCCTGTCAAAGCCTTTTTGAAACCTAGATACACCACATCCACTGCGGCCTCGTTGTCTATCTTGCTCGTAATGTCTTCGTAGATTTCCAAAAGACTTGTTAAGTATGATCTGCCCTTCATGCATCCTCGCTGCATCTGTGCAATGGGCCGTTTTCTATCAAAATGCCTTGCTATTTCTTCCTTGAGAATATAGTCAAGGCATCTTCCCCACTACTCAGATGAAGCTAACTGGTTTATAATTCCCCAACTTTTATCTACCTGCCTTTTTAAACAATGGCGTCCCATTTGCTGTTTTTCAATCTGCTGGGACTGCCCCAGAGTTCAGCAAATTGTAGAAAATTACCACAAGTGCACTTGTTATTTCTCCTGTTATCTTTTTAGTACCCTGGGATACATTACATCAGGGCCAGGGGATTCGTCTAACCTTAGCTCCATTACTCCATTAGCTTGCCCAATGCTACCTCCTCTGTAATAATGATTGTTCACAAGTCCTCACCTACCTTCATCTATTTGGTAGAATCAAGGACTGCAGATGCTGGAAATCAGATTCAAGAGTGGTGCTGGTAAAGCACAACAGTTCAGAGCATTCCTGATGAAAGGCTTTTGCTCGAAACGTTGATTTTTCTGCTCCTCAGATGCTGCCTGAACTGCTGTGCTTTACCAACACCACTCTAATCTAGAATCTTCATCTCTTCGTCGATCACTGGCATGTTATTAGTGTCATTCATTATGAAGACTGATACAAAATACCTGTTCAATGCCTCAGCCATTTCATCATATCCTGTAACTAAATGCTCCTTCTTATCCTCTCAAGGACCAATATTTCAGTTAGCCACTCATTTTCATTTTATATATTTAGGGAATCATCTGCTATCTGTCTTCATATTCCGTCCTAGTTTTTTTTTCTCGTGTTCTATCTTACTTTTCTTTATAGTTTTTTTCGTGGCTTTCTGTTGACCTTTAATCTTTTCCCAATCTTCTAGGTTCCTGCTGTTCTTGGCCACTTTGCATTCCATCTCTATCAATTTGATAGCCTTGTGTATTTGCTTAGACACCCACGGCAGACGTCCCCTTTCCTTACAGTCTTTCCTTTTCACTGAATATACTTTTGCTAAGGACTTTGAAAAAATCCTTCGAAAATCCTCCGCTGCTCGTCAACTCTCACCCATAAAGTATTTGTTTCCAGTCGACTTTTGCCAAGTCCTCCCTCCATTCTGTTGTAGTCTACTTCGTTTAAGCACAGGACCCTGGTATTAAATTTTATCTTCACTCTCCATCTGTGTTTTAAATTCAACCATACTGTCTTCATTCCTTCCAAGTTGATTCCTAACTAAGAGGTCATTAATTATTCCTGTCTCATTACACAGGACCGGATCTAGCATAGCTCGCTCCTCATTGTACGTGTTTTAATTTTCGACTTGAAAGCATTCCCAAGTTGTCAAACCCAGACTCTTCGGATTCGCTGCTTTTAAGGCTGCTATGAAAGAAAAACAAGGACAGCATAACCTTGTTAAAGGAGTAGCATTGTCACAGCACTACACTTGGGACATCATCAAAAATGTTTCTGAAAATTCAAATTCCCAGCATCTATTGCTTCGCCATAATTTATTTCGCAGTCGGAATCTTCAATATGATTCTCCATTAATAATTTGGTATTGACTTGATCCATATTCATTACTTTCAAATTAACATAATTCTCAAAGTTCACTGGCAAAGCATTCTTTCTAATAGACTCTTGTATTGTCCTGACTGCTTCTCTGGTGCTAGCAGACGGAAATTTCCGGCTGTCTCCCTGCCTCCTTTAGAAATATTGGGATTACATTTGCTGCTCTCAAATCTGTCAATTCAATCACCTGGAATTTGGAACACGGCAAGCAGAGTATCCATTATTCCCATGGCCACCTCCTTTAGGAATCAGAGATACAGATTATCATTCCATGGGGATTTATCAGATTTCAGTTCAAATAATTTCTCCAAAACTGCTTACTTAGTGATTGATTGTATTTCCTTTCTTTCTCAGTAGACCTCGAATTGTTTGGAAGCATTTTTTAAATATCCTATCATGAAGGCAGAACTGAAGTAGATGCTTCATAGTCTGCCACTTTTCTCTTCTCCATTCGTTGGTTTTGGACTGTAAGGAAGCTACAATTATCTTCTCCAACATTTCGCCTTGGTATATTGTACGTTGAGTAGATTTTACATTTCACGCTTGTTAATGTACTCTTCCAAAACGCCCATTAGTTCCTGTCTTAAGCTGTTCAATGATTGACCTTCCACAGCCATACAATCACAGAAGCATAGACTCTGTACCATCAAAAATACAGCACGATTCATATTATTCCAAATTTCCTACATCAGTCCCGTAGCCATGAATGGTATGACACTTCAAGTGCTCGTCCAAATACTTTTTAATGGTTGTGAGATGACCCATGATAACTGCCCCCCCCCCACCTTAGGAAGTGCATTCCAGATCCCATAACCCTCTGGGTGAAAAACAATCCCTGAATAATCTCTAAACCTCAAATCCTTCCATTTAAAAGTGTGCTCCCCTGTTCTTGACCATTTGACTAAAAGGAACAGTTGCTGTCTATCTACCCTCTCCATGTCCCTCGTAATTTATACTTCTGAATCACGTCCCCCTCAGCCTTCTCTCATGCAAACTAAACAACCCGAGCTTATCCAGCCTCTCTTCATAACTGATATGCTCCATCAATGAAACATCCAGGTGAATCTCTGCACCCCCTCCATAATAATCACATACTTCCTGTAATGTTGCTCCCAGAACTCCACACAGTATTCCATATTGATCTCACCGAAGTGCTACATAGTTATTGTAATCTATGCCTCGATGAGTAAAGGCTATGCCTACTGCTTCCATTGACTTCTTATGTAACCTTTTATTCTCCCGCGTCACATTCAAGAATGTGTGGAAATGCTCCCTATGAGCTTTCTTGTGTGCTACAATTCATTGCGTATTCCCCATTTAGTTCCTTCTTCCAAAGTGCATCACCTCATAGTAATCAGAGTTACATTCCATCTGCCATTGATCCACCCATCTGACCATTCCATCTGTATCTTACTGTAACATAAGACCTTCCTCCTCACTGCCAACCACCCTGTCAATCTTTGTATCAAACGCAGACTTACGTATCACACTCCCACTCCCCCTCTACATTCACACCTGCACCATTTATGAATACCACAAGTAATAAGGGACACAGCACTGATCACTGTGGTATACCAGGTGACACCGGCCTCCAGTCACACAAACAGCCTTCTACCACCACCTATTTTGTGCAAAATTTTCTTTTACACTGATCTGAAGCACACTGGTGTATAGTTCCTTGCTCTATCACTACAACCCTTCCCATAAAGCATGTTCTCCAGTCCTTGGACACCTCACCTGTGACCAGATTCTATTGTAATATTTGTATCAGCGCCTTTCATCCCTTGTCTCCAACAGCAGCCTGAGATGTAACTGATCTGGACATGTGCATTGGTCCAATTTTATACCAACCAATACATCTTACATCAATCTATTCAAGAGCTTCCCAGTCCATCTTCTTGAATTCTGTACCTGCCTCCTCCTTTTCCCAAGTAAAACAGACGTGAAGGTCTCATATAACAATCAATCAGCGTCTCCAGTTTCATGCACAAATTTCCCCCTTGATCCTAGACCAAGTCTCCTCAGCAGACCATCGTGCCATCTGAGGGATTAATCTGGAGAAAGCCAATTCAATATATGTGATCAGTATATTTTACTTAGATCACGACGTCAAAATTGGACAGGCACAGTCTCCCCAATTCTCTGTGTTACTCTGCAGAATGTCTTTATTTCTAGTAGGAGCAGAATCTGTACTGAAACCAACACATGCTAAAGATCACAGTTAGTCAGACAGCATCCGTAAAGAGAGAGCAAGCTAACACTTTGAGTCTAGTTGATTCTTCATCGTCTGTATTCGGATTCCCTTTACATGAAGGCGTTTAAAGGGGCACAGCACTGGCACCTGTGGCACACCGGCGAACACCGGTCTGCAGTCACACAAACAGCCTTCGACCACCACCTTTATTCTCCAATAGTTTCTCTAATGGTTACCTTCCCCTGTTTGTATATGTTCCTCCTCCCAATACACTTTGCTGTAATGTTTTCTGCTAACTTACTGTGTGTGCTTATTAAAACTCCTCCTGAATATCTGACTGTACCATATTCACTGATTCGCCATTGTTTACAAATACAAGAGATACATTCAAGAAAAATTTTGTAAATTATAACTTCCCTTTCATAAATGCAGAACAATTCACTTGAAATTTGCTATTAGTTTCTCAGTGTCCAATAAGATCTTTGTTACAATAGGTTGCAACAGATTCCCTACTGTGGATGACAACTAACTGGCCTGTAGTCCTCCACTCTCCCACTTCTTCCCTTTGTAAATCATTTGAATGCATTTATAACCTTCCGAAGTGAATACAGAAAAGTACAGTGGTTCTTTTTGCAATTAACATGTGTATTGATGTTTTCTCAGAAATTTCAGTTTGAATTATATCCGGTCTGTCAGACTTATCAATATTCATCCCACTTCTGTTTCCAAATACTACCTCATAACTGTGTATGAATTATTTTAGTCTTTAGTTACAAAGGTCCCGTGATGAATTGGTATTTCTGGGAGATTTTCTGGATCTTCCTCTTTGAAGACAGATGCAATGTAACTGTTTCGTCTCCTTGTCATTTTTCTGTTCTCTACAATAAATTCTCGTATCCACGTATTCCCTGTGCCACATTTGATCTTGAGTTCATTTTCCTTTCAAGTATCAACAGACGCTTTTGGCCAGTATCTACAATTAACAAAGAAAATCACAGCGCAGGAACACGCCCTTCAGCCCTCCAATCCTGTGTCTATCCAGATCATCTATCTAAATCTGTCGCCTATTATCTAAGGATCTGTATACATCTGCTTTCTCATATTAAATGATGCTATCGTCCCCGCCTCTACTACCTCAGCTGGCAACGCATTCCAGCCACCCACCACCCTCTGTACAAAGAACCTTTCGAGCATATCTCCAATAAAGTTTTCCCCTTTCATCTTGAATTCTTGACCCCTAGTAACTGAGTCCCCCACTCTGGGAATAAGCTTCTTGCTATCCACTCTGTTTACATCTCTCAAGATTTTGTAGACCTCAATCGCGTCCTCCCTCAACCTCCGTCTTTCTAATGAAAATAATCCAAATCTACCAAACCTCTCTTTATATGTCGTTCTCTCCATACTAGGCAAAATTGTGGTGAAAATCCTCTTCCCTCATTCCAAAGCATCCAGATCCTTTCAGTAATGTGGCAACCAGAACTGTCCACAGTATTCCAATTGTGACCGAACCAAAGTCCTATACAACTGTAATACGGCCTGCCTAATCTTGTACGCAATAGATTCCAACAGATTCCCTCCTGTTGGTGACGAGTTAACCACTGTGGTTCTCCACTTCTTAAATTGTTAGAATGCAGAAAGGAATTATGTTGTATGCCTTCTTGATCATTCTATCGACCTGTCACTTTCAGCGAACAATGGACCTGAACACCCAGATCTCTCTGTACATCAATTTTCCCCAGGACTTTTTCCAGTTACTGAATAATTCGTTCTCGAATTGTACTTCCAAAATGCATCACCTCACATCTGCCATTTCTCCACCCAACTCTCCAATCTTTCTACATTCAGCTGTGTTCTCTGACAGTCCCCTCAACTTTCTGCTACTCTATAAATCTTAGTGTCATCTGCAAACTTGCTAATCAGACCACCTATACCTTTCTTCAGATCATGTAAATATATCACAACAAACGGTGGTCCCAGCACGAATCCCTGTGAAACACCACAAAGAAGAGTTTTCCATTTTGAGAAACTTCATTCCATTACTACTCTCTGTCTCCTGTTACCCAGCCAGTTCTCTAATCGATCTAGCTAGTACACTATGGACCCCTGCGACTTCACCTTCTCCATCAGTCTATCTCATCAAACGCCTTACTGAAGACGATGTATTTGATATCTACAGTCCTTTCTCCACTATCAACTTTGTCATTCCTCAAAGAATTCTATTATGTTTGCTAAGATGTGACCTTCCCTACACAAACCATGGAAGGTCTTGTGTGGAGTCCGACTTGTTTTACCCTGGAGTCATACTGGTTTTATTTCCAAAGCAGGACTTTATAAAATGCCACAATGATTGGCTGCGTACAAATTGAATGTTGTTTTGAACAAAATACAATCTATCCACAAATATAAATCCGCAAACGCAAATTAGCCCCCCCCCCCGATTTATAGGTGTGTGTGTATGTGTGTGTGTGTGTGTGTGTGTGTGTGTGTGTGTGTGTGTGTGTGTGTGTGTGTGTGTGTGTGTGTGTGTGTGGTGGGGCGGTGGGGGTGCCGTGCAAGTGAGAGAGAGATGATGTGTATGTTTGTTTCCATGTGTGTGCGCGAAAGAGGGTGTGTGTATGTTTAAGGATGAGAGTAAGAGGTTGTGCTCACTTTAAGACACAGACAGATTTGGCAGATCCCTTTCCCCACACACACCCAGTCCGTGGTTTCAGAGCGTCCATGCTCTGCAGCCTCTGCTCCATTTGTTGTTCATGTTACAGACACTGATGATGTAACTATAGTCTCCATGCTCCATCCAGAGTTGGGTCACCAAATCCTCTGGCCTCCCTCAATGTCTGAGGTAGCTCACAGCACAACCTCGAGCAAACCATCCTCATCCCCAGCCCCTCCACTAACTTTTCAATAACAGGAGACAATCAGACTTCCCTCCACTAAAAGGGAGATATCTACTCCTTTATAATTATACTTCAGGGTCCTCCTCGTGTTTCTGACCACGTGATCAGCTGAGAGGGACAAACACTGGCGTTCAGTAGACAAGCACAGATCACATTTTAAAGACATGAGTCAAAGATGCTGAAACTCCCTGTCCAACATGGAGTACAACTTGGGACACACCGGGAAGTGAGCAATAACCCAAAACACAACCCCCTGTCCATGGAGCACCACATGGGACACACCAGCCAGTGAGCAACAGCCCAGCACACACACCACTGCCCCACATGGAGTACGACGTGGGACACACCGGGAAGTGAACGGCTGCCCTGCACACACACCTCTTCATGAAGCACCTCAAGGGACACACCAGGAAGTGAACAACAGCCCAGCACACACTCCCCTGTCCATGAGTAACATATGGGACACAGTGGGAAGTGAACAATAGCCTGACACACACCATTACATTATTTCAGAACTTCATGCTGCCAGCATTCGATACAACACACAACCAAAAAACCAAGGCCAGAGAAAGATACAGATGGACAGAGACATTCACATTAAAGATAGAAACGGACAATTAAGACAAAAACAGAGCATGTTGTTGAAATATGAAATTAAAAAAAACAAGGGAGTGGGTCTATCTGGAGCAGTGAAACCTTGGCGGGTCAGGTTACAAGAATGAGAACATTGAATAAAGGCATTGCCAGGTCAGCTGACCAAATTTGTTCACTAAATTCTTAATTTGCTTCTCAGAACAAACGCAGAAACTATACACTGGGACAAGTAGACAACTCAGCGTGGAGTGCTATGCAGACTTTGCCAGTGTATTGCTCAGTAAACTGGTCTATCTGCCCAGCATGGGGAGCTGTGTAGACTGTGCTAGTGTATTGCTCGGTAAGGAGGAATATCCGCCCAGCATGGGGAACTGTACAGACTATGCTAGTGTATTGTTCAGTAAGGTGGACTATCTGCCCAGGATGGGGAACTGTGCAGACTATGCTAGTGTATTGCTCAGTAAGGTGGACTATCTGCCCAGCATGGGTAGCTGTGCAGACCATGCTAGTGTATTGCTCAGTAAATTGGACTATCTGCTCAGCATGTGGAGCTGTGCAGACTATGCTAGTGTATTGCTCAGTAAGATGGACTATCTGGCCAGCATGAGGAGCTGTGATGACTATGCAAGTGTATTGCTCAGTAAGCTGGACCAGCTACCCAGCATAGCAGTATTGTAAAGCATTGCCGGTATATTGCTGCTACATTTGCACTGCGTAACTGCGTAGCACGGGACAATTTGTTGCCCATACTGCGAGTGACAGTAAATGGGCGCCCACAAATTAATGTCTCTGTATCTTCATGCATCAGTTCAAGACAAGGGGTTTTATGTGTGCATGGTTATGGGGCAGTGTTAGATGTGAAAATCATTGTCTAAAAGAGAGCACACCTGGAGGAAATCAGTTTAAATGTGAACAACTGTTAGAGCTTGGTATAAGGGACAGAGAGAGATAGTTCATGGGCAGCTGTTAATCACGTGCTTGAGAATATTAAATAAAGGCATTGCCGGACCCAATAGCATTATAGATCAGTATGCACAGGAATGATGGATGGATGGGGAGTTCAGTGTGATATCAGATATGAGCTATGGAGTATTGACTCAGAGTTGTTTCTGCAGGTTTGCAGCTGTGAGTGTCAGCAACAGACGATTGTCATCTTTAAGACTGTATTTCACAGCTCATGATACAAATAACAGATGGGATGAGCCAGTGAAGTATATACTGGATTTATCAGTAGTTATACTTAGGAATGGTCAGGGTATAGTGTCAGGAATTGGTTCATGGCCAAAGGGATCACCACTGTTGTTATTTGTCTAATTCAGCTTCAGATATTGGCCGGGGATGAGCTGGAGTCAGACGTAGGAAATGCAGTTTGTAACCAGAACAGAAGATATTTAGATAGCAAGTGCAGTGATACAGCGAATCATGGTTCACAGCTGAAACTGAGCAAGTCAACATACCAACCCATGAGTAACACTGCCAGAAGCAAGTAGGGAGAGAGTGAACTAACAATTTAGGAGTGGTTTGTCAAGTTAATATGTGGATTTCGAGTCTTAATAGGAACAATAACAGTGGCAAAGAGGGGTGAGTGAATGAAGGAACAGTATTATTGTCAAATATGATTTATAGAATTAATGACTGAACAGTGCGACTTACCAGGTACACCAACAAATGCCAGGACTGGATAATAAAAATATTGCATAATGTAAAGTACGTATTTGATCCGCCACGATAATGGCCTTCAATCATAATACGTAGAAAGAAACCAAACATCCAAATATAAACTCCTGCCCATTCTTGGGACATTCCAGTCTAATGTTCTCAGATTCTGATTCATTGTTGAAACATTCCAGACTCTTGTGCTCAGACTCTGATCTCTCCCCCCCCCCCGTCTCTGTGGGACTGCTGATTCCTGTTAACACTATTGGTGATGCTCCCACCATACTGTGGGCTAACACATTGAATGGAGCCCAACTATCATTAAAAGATGGAAACCGTCCACTGGAGTAATTGCAACCCGTGGAGACTAACATTAATCACAGTCACTGAACAAACAGGTCCAGTTAACCCCTTCCTGACATCACTTTTCATATCCCAATAAAAGGGAACATTTACTCGGTGTGGGTGGAATGGATGGGCATTGCTTAGGGATGGACCATAAATCTGTCAATATTCTTATTGCTTCCTTTGTATGTGGGAGTAGTGCCAGAACACTGCAGGACTGTGTATATTACATACTGTTTATAAACGGCGACAGTGAAAAAGTAACAGACCAACTGCAGAAGGTGACTGGTGGGGTAATTTGCAGAGCCAATAAACCAGTGTATATATTTAATGTCCATTTACCTTGTGTAATGTCGCTTCTGGTTTTATGTGCACTGTTGTCAAATTTTTCAAAAACCTTGGGACATCATTCAGAGCATCGAGACTGCTGCGCAGGGACAGGAGGAAGTAATTCTGTCCCCTGTCCCTGTTACAAAGGGACAGGGGAGGCCATTCAGCCTCTCAAGTCTCTTACAGAGGGACAGGAGGAGATCATTCTGTTTCTTGAGTCTGTTATGCAGTAACTATCAGTTATAAAATACTTATGGAGAAGAATACTCCTAATATAAATTTTAAAGTTGTAAGTTGTCTCAGGCCAACTTTGATTGTTTTATGTTGACACTTTGAAAAGCTGCTTTGGAGAATCTATTGGCAGGAAGGTGGAAGACCTTCACAAATGATTGACAGAGACTAGTGCCAGCATGTTCCTGTGTATGAGCAGGGTAAGGCTGGTAGGTGTAGGGAATGCTGAATGGTGAGCAGAATTGAGGCTTTGTTCAAGAAAACGCGGAAGCATACGATAGGTACAGACAGTAGGGATCGAGTGAATCCATTGTGGAGTACCAGGGATGTAGGCTAATACTCAAGAGGGAAATCAGGAGGGCAAAATGGGGACATAAGATATCTTTCGAAAGTAGGGTAAGGGACATTCCAAAATGATTCTACAAATACATTAAGGTCAAAAGAGTAACTCGAGAGAGAACAGGACCCCTTAAAGATCAGCAAAGTGACCTATGTGTGGAACTACAGTAGATCGGTGAGATACTAAATATTTTGCATCAGTATTTACTGTGGAGTAGGATATGGAAGGTAGAGAACTTGGGGAATTGAGTAGTTAAATCTTGAAATTTGTCCATATTACAGAAGATGAGGAGCTGGATATTTGAAAATGCATTAATGTGGATAACCCCCCTCACCTTTTAAGTAACTCTTGGTTAGGCACATGGATTTTAGTACAATGAAGGGCATGAAGCATAGTCTGACCCTTGAGTAGGATAAACTGCCGGCACAACATCAGCAGCTCAAGGGCCCGGACTGTGCTGCACTGTTCTATGATCCATGAACTAATCAGATGGACCCCAGATCTGTTGGGAAGCTAGGGAAGTAATTGTTCGGTCTCTGGCTGAGATATTTGTATCATGGATAGCCACAGGTAAGGTTGTGTCATTGTTTAAGAACAGTTGGTATGGAAAAGCCAGGAAACTGTAGACAAATGGGACTGATGTCATTGGTGCTGGATTAGTGGTGCTGGAAGAGCACAGCAGTTCAGGCAGCATCCAAGTCGCTTCGAAGTCGACGTTTCGTGCAAACGCCCTTACCTCGTAGATGTCATTAGTGGGTAAGTTGTTGGAGGGGATTCTGACAGACGGCATTTATTTGTGTTTAGAAATGTAAATTCCGATTAGCGATATTCAACATGACTTTGTCTGTGGGAAATCGTGTCCCAATAATTTGATTTAGCGTTTTGAAGAAGTGACAAATAAGATTGACGAAGGCACAGAAATAGAACTGTAGAATAGAATATAGACTTTAGTAACGCATTCAAAAAGGTTCCGCATGATAATCTGGTTAGCATGGTGAGATCATATGGAATACAGGGAGAGTTGGATGTAATTGGCTCGAAGGTAATAGACGAAGTAAATGTTTGTGAACTGGTATATTTTTCTTGGACTGGAGGCCTGTGACCCGCAGTGTACCACAAGGATCGAATGGATTTTGTCATTTTATATAAATGATTTGGATGAGAATACAATAGGAATGGTTAGTGAGTTTGCAGATAACACCAAAATTATTGAGGTAGTGGACAGTGAAGATAGTTTACTCAGAGTAAAACGGGACCCTGATCAGACAGGCTAAAGGGCTGAGGAGTGGCTGATGGAGTTCATGTTAGACAAACGGAAGGTGTAACATTTTGTTGAGGCAAATTGTGTTAGCACTTATAGGTAGGATCCTGGGAAGTGTTTTCAAACACAGACAGCTACATAGAAATTATAGAAGCCCTGAAGTGTGGAACCAGGTCATTTGGCCCACCGAGTCCACACTAACTCTCCAGATAACATCCCGAACAACAAACCCAAACGTTACCCCGCTAATTCTACATTTTTCATAGACAATCCAATGAGCCTGCACATCCCGGGATATTGCGGAAAAATTTAGTAAGGTCACTGAACCTAAACGGGACATTTTTTGGCTGTGAGAGGAAAACCAAACACCTAGAGGAAACTCACAAAACACACAAGGAGAGCATGCAAACACCGCACAGAATGTCACCAAAGGGTGGAATTGAACCCAGGTAACTGATGCTGTAAGGCAGTATCGCTCACCACTGTGACACTCAATGACCAGCTGCGCGAGAAACTGCATCCTCCCACTTCCTCTGGATCTGTCACATCTGTTCAAATGATGCCGAATTCCAGTGTGGTGCTTCCAACAAGCCTTCCTTTCCCTACACAGGGCCTTAAGCTGTGACTGACACAGTGTCTGCTCTTTGCCCTCACCCCTTCCCCTTCTTCTCAGATCAAGTTGTCCATTAATACTGCAGCATGCAAGATAATTGCTGATCTAAAATAAAGCAAAGAGCTACATATACTGGAGATCAAAAACAAAAGCTGTTCTGATGAAGAATTCCCAAATTAAAAATGTTGACTCACTCTCTTCCTACAGAGGATTAGGAAAAAGTGAATTTTGAAGTGAATTCCTGATGAAGGGCTTATGATCGAAACATAGACTTTCCTGCTCCTTGGATGTGCCCTAACCTGTTGTGCTATTTGACGGCTACACTTTCGACTTTTCCCTTCAAATGGTACCAGACCCATCGGGTTTTGCCTGCAAACGCTTGTATGTCTAATTTCCTGTTTAGAACGTACTCTTTTTTTCCCTGCTGTGTTGACTTCCATACACATCTCCCACCAGTGTTTACTTGTACTTCTTGTTTATAACCTCCAGTCAAATTGTTTCTTTGTAATCTGATTGCTAGGGTGAGATGAATGGTAGATTCAACGAGATCTTTCCTGAGGCTTTCCTTGATGTCACAAAACCTCGCTGCACTTTGTTCGAACAAGATATGAATTGGAAAGGCAGAGAAGGATATGGGCCAAGTGCAGGGAATTGGGGTTAATGTGGACGGACATTTTGGTTGGTATGGACCAATTTTGGCTGAAGGCCCTGTCTCCATGCATGACTGTAAATGAAAGTGGTTTGGGGTATAGACACAGCGGGTGAGATTGAGCAACAATATCATGGAAGGATGTGCTCACAGGTTTCAGAATGCTGAGATATAGACATTTCGATAGCATCAGGCAAAATAAGCCAGTATTACCAGGAATGATGGTGAACAGAATATAGGTGTGAGTTCAGATGATGGAGAGTTGTGGATGAGGATTTATTCTACAGCTCTGTAACAGTGAATGGGATCAGCAGAGTCTTCAACTCATCCGTCTGAATCGAATAATAATTTATCTTTGAGTGATTTTCATTGAGTGTGACAGGGGGATTCTCTGCACGAGGCCGAGCTAGTTTCCTGGTGTCTTATTGAACTCACCTCATCACCTCATGGTGTGCCTCTCATTCAATGTTAACCCGATTCTCCCACCCACTTTGGCTGGAGGCACCCACCATCGCCAAGATGCCGCTGGATATTCCATTATCCCTGGCGTTGGTGCCATCTTTAAAAGGACAATGGGCACTCGATTGAGCTTTCCTCAGTTTGGAGCTTCCATGTACGTTTTACCCAGAGCATAGCAGATAAGGGTCAATTACACCACGGTTTGTCAACAGGGTCACAGATATCTTGGCGGATGGGTTAGTCTATCTCTTTCCAGAGTGGGCCACACCACCAGACCCACCGAGCATGATCTGAGCTCACCACCCAGCTCAGTGCAGTATCTGAAATCTGTAGCAATGTCCAGCAATAGAGGCCAAACATCGATAACATTCCCAACTCTGTGAGGATAAGGGTCACCGTATGCTGTTGGTCCCTCACACTCAATGTATGTCTGTTCCAGCACTGACACCCGAACAAGGCTCATGCTCCACCACTCTCATTCTTGCATACAGCACGCTCCCCCCTCTCTCTGTGTCTCTTTCCTTTGTAATATCTCCACAGATTGGAGAATGCTCCGGAGAATGTTGATTACGGAATGTTCCAGATAATATTCCAAATACTTCCCAGTTTCAGGAAAATGACAGTGCTCCAGTGTGTAAAACATTGGGTGAAGGAACAGAGTGTTTTTTTTAATCATATGCAATTAAAATCCATAAGGGTCCATTGAGCCCTTCAAATGTGCTGTAACATTTAATAAGATCGGGGGTGATCTGACTGTCTCCTGAGCTTCACGTTGCAGGAACTTTCAATCATTCAGCCCCCTGGTTCCCTGCCACAAACCAGACAACACTCACGCACTTTCTACCCTGGGTTTCTTCAAGCATGTGTTCGGGAGACATTTCTCATGGGGACCAACCCTCCAAAAAATATGTTCCATCAGCTTTTTACTTTCATACCATGGTTATCATGCTTCACACAGACAAATCAAAAATGTACTCATATTGTTTAGTTATCGACATCTAATTACAAATAGTAATTCTGGTTATTTCGCTTGGTTCAACTTATTCAACCAAAGATAGCATCGAATCAACTCTCTCGTTATAAAGTACAATTTCCAGCGGATTTTTTTTTTCCTCAACCGGTATCTTAATTGTACTTTTTTTTCCTACTTATCAAAGTTTATATTTTACTTTGACTTTGGCTATTTCTATCTATTGCAGTTACACAGTCTCGCAATCTGTTGGCTGGATGGCTGGTTTGTGATGCAGAGGAAGGCCAACAGCGCATGTTCAATTCCCCACACAGACAGAGGTTGCCATGAAGGGCACACCTTCTCAACATCTTCCTGTCACCCGAGGTGTGATGACTCTTAAGGTAAACCATAATTTGTGGTATCACTAATGAGAAAGTGATCCTTTGGGACTCTATTCTATCCATGTTAACATTTTAATTTTTTCAAAAATATTTTTATTCAGAGAAAATCTTTTTAATGCTTCAATGAGCCAATAAGTACCCAACTGAAAAAACAACGCAAATTGAACACAATTACACCCATGTGCATGTACATAAGAAAAGATAAATCAACGGACTGAAGAAAAATGAATAAAAATAAAAAACGAATACTAGAACTCAGTGTAACAAAACTATAGCTGTCAAACTTCAAGAGCATGACTTCGTGTGGAGGAAATGCAGTCAGATCCTGATCCTCACCGAACGAGTTAGGGAACTGGAACTGGAGCTGGATGAGCTGAGGATTATTCGAGAGGCTGAGAGGGTGATCGATAGAAGCTACAGGGACATAGTTACGCTGGAGAACAGAGGTAGCTGGGTAACAGTTAGAGGTGGGAAGGGGAAGAAGCAGGCAGTGCAGGGTTCCCCTGTGGTCGTTCCCCTAAAAAATAAGTATACAGCTTTGGAAACTGTTCGGGGGGACAGCCTTGCAGGTGTAAGCTGCAGTGAAGGGGTCTGTAGCTCTGAGATTCAGAAGGGAAAGGGGGAGAAGAGGAGAGCGCTCGTTATAGGGGACTCTCTATTTAGAGGGACGGACAGGCGGTTCTGTGGACATGGGCGAGACTCTCGGATGGTTTGTTGCCTCCCGGGTGCTAGGGTCCGAGACATCTCGGACCGTGTCTTCAGAATCCTTAAGGGGGGGGGGGTGTGCAGCCAGAAGTCGTGGTACACATTGGCACCAACGACATAGGTAGGAAGAGGGCTGGGGAGGTCATTCAAGAGCTCAAGGAGTTAGGCTGGAAGCGAAAAGCTAGGACAGACAGAGTCGTCATCTCTGGGTTGTTGCCGGTGCCACGTGACAGAGAGGCAAAGAATGGGGAGAGAGTGCAGTTGAACATGTGGCTGCAAGGATGGTGTAGGAGGGAGGGCTTCAGATATTTGGACAATTGGACTGCATTCTGGGGAAGGTGGGACCTGTATAAACAGGACGGGTTGCACCTGAACCAGAAGGGCACCAATATCCTGGGGGGTAGGTTTGCTAGCACCCTTCGGGGTGGTTTAAACTAATTTGGCAGGGGGATGGGATCCGGACTTGTAGTCCAGCAAGTAAGCAAGCTGTGTGTTAGGATGTCCAAGACTGTAGGGAGGCTGTGGAGAAGGTAGCACTGACAGGGACTACTTGCCGACACAGAGATGGGCTCAAGTGCGTATACTTCAATGCAAGGAGTATTAGAAATAAGGTGGGTGAACTTAAGGCGTGGATCGGTTCCTGGGACTACGATGTTGTGGCCATAACGGAAACATGGATAGATGAGGGGCAGGAATGGCTGTTGGAGGTTCCTGGTTAAAGATGTTTCAGTAAGATTAGGGAGGGTGGTAAAAAAGGAGGGGGGGGGTGGCATTGCTAATTAGAAATGGTATAACGGCTGCAGAAAGGAAGTTTGAGGGGGATCTGCCTCTGGAGGTAGTATGGGCTGAAGTCAGAAATAGGAAAGGTGCAGTCACCTTGTTGGGTGTTTATTATAGGCCCCCCAATAGCAGCAGAGATGTGGAGAAGCAGATTGGGAAACAGATTTTGGAAAGGTGCAGAAGCCACAGGGTCGTAGTCATGGGCGACTTCAACTTCCCAAATATTGATTGGAAGCTCTTTAGATCAAGTAGATTGGATGGGGCGGTGTTTGTGCAGTGCGTCCAGGAAGCTTTTCTAACGCAGTATGTAGATTGTCCAACCAGAGGGGAGGCCATATTGGATTTGGTACTCGGTCATGAACCGGGACAAGTGGTGGGCTTGTTAGTGGGTGAACATTTTGGTGATGGTGACCACAATTCTGTGACTTTCACCTTGGTTATGGAGAGAGATAGGTGCGCACAACAAGGAAGTTTTTACAATTGGGGGAAGGGAAATTACTATGCTGTAAGACAGGATTTGAGGAGCATACGTTGGGAGCATAGGCTGTCAGGGAAGGATGTGGTGGAAATGTGGAACTTTTTCAAGGAGCAGATACGACGTGTCCTTGATATGTATGTACCTATCAGGCAGGAAAGAAAAGGTCGTGTGAGGGAGCCTTGGTTGACGAGGGAGGTTGAATGTCTAGTAAAGAGGAAGAAGGGGGCTTACATAAGGTTGAGGAAACAGGGTTCAGACAGAGCAGTGGAGGGATACAGGATAGCCAGAAGGGACCTGAAGAAAGGGATTAGGAGAGCTAAGAGAGGGCATGAAAAATCCTTGGCGGATAGGATCAAGGATAACCCCAAGGCATTCTATGCGTATGTGAGAAACCTGAGAATGACGAGAACGAGGGTAGGTCCGATCAAGGACAGTGGTGGGAGACTGTGTATTGAGTCGGAAGAGATAGGAGAGGTCTTGAACAAGTACTTCTCTTCAGTATTTACGAACGAGAAGGACCGTATTGTTAAAGAGGAGCGTGTGAAACGGACTGATAAGCTAGAAGAGATACCTGTTAAGAAGGAAGATGTGTTGGACATTTTGAACAACTTGAGGATAGACAAGTCCCCCGGGCCTGACGGGATATATCCTAGGATTATGTGGGAAGCAAGAGAGGAAATTGCAGTACCGTTGACAATGATCTTCTCGTCCTCACTGGCAACGGGGGTGGTACCAGGGGACTGGAGAGTAGCGAATGTTGTGCCCCTGTTCAAAAAAGGGAATATGGATAACCCCGGGAATTACAGGCCAGTTAGTCTTACTTCTGTGGTAGGCAAAGTAATGGAAAGGGTACTGAGGGATAGGATTTACGAGTATCTGGAAATACACTGCTTGATTAGGGACAGCCAGCACGGATTTGTGAAGGGTAGGTCTTGCCTTACAAGTCTTATTGAATTCTACGAGGAGGTGACCAAGCATGTGGATGAGGGTAGAGCAGTGGATGTCGTGTACGTGGATTTTAGTAAGGCATTTGATAATGTTCCCCATGGTAGGTTTATGCAGAAAGTCAGGAGGCATGGGATAGAGGGAAATTTGGCCAATTGGATAGAAAAATGGCTAACCGGTCGACGTCAGAGAGTGGTGGTAGATGGTAAATATTCAGCATGGAGCCCAGGTACAAGTGGAGTTCCGCAGGGATCAGTTCTGGGTCCTCTGCTGTTTGTAATTTTTATTAATGACTTAGATGAGGGAGTCGAAGTGTGGGTCAGTAAATTTGCAGATGATACAAAGATAGGTGGAGTTGTGGAAAGTGAGGAGGGCTGTTGTCGGCTGCAGAGGTACTTAGATATGTTGCAGAGCTGGGCTGAGGAGTGGCAGATGGAGTTCAACCCTGCCAAGTGTGAGGTTGTCCATTTTGGAAGAACAAATAAGAATGTGGAATACAGGGTTAATGGTAGGGTTCTTGGTCAGGTGGAGGAACAGAGGGATCTTGGGGTCTATGTACATAGATCTTTGAAGGTTGCCACTCAGGTGGATAGAGTTTGTAAGAAGGCCTATGGAGTATTATCGTTCATTAGCAGAGGGATTGAATTCAAGAGTCGTGAAGTGATGTTGCAGCTGTACAGGACTTTGGTTAGGCCACATTTGGAGTACTGTGTGCAGTTCTGGTCGCCTCACTTTAGGAAAGATGTGGAAGCTTTGGAGAGGGTGCAGAGAAGATTTACCAGGATGTTGCCTGGAATGGAGAGTAGGTCGCACGAGGATAGGTTGAGAGTTCTCGGCCTTTTCTCGTTGGAACGGCGAAGGATGAGGGGTGACTTGATAGAGGTTTATAAGATGATCAGAGGAATAGATAGAGTAGACAGTCAGAAACTTTTTCCCCGGGTACAACAGAGTGTTACAAGGGGACATAAATTTAAGGTGAAGGGTGGAAGGTATAGGGGAGATGTCAGGGGTGGGTTCTTTACCCAGAGAGTGGTGGGGGCATGGAATGCGCTGCCCGTGGGAGTGGTAGAGTCAGAATCATTGGTGACCTTTAAGCGGCATTTGGATAGCTACATGGATGGGTGCTTAATCTAGGATAGAAGTTTGGCACAACATCGTGGGCCGAAGGGCCTGTTCTGTGCTGTATTGTTCTATGTTCTATGTTCTATGTTCTAATGCACGTTCATTTGTTTGTAATTCTTCCTCTCTGGACATTAGATTCATTAATCAAGTTCGTCAAAGCTATATAAAAGTCCTTTTTAGAGTGGTAGACAGCCTGTCCCTTGGTAATTCAAAAAGGGCTGCCATGTCTAATAAAAATCCTCTATTTTATTGTGCAAAATACCTTTTAAAAACTCCAAAGGGCTATGCTCCATGACGAGGTTACGACAACCCAATGGACTCAGGGGGTTTTCCGACACCCAACACAACAGAACTCTTTTTCCTGAACTCAGAGAGTGTGGGAATTGAAGTATTTTTTCCTATGCACATCTGAGTAAGATAGACTGGGCAGGCCCAGGAAATGGGAATCCTGACCCATCTCCAATTCTGTCCGCAAGTTCCTCTCCATCCCAGCGGACACACCGCTCCTATAGCGCCGGTGGAAGGTCAACAAGCAATAAGTAAGAGTGTCCATAGTCATTTTGTATTTAATACATACTCCCACCTTGATTTTTGAGAGAGAATCTGTGGCCAGACAGAATCTATGAAGGATCTTCAACTTCAGGGCAAGAGTCTTCTTACAGATCGAAATATTTCTTGTATTTTCCCAAATATCCTCCCCTGTGTCCGAAGAGATCTGAACCCCCCAAAACTCTGTGCAGACCTCAGAAAGGCATAATGTCTCGTCTAAGGGGCCACTCTCCAAAAAATGATAAAGGGTACTGACAGAGAGTGTGTTCTTAGCAATTCGCACCCTGTTCTCTGTAACGTATCTGTACAGGTCTGTTAAAGGTGTGGCTCTTTTCTGAATAACATCTCTTATCTGATAAAAAGAAAACAGAAGAGATCTCTACTCGGTAGTCTATAGTTACGACTTATTTGATCAAAGAACATCCTTGTTTCTCCCTCAGATAAACCATCAAAGCAAGATGCACCCACGAGTTGTCCACAGTTTAAACATGGAATCCAGTATTCCCCGTCGGAAACATGTGCACCACGTTTTGGGGTAAGAAATGAGATTTGGCTATGTTGCCCTCGATCGGACACATTGCCCTCCCTGCTTTAAAATTATTGATATTTATTGGGAAATGGTAATAATTCATAACTGTCCTCATTTTGTCTATGAGTAGCAGACTAATAAGGGAGCACTTTGCCTGAGACGCTTCAATATCTAATTGTATTGACGCCGAGGCCTCACTAACATCGGGTAAAGAAGAGCTTAATTGATAGCTTTTAATATCCGGGAGATCTACTCCCCACAAACTGTGGGGTCGTTGTAATTTGGTTAACTTGATAAGGGGTCGCTTATGGTGACAAATCAGAGCTACATCATGCATTTAGTCTCCTAAATGTCTGTCTGAGAAACATCAAAGAAAGCTTTCACACGGGGTATAGCGAACAAGGGAGGGAATTCATGTTAATAAGAGCTATCTGACCCAGCCAGGATACTGGAAGTGTCTCCCATCTTCGAAGGTCTTGTTTAATTTTGTCAAACAAATGGACAAATCCCACATTAAATATAAGTTCAAAGATAGGATTAATTAATATACTTAAATAGGGAACAGCTCCATTTCCCCCTGGGACCATTGAAAAGGAAATCAGGATTCTCCCACGGCATCAGTTATTTCCCTGAGTTCGCCCATAAACATGGCCTCCGACTTTATAAAATCAATGGTATAGCCGGAAAAGGCACCAAACGAATTGATGCATTGCATGAGGTGAGGTACCAAAACTGTGGGATTTAACAAAAATTTAAGACCATCATCTGCAGACAATGTAATCTTACGTGACTTCTATCCCACTTCTGGGGCAGATATGTTGGCGTCCCTGCAGATGGCCTTCGCCAGTGGCTCAATCACCATTGTAAACAACACTGGCAATAACAACCTTGTCGACTGCCTCTAGAAACAGTAATTTTACAGGATCGCACACAGAGGGTCACTTTCAAGGACCCTCAGCCACTTGATAAAAACTTTGCCGAGACCAAACCATTCTAACGTATAGAAGAGATACAGCTACTCAACCCAAGAAAATGCCTTCACTGCATCTGAAGAGATCATTAATACCTGATTAATTTGCTGTTGGCACGCTTGGATCATATTGAGTAATCTCCTAACATTGTTGGAATATCTGCAGCCTTTTATAAGCCGGTTTGGTAGGCTTTGACAATGGAAGGATAAATAGTTTCCATCCTCAATGTGAGGGACTCAGACAGAAGTTTGAAATCAACATTTAGAAGTGGGATGGGCCTAGAGGAAGCACAATTTTTCGGTGTCTTCCTTTTCTTAAGAATAAGAGAGATATGAACCTCTCTTAAGGATGGTGGGATGCAGTCGTGACTGTGTGAGTGACGAACATAATAAACATCAGCTCTGACAACAGGTTTATAAATTCCTCATAAAACTCACATGGACATACGTCAGGACCGGGCGCCTTTCCGCCTGGAAGCTGTTTTACACCCTACAGCACTGACAATGGTGCATTAAGGCAAGACACTTATTTGGGGGTTACCCCTGGAAGGTCCAAGTTCTTGAAGAACGATCCCATCTTAATCCATCTATCCTCATAATGCTCAGTCTGATATAATTCAGAATAAAATCTCCAAAATGCTTCTTTAATCTTTATGAGATCGCAGGAAAGGGTCCCAGTACCTTCCCTAATTGAGGTAATGGCTTTGGGGCTCTCTTTTTCATTGCAAGATTGCCCGGTTTATCATCATGCTCAAACAGCCTTTGTTTTGCAAAAGTAAGTTCGTCCTTGGCTGTCTGTGTGAGCATGGAATTCACAGCAGACCGAAGCGTTGTGATCCTCTGCAGCCCAGCCACCGAGGGTATATCACAGTATGCCCTCTCGGCTGCCTTCAACCGTGCCTGGAGCAAGCGTTCCTGCTCCTGTTTCTGCCGCATCCTAAGGAATTATTCCTTTGGCATAAGCCTTAGCAATGGATGTGTTACTGGTTGAATCTGAATTAATGGCTAAGAAAGATCTGAATTCATTCCAGAAATACTCAATGTACTTACTATCCTTTAGTATAAAGGGATTCGCCAGTGTCTTGAACCTGCTTTATTGCCCTTAATCTTAACCAATAAGTATGCTGCTGCATGGTCAGAAATGGTAATATTCTTAATTGTACAGAAAACCACTGAATCGAAGATTGCTGCACGGTGAGGAAGAGATCAACACTGGTGTTGTATTTCTGCGGGTTAAAGAAGAAAGTAAAATCCCTGTTTATGAGGTGGATCTGCCTCCAAACATCCACCAGCCCCAGTTCCACACAAAAATCCACTAATTGCTTACAATTGGAAAGATGGTGCTGGGAGCCTTTGGGCATGCTGTCCGCCGTGGGTGCAAAAGACAGTTGAAATCTCCTCCTACGATAATGTGTTACGAAGAAAGATTATTTAATTTGGAAAATGCATCTATCAGGAATTTAAGGCAGTGAGCCAGGGGGCAATAAACATTAAAACTACTGCTTTCTTCCCCACATATCTTTGAGGGTTATGATCCTCCCGTGGGTGTCTAATACATACACTAATTTAAATGAAAGATTCTTCCTCACCAGTATGGTTTATCTCCTATTCCTAGTTTTAAAATACGAGACATAAACCCGATCAAACCCACCTTGCCGTAACGTCAAATGTTCCTTGTCATCAAAGTGCATTTCTGCAATATGACAATATCCACCCTCTCATTTTTCTTAACTGGCGAATGGCTCCCCTTAATGTTCCAGATACACCATTTAAGCACGACATTAGCCATTACACACTGAAACAATATTTGAAATCCAGAGAGGAAGAACTCGAATTACAAATCGCTGAACACCAATGATAAAAGAATCATAGAGCTTAAAAAGTACAAACTAAAGCTATTACAAGTAACAAGCTCTCAAAACGTTCCAAAACTAAATACATACAAATACAAAAAAAGATACAAAGTGCCAATGGCACTCAGGAGGGGCATTTACCCCCGTCGACTGGGAGCATTTGCACGTCACAAATCTCTATCTTCTGCCCCATTATCAATACTGCATCCAGGGCAATTAATCACAAACATCGTGATGGAACTGTCCTTAGGTCGGTATTCAGTCATCACGATCACCTTCATAACTCGCTCCAGCTTGAGCCGAACCCGACACACAAACTAAGCATAGAGAAAAACGAGTAGTATAACTAATGAAGAAGTTAAAAGTGTGTACTCTACCCATCCCCGACTATAATTTAACACTGCTCAATACCAGAAACGGTCAACAAACTTTCTTTTAAAAAAGAGAACCAAGGTTATCGCTTTCCATTAACACACCCACCGTACTTTAAAGTCTCCACAAAGTTTTCTCATCCTCTGGAGAGTTAGTGGATCTATTGAAAGATCCACTAGTGCATACGGAGCACCGCTGAGTCCATTGAGGAATACTGAATCTCAAGTTCCCTTAATCTTCTCTTGATATGATCAAAAGATTTTCTTTTCTGAATCAATGCCGCTGAAAAGACCTGGAAGAACGTAATCCTGGAGCCCTCTTCGGGTCTCTTCCCCGTGTTCTGGAAGCTTCCCTAAGTCTTTGTTTGTCCCTGCAACAATGTAATCGCCCAAGGACAGGGTGAGGGCGTTGGTCTGAGCCTGACCTGAGCACCGTAACCCGATGAACTGTCACACTCTTCACCCGTCCCTCTTCAGCTTCGAAGTGAAGGAATCTCTGCAGCCAGTTCTCTCAGAAAAGCTCACTGGCTGATCACCTTATGTCCGGTCCAGAAGACCGATTATATGAACATTCTTCATCCTGCCCCTGTTCTCTAGGTCGTCTCCTTGTTCAGTTAAGGTACGGACCTATTTTTCAAGGGTGAAGATCCGCTCCTTACAGGAATTGATCACAGTCTCTGCCCCTGCAGTTTGGCTCTCGACCTCATCCGTTCTGTTTCCAAGGCTTTCAAGTTGCTGTTCATGTTTTTGGAGCACTGCTGAGAGTGGTTCTATCCTCCCGCTGAATATTTCTTCAATCATGGTTTCAATCATATCCCGTAACTTGGTGAACTCGGTGACAAAGTCCTGGTGAGTAACTCGGTCCATTGAACGAGCAGAGGGTGTTACAGGTGCGGCCACGGGAATGCTGAAAGCTTCTGACGGGCGTGCTGCGTGTTGGGACTTACTCGATCCTTTCCAATGTTTTGTCATTTCCACTTGACAAAATGGCATTAGTAAGGATTCTGTAGCTCTTTTAGTGTTCAATTGTAAGTAAATGACTGTGGTGGGGTGGGGTAGAGCATTATTGTGATGCAGAGATCAGCAAAGCTGACCTTTCAGATCGCTGCCATCTTGTTTCCTCTTTAAACCTTTATCGATGTTATCATTTCGTTTAATTCCTGGATATTCTGGAGCCGTGTCATTCAGTACCACTGTCTACATTTTCCCCAACACTGCACATTGCTGCCCACTCCTCGATAATCCTTGAATCCTTTGTGATTCGTGAACCTTGCCTCAAAAATATTCAATATCTCTGCCTCGAATGGTCTGCAGGGAAGAGTGTTTCAAAGACTCACTACACCCTGAGAAAACAAAACTAAACAGACTCATCGGTGTGTGAGATTAGTTTTATTTTTGCATTCTTATCTGGGAAAGGATATAGTAACATTGGAAACAATTCAGAGGTGTTTCACTTAATTCATTCCATGCATGAAGGGCTGATATTATGGGGACTTGAACAGGTTACCCTTGGAGTGAGAACTGATCGTATTGAAATATACAAAGCCTTGAGGCGAGTGAACCAGGTTTATACTGACTGGGAGTTTGTAGAACCAAAATTTGATGCTGTTGTCATTGAACCCCTACAGTGTGGAAGCAGGACATTCGACCCATCGAGTCCATACAACCCGCCAAACAGTATCCCACCAAACCTGTCCCCCTACCCTATCCATGTAACCCTGCATTTCCCATGACTAACCCACTTAACCTTCACATTCCTGGTCACTCTGGATAATTTAGCATGGCCAATCAAACTAAGCTGCACATCCTTGAACTGTGGGAGGAAACTGGAGAACTGGGAAGAAACCCACACAGATTTGGGAAGAATGTTCAAACTCCACATAGAGTGTCGGATGAGGTTGGAATTGAGGTCAGCTCCTTGCTGATATGAGGCAGCAGTGCTAACCACAAATCTATCACGCTGCTCCGTCAGCCCTATTAATTACCTGCGGCTGATGAAAGAAATTTGCCTGACTTGTTCCAATCACTAAACCGTACCCCGTCTGAGACCTTTATCATCGGCCGTATCACCAACTCGGTTACATTTAAAATTTGTTGTGAGCAGTGAAGGAGTGGGACTCGAAAAGGAAACAGTGGCATCCTCCAACCTCAGTCAGAACCGGAGTGAGGAAAAATTCACAAAGTCGGATTTCACTCAAGTGAAATTCCCTTCCCCAGAAGTTTGAGATGGCTGAATCTTTATATTATATCGAGGCTGGCTTTGTTTGATTTTCCATAGACAGGTGAATCAGGGATAATGGTGCATGGAGAGAAAAGTGCAGCTGGGACCACAATGAGATGCGCCACGACCTTATTTACTGGTAGAGTTGTGTCAAAGGGCCGTTTGGCCCACTCGTGTCCCTCAGCTCTGTTCTGATGTTCCATTCAGCCCTTCGGACCTGCTACAAACAGACAGATCGAAACCACGCCGATGGTTAGGTGTAGTTTCGGAAATGCACTTGGAAATTCCAGGCTTGGTCAGGAAGTGGCCCCCAGCCGCAATCCTTTTTTCCATGCTTCCCCATTCTGTAACTTCTGCTCTGGAATTGCTTTGAATGCAGTTCCCATATCCCATCAAGGGTTAACTCAGGAAAGGTTTCTCCTCTCCCGAATGCAACATTGTACAACACGACTTCCAGGAAAATAAACAATTACTTTCCAAAAGCATAACATAAAAAATTAAGAAGTAGGAACATGAGACGGCTACTCGGCCCCTCAAGTCTGAACTCTCATTCAATAAGAACATGGCTGATCTACTTCCGGGCTCAACTCCACTTTCCTACCCAATTTCCTGCATCCCTCCACAACTCTCTGGGTTAGGGAATTCCAGACATTCACTAACTTCTGAGAGAATGCACCTTTTTTCACCTCAGATTGAAATCGATGTTCCTTATTCGGTATCTACCACTTCGAGTTCGAGACTCAGGGGAAACGCCTTCTCAGCATCTACCTTGTCAAGCCCCCTCTGTATCTTGTACATTTCAGTAATATCACCCTCATTCACGTCAACCACAATGATTAATCTCACCATTTTCAATGTATTCAATAATTCAACCCTTCCATCTCAGGAAGCCGCCTCATGAACCAACCTAGTTACTTGCTGCATCAGCATGCAGACGTTACGTTTCATACTCAGGAACACTCCAATCTCTTTGTACTACTCCTTTATGGGAGTCCTCTTCATTAAATAGCAGCCTGCATTTTGGTTCTCAAAGTGATCCACTAACTCCAATGTATATTACACTCAGCTCCCGCCGTCACGCTGTCAGTATAGATTGTACATAACTGATGCCATCGGCCTGATATTTGTGGTAATCCAGTAGATACGTCTTTATCATAAAGATCCATTAATCATGACTCTCTGATTTCTATGTGTTAAGCAACCATTATCCCACGCTAATACATTATTCATCATACGACAAGCCTCTGTCATGTGTCAGAACGTTTATTTTGTGATACCTTGTGAAAACTTTCTGGAAAGACTCATGTTGACCAGTTCCCTTTATGAAATCTGCTTGTCACTTTCTCAGGGATTCCTGATGAATGGCTCCTGCCCGAAACATTGATTTTCCTGCTCCTTGGATGCTGCCTGATATGCTGTTCTTTTCCAGCATGACTCTAATCTTGACATTCTCAGGCATCTCCAAAAAAGAATTTGTATGATTTTACAGAACAAAAATAGTTTCCCCTTCATAAAACCATGCCAACTCTGCATTAAGCTTTTCTAACTGCCCTGCAATGCCTTCCTTAATAACAGGCTCCAGCAGATTCCCACCAATAATGGTTAGGCTAAATTGTTTCTGCGTTCTGTCTCATTCCTTTCTTGAAGACAGGCACCACATTGGAGGTTCTCCAGTTTCACTGGAACACTCCTGTAATCCAAAGAGCTATGGAATATTTCACACAATGCTGGAAGTCACTCTGTGACCACTTCTTTTAAAATTAACTACGAATTACTGCTGATCTGCCTACCCTTATTCTTATCTTGTAGGTAAATACCTTGTTCCTTTTGTTAGAGACAGTTCAATAACTTCCCTCCTGTTACCACTTTGTTTATAGCATTGACATGCTTACACTACTTTCCTCATGAGGAGTGATTTAAAATACTAGTGTTAATTATCTGCCTGTTCCCTGTGGCCAGTTCTCCAGTCACAGCCCCCTAATGGCTTCAATGTACTTTCCTCACTTCACTACTGCTGCAGCTCACACACACATCTTCAAGTTTTTTTTATGTTGACAGAAAAGCTCATGATGCTTGTTTTAGTATTTCTTACCAATTTATTACATCATATCTTTTCGTACATTTTCCTCAGTTTCTACATCCATACAGTCATATCGTGCGAAAACAGACCCTTTGGTCCAACTTGTCCATGCTGACCAGGTTTTCTAAATTGTACTAATCCCATCTGCTTGCACTTGGCCCATATGCCTCTAAACTTTTCCCATTCATATGTTGGTCCAAATGTCTTTGAAATATTGTCGCTGTACTTGCATCTCCCACTGTCCCTCTGGCAGCTCATTCCATAATACATCACACTCCGTGTAAAAAACTTTGTCCCTTTGTCCCTTTCAAGTTTCTCCCCTTCCACCTTAAAGCTATGCATCTGTGTTTGAACTCCCCGATCCTACAGAAAATACATTCGCTATTCACTCTATCCATGCTTCCCATGATATTATAAACTTCTAGAATGCCACCCTTCAAACTCGTACACTCCATCTGATACTAACTTCAAGATCAAACGTTTAACGATAAGCACTGCAAATTTGAAAGAATATTAAAAATGACAGGTGTAGAAAACAGCCCAAACTTCATATTGTTAGTTTTGCTCTATGTTACAAAACTAAGGCAGCACGAAACTCTTACTCGTGCCAATAAGAGGTCAAGCACCAGAATTCTATAGTGTGAAGGTAGTGATGATGTATACCGTGAAAATGTATAGATATAGATCTATTTAATACCACATGGTCAACATTCTCCCTCCTGTTTTCCCTATAGCCTTGTGTGGTTGTGTCTTCTTCATCTTACACTCAATGAGAGAGAACCTCTTTCCCCCATTCACACCTTAATTTTAACCCATTTTGCATCGTATTCTCGTTCACCACTGCTAATAGCCCGTTTACCTTTTGCCACGCCCTCTTTTCCAAGTCACCCATCCGCCATCTCCGGCAAGGGATTAAAAAGCCAACCCTTTTCAGTTCAGAACAAGTCACATTGGACTTGTTACGCTAACTCTGTTTCTCTGTCTCTGCAGATGCTGCCAGTCCTGCTGAGGTTTTTCAGAAACGAATAGGCACAGCACAAATTTTCAATGAAACAAATAACGATGGATACTGGAAATAAATACAAAATAAATACAAAAATTGCTGAAGAAACTGCGGGCTTTGTAGAGGGCCACTGGACTCAAAAGATTAACTCTACATTCACTACAGAAGATGCCGCCAGAGCTGCTTTATTTCTTCAGCAATTTCTGTTTTTGAACAAGTTCCAATGACGTGTTTGAAAGCTGCTCAAATGCCCTGTCCAACACGGAGCGCCCTACACTGGGAACTGAAGTGCACACATTCATTCGCTCGGAAACTGCATAAGGCTGGCATCACTGACACAACAGAGCTCTTAATCATGGTCAAGGAGAAAACCAGAGGGAAACACATTCAATTCAAACGCAGATGGCACGACAAGCAAGGAAAAGATTCAGATGAATATGTTAAAGGGTTTGAGTAATGTAACAAATTGGAAGCATGGCACCAAGGAGAACCCTCAGCAGAATGAGAATATGAAAATGGAAATATTACTGCATTAAAAACCAGGTGCGGTCACTGAGTACACAGCTGATCGGTGACTGGGTCTCGATGTGAACTGGGGAAGAGTCAGTAGAATTGAATTGCAGATATTGCAGCTCAAACTGAGATTTCACATGATGCTGTAGACAACAGCAGCAACAGAAGCAGGATTGTATTCAAACATAATCTGTAACATTTTCCCCAGGATATTCCATCAGTCTACCATTACCATCAAACCGAGTGATGGTTCAGTGACGAGTGTGGGTGAACATGCCACGGTCAGAACCATGTGTACCTAAATCTGATGACAAACCATCAAAGCTACGGCGCTTGAGTGGTTTCAATCCAAACAGCAGAACTAACATCTGATAGAGAGGATGAAATGATCCCAAGACCAACAGATCAGATCGAAGCTCTGCAGTCCTGCCACATCCAGACATAAATGTCGGTGTACAATTAAACAACTTACTGGAAGAGAGGACACCAGAAATATCCCCATCCTAAATAATGGAACAGCCCTGTACATCAGTGAAAATGACAAGGATGTAGTATCTGCACCATCCTCAGCCAGAGGTGTTGAATCGATGATCCACCTCATCCTCGCCATGATATCCACAGAATCACAGATGGCAGTGTTCACTCAATTCCATTCGCTGCATGTGACATGAAGAAACCGCTGAACACAGTAGATATGACAAAGAAAATGGACCCTGACACCATTCCTGAAATAGGACTGAAGACTTGTGCTGCATAACAAACCGTGTCCCTGGGGAAGCTGTTTCATTCCAGCTCCAACTCTGACATCTCTCTGGCAATGTAAAAAATTATCGAGGAGAAAGTGAGGACTGCAGATGCTGGAGATCAGAGCTGAAAATGTGTTGTTGGAAAAGCGCAGCTGGTCAGGCAGCATCCAAGGAACACGAGAAGAAGGGCTCATGCCTGAAACGTCGATTCTCCTGCTCCTTGGATGCTGCCTGACTGCTGCGCTTTTCCAGCAACACATTTTCAGCAATGTGGAAAATTACTCAACTATGTCCGGTCCCCTAATAGGTGAATAATTACATTCTGACCATTTACCACCCCCTCAGTCCCTTCACAATAATCAAATTGGTGGGATTTCTTTTTGACAGAGCTGTCAAGCAGTCCAGAAATAACTCGCTCATTGTGGTTTCTGATAGGTTCCTATGTGGCGATGGTGCTGATGTAGAAATGTCACTGGATTACTAATCCAACACAGGATAATGCTCTGGCAGCTGGTGGTAGTTAAAAACAATTAATAAAATATCAAGATCTAGAATCTGGTGATTGTAACAGTGATCTTGCATCCAATGTTGATTGTAAACTTCGATCTCATTCCCCAACGTACTTTCAGGAAGTAAATCTCCCTTGCTTTTTTTGTATGGCCTAAAAGTGACTCCAGACACATAGACATGTGATAAACTCTTCAATGGTCCATGAAATGGCCAAGCAAGACACTCAATTGTATCACACTGCTCCAAAGTCTTAAAGGATAAAAGCAGACAGGATACCCGGCACCAGCCTCGATATCAGAGAAGGGAACTGGAATCACAGTCCTGTTGACCCTGCAGAGCCCTCCTTCCTAACATCTGAGAGCTTGTGACAACATTTACAGAGCTTTCCCACAGGCTGCACAGAAACATCGGGAAAAGAGTAGGTCATTCAACACATTGAGCCTTCCCCATTCTAGTTCATTGAGAAAATCTCCTCAATGCAGTTTTCCCGACACAGTGTTCATATCTATTAGTATGTTTAAACATTGTGAAATATAAAATAAGAACTGTTGTAGACCTTTAGTCCATCAATCTTGCTCCTCGATTCAATATACAGGCAGTTCTCTGATAACGAATGTTTATTAAACTGATTTGACTGCAATGCGATTCATGAATTGCGCACCTTTTTTCCATAAAGTTAACTCCCACTCACTGTGACGCGACTCCTTGCCAGGCACCAGCTGAACAAGAAAACCAGCTTCAGGATCCTCTGTCTGCCAAATGCACCCTGTGAGTGTTCAGCTAAAACAGGATTGCAATCCGCTCTGCAAGCTTTGAACCTGAGCTTGAAATGGGGAATTGCTCTCTCCAATTAGAAGGAACTTTATTTGAAACCGGGGGAGAATCTTCAGGAGAACTGCAATTCCATGTTGGCATCACGTGGTCAGTCAGTCCTACGCACTTTCTGGTGAAGAGCTTGGTGAAAGGTACAGGGATGTAGCCAGTGACTGAATTGTCATTATTAACACTATTTCATTATAAAATATGATTTAAAGGTTTAATTAGACTGTGCTAGTGTGTGTTAGACTAACTTTAATTTTGGATTTTTACTGATATTTTGCAGATCGCCCATTATTCTCGTTTCCCCATAGACCACATCATTAATATTACATGATTTTCTGCAACACAGTGATGCACAGGAACACAGCTACCACGTTATTGGAGAACAACCTGTAATGGTATCTGATCCTCTATCTTCATACCATACCCTGCTCTCTCCCTATCCCTTTAGTTTCCAGAAATCCATATTTATATTCAGTGCCTTGGTTTCCACAGCATGATCTGGGAGATAGTTCCCCTGGTTCACCAGTCTCTGAGTGCAGACATTTATTCGCATCTTAATGCGGAGTGGCCTGTCTGTACATAATACTGTGGCCCCTTGTTTTGATGTCCCAGCCAGGGGAATTGTCACCCCTGTTTCCAATCTGTCTCGCCCTAAGAGAGTTTTATATATTTCACTGAGATCTCCACTCATTTTCCTAAAGCCCATGGAATGCAGGCATAGCCGCCCCAAACTCTGCTCCCACAACCAGCCTGTCATCCCAGAGATCAGTCTGGTTATCCTTTACTGCTCTCCCTCAAAGTCAGTTTTGTCCTTTATTAGGTAAGGAGACCAAAACTGCATAAAATACTGCACAATGTGCGAGTTGAGGTCTCACCAAGGCCCTGCTCAGCTGCAGTAAAACACCCTTACTCCTGGATTCAAATCCCCATGAAATAAAGGTGAATACACTATTTATCTGCCTATCTGTTTTCTGCTCCTGCAAAATTGCTTTCTGTGACCAGTGCACAGGGATATCCAGATCCTTTTCAATGCTACACCTCCCCACGTGTTGGATCTGTGTATACTGGTCAGCGTGCCAATGCCATTCTCAGTATTGACTTCTCGATTCAGATCTCATTGCCCTACGCTGACCTCAGATGTTTGCACAGAAGGAAACAAAAATGCAGCTTACGTTCCTTTATAGATCAACATTTTTCAAGCAATCCCTTTTCAAATGATAGGCTCCCGTTCTGTTTTTACCATCAAAGGTCACAATATCACATATCCCCCATAGACCATATACCCCACCCCCCATTGCTCTCCATCTGCCATGTATTTACCCAGACACTCCACTTGTCGGAATCACCTTGCAGTTTTTTTGACATCCTGCGCACCCACTCACAATCTGATATTGTTTAGTGCCATCAGCCAACTTGGAAATGTTAAATTTGATCCACTCAACCAAATATATGTTGTGTATTGGGAATAGCTGGAGCCCAAACCCCGATCCTTGCTATATCCTCCAAGCCTTCCTTTCAAATAAACCCATTGTTTTATTCCTACTCACTGCTTCCTGCCCGCTCTCCCATTCTAAAACCATATTAGTCCCAGTCCCAGAGGATTTGAATTTGCATATTCGGCTTGGGGCTTTATCAAAAAATCTTTCTGAAAATGCAATCATATTGCATTGATTGCTTCTCCATAATTATGCTCAACGTCACTTTCTCAAATATGATTCCCATTTGATCAATCTCGGTTGACTTTATCTGTGCTCATTACTTTCAGTTCCAATACATCCTCTAAGACTGTTTGGTTGCTAATTTCACTCTATTCCTTTTTTCTCAACAGACTAATGTTCACTAGTATTGTTGGGAAGTTTCTTTTTTGTTTTGTTTTCTTCTGTGAAGACATAACTAAAGTATTTGCTCCATAGTTCTTCCTTTTCCCTGTCCTCAATTCTCTGGTATCAGACTGTCAGAAAGCTGCACATTTTTCCACTTAATTTTGCCATTGACATATTTTCAGAAGATATTACAAGTTCAATCTTAAAACCCTTGTTAATATACTCTTCAGAAACCCATCAATTCCTATCTTAAACTACTCAATGATTGACCTTCTACAGCCATACAAACACAGAAGCACAGACTCTGTACCATCAACAATACAGCACGGTCTACATTAGTCCCATTTTCCGACACAAGTCCCGTAGCCGTGAATCTTATGGCATTTCAAATGCACAGCCGTGTATTTTCTAATGGTTGTGAAGTTACCATGACAACTTCTCTCTCAGGAAGGGCATTCCTGACCCCAACACACTCTGGATGAAAAACAAACCTCAATTCCCTTCACTTTAAAATGTGCTGCATTGTTCTTGGCCCTTTGACTAAAAGGAACAGCTGCTGTCTATCCACCCTGTCCATGTCCCTTAGAATCCTATCCTTCTGAATCACGGCCCCCTCAGCCTTCTCTGCTCCAAACTAAACAACTTGAGTTTATTCTGCCTCTCTCCATAGCTGAAATGCTCCATCCCTGGGATCATCCTGGTGAATCTCCTCTGAGCCCCCTGCACTACAATCACATCCTTCCCGTAAAGTGGTTCCCAGAACTACACACAGTACTCCATCTTGGCCAAACCAAAGTCCCGCATAACTCTTATAATCTATGCCTTGATGAATAAAGATTACGTTTACGGTCCCTTATGCTTTCTCAAAATTGTGAAGTAACATATTTAGTCACATTCAGGAAAGTGTGGAGAAACACCCTCAGCTTCCTCGTATGCTGCCATTCATTGAGTACTCCCTGTCCAGTTCCTTCATCCAAAGTGTATCACATCATATTTATCAAGGTTACATTGCATCTGCCATTGCTCTGCCCGTCTGACCATTCCATCTGTACCTTCCTGTAACATAAGACCTTCCTCCTCACTGCCAACCACCCGGCCAATCTTTGTATCAAACACAAACTTAGTTGTCACATTCCCAGCAACCCCGTCTATATTCACAGCTGCATCATTTAGGAATAACCCAAATAATAAGGATAACGATCACACAACACCAGGTTACAGTAAAACCGGTTTATTTAGAGGCACTAACTTCGAAGCGCTGCTTCTTCATGAGGTGGTTGTGAGCTTTGAAAGCTTGTGCCTTTGAATAAACCTGCTGGAGTATAATTTGGTGTTATGTGATTTTTAGGTTTGTTCACCCCAGTCCAACGCCAGCATCTCCAAATCACAGCACTGATCCCTGTGATACACCATTGGACATCCGTCTCGAGTCACACAAACAGCCTTCAACCACTACCCTCTGTCTCCTAAGACTAAGTTGATTTGGATGCAACTTGGCAAGTCATTAATGACTCGTACCTGTTCCCTTGTTATACATTTCCGCTTGACACACTTGCAGAATATCTGGAGATTTTCCTTAATCTTACCCTGCCAGCAGGTTTCTATGACCCTGTTTTAGGCAGTTCTCACCGAGTTTCCTCAATGTTACGGTCTTAAGTGGCCAATCCCTTATCTTGCCATTATTTGCCTTGAATTTGGATTTGGGAGCCAGGGAAGCGTCCTGTTAATTTCCCATTTGTTATATGTTTTGTGAATTTTGTAAATCTCACTGTGACCCACTTCTCATTCTTTGAAACACTGGAGAACATAGGCCGAGTTTCCTCATCCGACAATCTCGCCATCTGTGAGATTAATCTGGACAACGTCCATTGCAATTTTATTGAGGTCAGTATATTCTTTCTCAGATTGGGTCACCAACACTGTACATAATGGATGCAGGTTTGCTCGCTGAGCTGGCAGGTTCATTTCCCGACGTTTCCTTACCTTACTAGGTAACATCTTCAGTGGACCTCTGGCGAAGCGATGCTACACATTCCTGCTTTCTTTTTAAGTGTTTCTTTGGGTTGTTGATATCATTTCCTTTGGCAAAGTCACTTTCTGTTCCTTTTCTCAGGGGGTGGTAGATGGGGTCTAACAACTAATAACACATCGAGTTAGACATCTGCAAGAAATGCATGTGGATTCTCTCCATTGATCCTATTAATTTCTAAATATCCAATATCACATGCCGCATAATAGATTACAACAGTTTCCCTGCGGCTGTCAAGTTAATTGTTCGGCAATTCTCCAAACTATGTCTTCTTCCCTTTATAGATGCTTGGATCCCTTCTATTAATCTATAGTGCTTGGACCACGTTTAATAACTTCCATTTATCCGGAATGGCTTGCAGCCTCTGCAGAATGCACAGGAAAATAATACACAGTCATCGACAGTGCAATTAATACTTCTGTTGATGAGTTATGTCTGACATTTTAATATGAAGTACATCAGGATTGTCAGGCTGAGCAATGCCCAATCCAGTTACACTTTCAAATACTACCTTCTTACTGATATAAATTGACTTTTTGTCTTCAGTTGCACAAGCGCTACATGATCACTGGGTATTACTGGCTGATTTTATGGATCTTCCTCCTTGAAGACAGATACAAAGCAGCTGATTATTTTCTTGGCCATTTCCTTGTTCTTCACAATAAACTCACCTCTCCCAATTACCAATTTCCATATTTGACCTTGCTTTTACTTTGTTTCCTTTGAAATACACATTGTAGGTTTATGCAGTATTTTTGTTCCTGTTTGTTAGCATTCATGTTCTATTTTTGATTTCTATATCAGATTCATGGCCCTTGTTTCCGGATCGTGAATTTCTGAGAATTCTCAGGTTTCCACAATGACTGAAATTCTTCTGAAGCCAGTTCCTATGATTAATACATTTTCGAATTTGTTATGTTCAACATCATTGTGTCACTTTTCCTTTCGTTGGTGTTTGTACCTGAAATAAAAAGACTTTGCAATATTTCTATAAATTTCCTCGTCCTGACCAGATATATTCAGGAACACTGCAGGAGGACATAAAAGGAATTGCCGGAGCCCTGGCTGATATTTTTGCATCATCACTGGCCAACGGGCGAAGTCACGAAGGACTGGAGGACAGCGAATGCTGTGTCCTTATTCAAGAAGGGCTGCAAAGAAAAACGCGGGAGCTATAGACCAGTAAACGTAAAATCTGTTGTAGGTAATTTACTTGAACAGCTTCTGAGAGATAAAATATAAATGCATTTGGAAAGACAGGGTGTGATTAGGAGCAAGATTAGAGTGGTGCTAGAAAAGCACAGCAGACCAAGCAGCATCCGAGGAACAGGAAAATCAACGTTTTGGGGAAAAGCCCATCATCAAACTCAGCACAGCTTTGTGCATGCGAGATCATGGCTCACAAATCTGTTCGAATTCTTTGATTAAGTGACTAGCAACGTTGAGGAGGGCAGGATGGTGTATGCAGTCTTTATGGATTCCAGTAAAGCCTTCAATAAGGTTCCAAATGGTACACTGCTCTGGAAGGTTAGATCGCATGAAATTGGAGAGGAGCTGCCAAATTAGATACAAAATTGCCTTGTTGGTGGGAAGCCGAGGGTAATAGTGGAAGGATGCTTGTCAGCCTGGAGGCCTGTGATTAATGGAAAGCCTCACGGGTTACTGATTCGTCCACTACATATTACATATATCTATGGTTTAGATGAGAATGAACAGGCAGATTTGTAAGTTTGAAGACAACGCTAAAAGTGGCAGCATCATGGAGACTGAGGAAGGTTATCAGAAATTTCAGAAAATACAGCAGTACCTTGATCAACTGGAGAAGTGGCTGAGAAATGGCAAATGGATTTTAATATAGATCAGTGTAAGTTCTTGCATTTTAGAAAGTCAAATCAAGGTTGGAATTTCATGTTGAATGGTTGGGTCCTAAGGAGTGTAGTGGAACAGAGGGACCTTGGAATTCATGTGCATGGTTCTCTGAAATTTGATTCAGAGGTAGACAGGGCAGTGAAGAAAGCTTTTGGTACACTGGCTTTCATCAGTGTATATCTACGTTGCAATTATACAGGATGTTGGTGAGGCCATACTGGGAGCGTTATGTTCAGCTGCGTTCACTTTGCTATGGGAAGGATGGTATTAAACTGGAAAGCGTGCAGAAGAAATTTACAAGAATGTTGCAAAGATCTCAATGGTCTGAGTTATTGGGGGAGGTTGGACAAGTTCGGACTTTTTACTTAAGATGTATGAGGCTGAGGCGGAATCTGAGAGAAGTGTATAAGATCATGGGAATGACGGACAGAGTGAATGCACTCAGTTCCTTTTTCCAGGGTTCGGCAATCACGGACAAGAGGGCATCAGTTTAAGGTCAGAGGGGAAACAATAAAAGGGAACCTGAGGACCAACTGCTTTTCACACAGGGGTGATACGCATATGGAATGATGTGCCAGTGGAAGAGTTTGAGGCAGGCACATTCGCAACATTTAAAAGGCATTTGTACAAATACATGGACAGGAAAGGATTAGAAAGAATCAGGACAACAGCAGGAAAATGGGGTTAGCGTGGATGGACATTTTGGTCGGAATAGACGTGTTTGGGCTGAAGGCCTGTCTCCGTGTTGTCTGATTCTATGACTTCAACAAACATTGCTTGCCTCCCACTGTATGTTATATTGTACTTTCCCAATTTACTGGAGCGAACTTGCCCCTCTAGCCTCCAGTCTACCATGATGTTTAACCAGAACGTTCACGCATTCTATATTCATGCAGACACCATGTAAAATGTACCTTATTAACGTCTCTATTCCTTCAAAGCTGATTCAGACCAAGGCTATTAACTCTTCCTTCTGATCACACAACAAACCCAAAATAAACTGCTCTATAGTTTGCTTCACAACATACTCTTTAACCCACCTCACATACACGTACAGAATTTATTTTGCACAGCATAAGCAGTCACTTAGTTAATACAGTTTAGATGCAATTTGAGAACATCCAATAAAACAGCAGTATCCATGATACTTGCATATCTAATTTCCAGAGCAGATGATGCTCAGATTTTCTGCAACCGATATATAACACACCAATATTTGCTGCGCCTTGCTATTTGTAAGTTCTACACAAACTGATTCTGTAGAATCGGAGGGACGGGTCAGTGTCATTATTAGTGATAGACTTGGACAGGACATTCGGAGAGGCTCAACTCGACGCTGAGATGATCTGAAAATATCTCCATCAATACAGGACAAGCATCAATATCCTCCCCGCTATCTCAGGATAATGGTCACCGAATTCTCTCTGCTCTGTCAACCTCTCTGTATATCTGTTATAGCACCTAGCCCCAGAAAATCCTCATGCTCTATCTCCAAATAAGGCTCAGGCACTACCGCTCTCACTATTGAATTCAGCAACTTCCTTCCCACACTTTTTCTGTCACCTACGCAAAACGCCCACACATTAATAATACTATATGGATTCAAAACTGTCGCATCTCTCATTCCCAACGACTCACAATTCCTCCCAGATCCACCTCCACCAGCACTAACAGCAAGGCCATCCACTCCTGCCCTCACTCCTTCCATCCCTTTCTTCTATTCCAAGAGAAACAGCCTGGAATAGGACAGAAATGGCCAAGCCGGGTGGTGGAGTGCCCAATATCCATTCTCTCACCTCTCCCCCACACCCGCCATGTGGGGAGGAACCTAGTACACGATGAAGTGGACTTGGATGCCTCGCGTGAAATTTCTGAAACATCCATGTCCCACTGACTGATTAAGGAGCAGTGCTCAGTGAAAGACAATTCTCACTGTAAGCACACTGGCATTTCAAACGTCAGTCCTTTAACTCCCACCACCTCCCCCACCCCCCCCCCCCCCCCCCAAAGCAGATACCTCACTGCACAGAGATGCAGACACAGAAATACACAGAATTATTGGTATCACCCCAATATATGAACAAACACAATACATACAAGTGAATAGGCATACACACATGTAGAAACACACGCAGACATATAGAGTCACACACAAATAGACACAAACATAGATAGAAACATACAGGCTGATGCACAGAAAGACAAACGTAGAAGCACAAATACTCAGATGACAAGCAGATGGACAACCATACGCGTTGACACAGATTCAAATTGATATTTTTTTGTTTTATAACGGGATCAAGGATTCTTGGGGAAAGGCAGGAGAATGAGGTTGAGGAACAGAAAAGAAATCATTGAATGGCAGATCAGACTCGATGGGCCGAATGGCCTCATTCTACTCCTTTTATCATGTGGTGCTATGCTAACAGGTATTCTCTTCCTGAGACAGCAGCAGAGGCTGGGTTTGATACATATTCGATTGGAAAGGTTCAGTAGCAATGTGGGACAGGTTTGAAGTCCGGACTGGTTTATGTTTATTCCTAATTATTCTGTCCTTATCTCTGCAAAGAGGTGGTGATTTAATGTTCAGTTAACAAAGTTTTCAAATAACAGGTTCCACAAAGAAATAAGGACGTACCTTTCACTTTAGTGTTGTGCTACCTGTGGTGTCCTCATCCTCAGGGAGCAGTGAAGACTCGTTTATAGAGTCATAGAGATGTACAGCATGGGAACAGACTTTTCATTCCTACCCGTCCATTCCGACCAGATATCTCAACCCAATCTAGTCCCCCCTGCCGGCAACTGGCCCATATACCTCCAAACCCTTCCAATTCGTATACCCATCCCAAATGCCTCTCAAATGTTGCAATTGTCCCAGCCTCCACCACTTCCTCTGGCAGCTCATTCCATACAAGTACACCCACTGGGTGAAAACCGTTGCCCCTTAGGTCTCTTTTGTATCTTTCCCCTCTTATCCTAAACCTATGCCCACTAGTTCTGGACTCCCCGACACCAGGGAAAAGACTTTGCCTATTTACACTATCCATGCCCCTCATAATTTTGTAAACCTCTATAAAGTCACCCCTCAGCCTCCGATGCTCCAGTTAAAACAGCCCCAGCCTGTTCAGCCTCTTCCTGCAGCTCAAATCCTCTCACCCTGGTAAAATCTTTGTAAATCTTTTCTGAACTCGTTCAAGCTTCACAACATCTTTCCGATAGAAGCGAGACCAGAATTGCACGCAATAATCCAACGATGGCCTCAACATGTGTTGGGAGGTCATGTTGCTGCTGTACAGGACCTTGTTGACCAATAAAGGAAAGCATACCAAACGCCTTCTTCACTATCATATCTACCTGCGACTCCACTTTCAAAGAGATATGAACCTACACTCCAAGGTTTCTTTGTTCAGCTGCACTCCTGAGGACCTTGCCATTAAGTGTATAAGTCTGTGCTTGACTGATCTTTGCCGGACAGGAGAGTCAATGTTTATTGGAAACAGAGAGGAGACGGATGGACAGACACACTCGGATCAGCCATGACCATTCTGAATGGTGCAGCCAAATGACTAACTGTTGCCCCTACCCGTGTGTTGTTTCCTCAATCCACCCTCGAGGCTATTACATGGTAGGGGACCACCCCATTCAATCAGACAGGATTGATACAATGAGACAGGAGGAGACCATTCTGTCACTGTAAGGAATTGCACAGCAATATAATTCAGCTCGTTGAGTACATTACACAGCCCAGCAGGAGGCCATTCAACCCGCCTGAACGGCTACCCAAGGAGCAGGGAACATTCACTCTCCTGTCCAGCAAAGATCAGTCGCTAACAGGAAATCGAGAGTAGAGACAAATGTTTATTTTCAGGCTGCAAAGCTGTAACTGATGGAGTGCCTCAGACATCACTGTGGGGTCATAATGATCAACAATTTGTATCAAAGATCTGAAAGAAGGGGAGGGAATTGCTTGGAGCTCAATTAGCTCGTACACCAAGATGGTTATTTAATGTGTAATCAAATGAAGGTAGTGAGTCTGCAATGTGAAACTGACAGGGAAGTTTAGTGAGCAAACCTTCAGCAGAAATAACAGAAGGTAGGTTGTCTATTTTAGCATGAAGAATAAAACAATGGTAAACAATGTAAATGCAGAGAGATTGCAGAACTCTGTGATTCAGACGGTTTCCATGTTCCTGGGACATGAATCATATGAAGTCAGTCTGCAGATGCAGCAAGTGATTTGGAAGGTAAGTGGAATGATGCTGTTTTTGGCAAAAGGTATCAGATTTACTTGCAGGAATGTTTAACTGCATCGGTACAGGGCATTGCTGAGACCACATTTGATGTACTGTGTGCTGTTTTGATCCCCAAAACTAAAATGAAAGGATTTATTTTTTTTCGAAGATTTTTAAAGATGTTTCCCTTTACTCGTTCCTGGAATGCCGGCCTTTTGTTATGGGGGCTTATCAGTTTCGATCTTAGCTGAGAAATAGTATTGAACCATCCATGACTTTCTGAAGAGTGTATCAACTGGATGCATATTATCGCTTGTCAGGGAGACTAAAGCTACAGAATAAACTTTAAGATAAAGATACATTGATATTAACACATATACTATGAAGACACCTACCAATAATTACAACTTACACAGACACATGTAAGCAAATCATCAAATTATATAGTGGGGATCTTTTTTGCGATTGAAAATAATCTATAATCGAGTTTTCCAGAGAATGTTCCAGAAGAGCACACATGGTCCAGTTTGGTGTTCAGTTGACATTATCGTATGTTTCAACACAGAGAGGGAGAAAAATGTCCCCTGCCTGAGAAGCAGCAGCCAATTGATCTCTCTCTCTTAGGTTGTTCCATCCAATAGCAAAGTGTGAGACCATAAAATCCCTGTGTTATCTTTACCACTTGTGAAGGATTTCTGGTGAGAATTCACTGGAAACTCTCCACCGCCTGAAACAAAGGGAATTCAGCCAAATTCAACTGTTCCAGAGTGAAATCCCACTCCCAGTAGCTTGTGTGAACAGAATAACTTCAAAGGCAGAATAACGTTTGGGGCACTCTATCATTTTACCATTTGTTATGAGTTCATCTTTCTGTGTCTCACACTTTTCTGGAAAATGGCATACTCTGAGACCGACATCATTGGTCACATCACAAAAATGGTTGCATTTAAGATTGGTGTAACCAGTGGAGAAGTGGGACTGGAAAAGTACGTAGTGACCTTTCAACGTTGGTGGAAACACAAATGAGAAATTTTCAAAGGCCTGTTCAAGTGGAAATTCCCTTCCCCAGAAGTTTGTGGTGCCTGGATGCTTGCATTTATTCAAAATTATATTTGGTGACATTTGACAGACAAGTGATTGTAGGAAAAGGGTATACAGACAGAAAAATTCTTTTGACACCACAGTCACATCACCCATGGAATTTGTGAGTTGTGGAGCGGTGACAAAGTGTCTAATAGCCCACTCCTGCTGCTCAGTCCTATGTTCCTACGTTCTATTCAGCTCCTCACAGCTCCTGATATTAGCAGATAGAGGCCGCCTGCTCCAAATACCTGGTCCACCGTAAGACAGGATATCATTCAATCCCTCAAGACTGTCACATACGGTTTGGTGTGGGTTGGAAAATGTTATTTGGAAAACCAGGCTGGTTTCGAAAGACAGCTCTGGTCTCTTTACAGTTTATCTCCTCTCTGCAACTTGTGCTTCATTTGTTGGTCATGTTGGAGACCCAGATTCAATGTGCATACAGCCCCCCTACCTCACCCTGAGATGACTCACAAAATACTTTGCTCTCTGTGACTGCAACATTCAATAACAGAACGTTTAGGAAAAGTACAATTATTAACTTTATAATTACTGAATATGAGAACATAAGAAGCAAGATTAGGTGACTCGGACGATCAAGACATTGTATCCCATCATGGCTGACATCCTATCATCAATAACTGGTCTTTAATGTCCAATTCTTCACACCTTTTAACTCTCTGACAGGCCAGAAATTCATGTACCACCTCTTTGAATACTTTCAGTGATGTAACTCCGCTCACTATCTAGCCCAGATACTTCCTGGCATTGATTACCCTCTATGAGAGGAAAACACTCCCTACACATACACTATCATCTTTTGATATGAACAAGAGGTGAACACAGGGGCTCAGGAAAGAGTGAATGGCCTTGATGACAAGGTAGCATTTTACTGTGGATGGCTTCAGGACCACCTACTTGTTTGAGCTTAATGGGAATCAGGTGTACCCACCCCACTGGTTGGGGTCTTTCAGAGCACAAAGAAAGATGTTTGTGGTCGGTGACCGACAATTCTTTCAGTCCTGGGACATTTCTGCAGGAGATACGCAGGGTAGCTGCCTCAAAACAAACACCTTCAGCTGCTTCATCACTGTCTTACCTTATCAGAAGATCAGAAATGGGGATGGTCACTGAAGTCCACCCAATGTTCAGAACAATGTGTCACACCTCAGCTCCTGAACCAGTCAGTGTCCATGTGCAGTAAGACCTGGACAACATTCAGGCTTGTGCTGTTAAAGTGTCGGTAACATTCATGTAACAGCAAGGCCAGACACTCTACATTTCCACAATTAAATGAACAGCTCATTGAGCATCTCAGGCACACTAGAAACGGATATGTGGAAGCCATTCAGCCCATCGAAACTACTGAACAAAGAGAGGAGTAGCCGATTCAATCCTTCTCCCTGTTCCACAGGAAGAGAAAAGGTCTGATTACCACATCAATCTGTTAAACAGGAGCAAGCAGGGCCAAGTCAGAGCCATGAACCTGTTCCATGGGACCTGGAGGAGGCCATTCAGCACCTCGAGACACTTATACAGGAACAGGAGGGTGTCATTGATGCTCAAACCTGACAAATCAATGGAGCAGAGAATGCACTCTGAGACGGATCCACGATGTTCCTCGTGGCTCCATTACCTGTGGGACACTTGACACTTTGACGTGGTTTGCTCGCAGTGAGGAAGGTAGCCAGATGCTTTGTCTGAAGTCTCAGATCCATGAGAAGACAGATCCATGTTCTCCGTGGACGTCAGAAGCTGGTGCGAATAGTTAACTGTTTTAGAATTTAGGTATTGTGGCTGTTGTCGGGATTGTGGATAACATGACGTTTAATGCAGGATCACATACTAAATTAACTGTATTAATGTGGGGAGAATTTATTCAAAGACTGACCCTCTGTCTCTCTCAATCAATATATGGAGTCAGGGTGGGATGAGAGGAACGTCCTCGGAGGCTCTTAACCTATTGAGAATCATTTAACCCGAGTTAATAAAAGCCATGCAATTTATCATCGTATCAGTGCCTGTTTAGAACATCATGAGTGACTGTCCATCTCCCTTAAGGTTCAATACAATCATCTCTTATTCTCTCACACAGCTTCACTCGCTTCTCATGGTGCCATCATCCCAGGGATTAGTCTGGTGAAACTTGAGAGAAAGTCTATCGACATTACCCCAGATACTGCCTCAACAACACTCTCAGGGATGATCGCAATAATCATTTTCTCTCACTTAGACATCGCCGTTTCTTTCCTGGGCCACAAAAGACCATTCCTTCTCTATGCACTACGACTGACATGGAATGTATAAGTTCCTTACATCTGTACGTCAGCATCAATAAAGCCAACACCAGAGATGCGTATGGAGATGTGCATCACTCTCGGGGAGAATTTCAATGAGATTGAATACAGCTAAAATAGGGGATGATCACCTACCTGAATAGAAATGAGCTATAGGAATACGGGAAACAGGCAGAGGAAGGGAGCTATCTTTACTTCTGTTCTTCTCTCACAGTATGTATGCAGCCCTGGTCAGGGCAGCATGTTATGCCGATCTTGAACTGAGTGTTTGGTTCAGCTGTTCCACAGGACAGTAAAGAGAAAAGCACATTCCTGTGGGATTGTAGTGTTACAATACAGGATACATTCTCCTGCTTAATGTAAAACCAACAACAGGGAAAAGATTTATCCACTGCAGTAATCCATGATAATTCTAGAGTCCAAAATTATTTGAAATAAAAATTAACAACTTTATTTCTTAAAGCATAACAGGGAATAATAACGAGCGAATATTTACAGCTTCTTCCTCGAAGGAATATTTTATACCCCCCGCCCCCCACCCCCTCCAATATACTAGTCCAATTAGACTCCTAATTAAATTTACAAAACAAAACTTCTAATCTCAAAACCAAGAACCTTTCGGTTCTTCTCCATATTCCTGTCTTCTTTTCTTCTTTGAGATTCTACTTTTACCAGTTACTAATTAATAAAGTTACCGAGAGGAGAGCTATTTTTCAGGCAGTCTTTGCCTGCTGGTAACTTGGCAGTTCTCCCCTCAACTGTCAACTTCCCGCGGTCTTGTACCCCCCAATCCATTGGAATGTGTCATTGGCTTTTAAGATTATCAATATACTAAATTCAAACTTGATTGGAGGTGGGCATTTTGGATTATAATTTAAACTGGCTGAATTTGTTTTTGTCTTGAGAATATAAGCTAATCGAGACGTTCAACCAATTGTTACATTAAATCTATTTTTCAGAAGACTTGGTGCTGTCAGGTAATTATTGCTGGCTTTTAATTCTGTAAAAGTTGCAGAACACCCACATGTTCATCACAAAAGTCACACTGAAACCTGACTAGGGAAGATGGACACATTGACTTCACTTAAGGACTTGGGGCAAGCAGATGGGCTTTTATGGCAAATGAAAGTAGTTGCTTTTAATTTCCCTCATGAGATATCAACAGACTATTATTCTGTGGCTCTAGAGTATGAGTCGTCCCGTTTGTACAGAGAACAAGTTAAACATCCTCAAGAGCAAATTTTTAGTGACGGACATGTGGTTAGAAGGAACTTGAAACTGTTGCATCTGGATTAAACAAAGGCACAAATTATGGTTTATTCAGAAGTTGCAATGAGACTGAGACGAGACTAGGATATCATGACGGTGGTATTGGACAGGATTGGTGAGTGGGGACAAGATGGAGATGTAAATCTGTGAAGGACAAAATGGATTATGGAGTTTGAGAACAGTCTGGTTCCTTCTTGCATATCAGTGAGTAATTTAGAAATAGTAGTTTGATACTGATTAATATAAGGAAAGGAGGTTTTGCTTGTAACTGAAGACATTGTCTTGCACTTTCCAAATTTTATATATCATGAGCAGAAATTCAGTTCAACTCAGTTTAGTAGAGAAATATAATGACCTACCAGGAACACCAACTATAGCGAGGATGGGATAGTAACCACCTTGAATAATCCAAAGGATATCCTGGATCAGTGATGTTAATGATATCCAAGGCCGAGAAAGATAGTAAAGACCCGAGGATAAACTCATGTCTGTTATTTTAATATTCCAGTCTAATATTCTCAAATTCTGATAGATTGTTGAAACATTCAAGTCTAATGATCTCAGATTCTGATCCATTGTTGTACCATTCCAGTTTACTGATCTTAGATTCTGAATCACTATTGGAACATTTAAATCGAAGGTCCTCACATTCTGAATCATTATTGTAACGGTCCAGTCTAATCTTCTCAGATTCTGATCTCTAATCCCCCTCCTTCTCGAGCTGATGATCCCTGTTAGTGCTGTCAGTGATGCTCCTACTCATACTATGGGATAACATGCTGAAAAGAGCCCATTTATCATTCAATGATGGAAACGCTCAACTGGGATAATTAGGATCCATGGAGATTAACATTAATCACAGTCACTGAACAAATAGCTCCAGTTAACCCCTTTCAATTTAACATTGATTTTATTAAAATTCTAAAGAACGTTTAAAATTTATACATTTGGCATGGGATATGTGGGAGTGACTGAGGAACGGAATATTGGAGATGGTAGATTGATTGCGTGCAATCATTCAGTCTGCCTTGGATATGGAAGTAATGACAAAGGATTGTCAAAACATAAACAAGGTTCTCAGTTTATAAACGGAAACACACAGTCTGTAACTACTGATCACTGATTATAATGTCAGTAAAATATGGAGAGAACTTTTCTAGTCCAGAATCTGACAGGAAAATGTGCCTACGATCACATGAGTGATAACGGACAACTGACATGGATATGTTAACAGAGAATATGACGTGTCACATAATTCAGATGGTTATTCGAGGATCAGTGAGGGCAGGTGAGGGTCATGCTGTTAATGCTATCGATGTCAATCAGCTGTGATTAAGTATCATGGGATTTCAATTGCAGTTTGATTATGATATTTGGGACATGGGTGCTGAGACTGGAGTGAGGGAACATGATATTTCCAACTCATCAGTAGTGAAACGTTACTCTTTGTAAATCATTTGAAGATCAAATTCCAGGATACAACTCCAATGAGGAATGAGGAGAGCCAATATTAACCATACAACCAGAAGACATTGGAGCAGAAATTTGGCCATTAGGCCCATTGAGCCTGGTCTGCCATTCCATGATGGCTGTTAAGCTTCTCAACCCCATTCTCCCGCTTTCTACATGTAACCCTTGATCCCCTTTACAGTCAAGAACCTATCTGTCTCAATCTTGAATGTACTCAATGATCTGGACTCGACAGCCCTCTGTGGCCTCTGTGGCAGTGAATTCCATCGATTCACCGCTCTCCGGCTGGAGATGTTTCTCTTTATCTCTGTTTAGAAAGGTCTTCCCTTTACTCTGTCCCTTCTGGAACTAGTCACTCCTACCATTGGATATATCTTCCCAAAATCCACTCTGTCCCAGGACTTGTAGTATTCTGTAAGTTTCAATTCGACCTCCTAATATCTTTCTGAACTCTATCAAATACAGACCCAGAGCTCTCAAATATCTTCATATGTTAAGCTTTTCATTCCTGGCACCATTCTCGTGAATCTCGTCTGAAAAAGCTCCAAGACCAGTACATCCTTCCTGAGATATGGGACCCAAAACTGCGCACAATAATCCAAATGTAGCATGACCAAAGCCTTGTAGAGCCTTAGAAGTACATCCCTGGTTTTATATTTAAGCCTTCGTGAAATAAATGCCCTCATTGTATTTGCCTTCCTAACTACTGACATCCTGCAACTTTACCTTTCAAGACTCCTGGACTAGAACGCCCTAGTCTTTTTGCACTTCAGATTTCTGAATTTGCTTGCTATTTATAAAATAGTCTATGCCTCTATTCATCCTGGTAAAATGCTTTTCCACACTTTTCCACATTGTACTACCTTTGCCACTTTTTTGATCCCTTTCCAAACCTGTAAAAATCCTTCAGCAGGTGAAAGTGAGGACCGTAGATGCTGGAGATCAGAGTCAAAAAGTGTGGTCATAGAAAAGTACAGTCTGTCAGGCAGCATCCGAGGAGCAGGAGATTCCACGTTTCAGGCATAAAGCCTTCATCAGGAATGTGGGGTGGGCGGAAGGGGCCAGAGTGATAAATGAGAGGGGCTGGTGCTGGGAGGAAGGTAGCTTGAAGGTGACAGCTAGATGAAGGTGGGTGGTGATAGTGATAGGTCAGAGTGGAAGGTGGAGTGGATAGATGGGAAGGAAGGTGGACAGTTAGGACAGTTCAAGATGGTGGTTCTGAGTTGGATAGTTTGATCTGGGATAAGATGGAGGGAGGGGAGACGAGGAACTGGTAAAATTGTCCTTGATACCATGTGTTTGAAGGGTCCAAAGGCAGAATATGATGCGTTCTTCCTTCAGACGTCAGGTGGCTAGAACTTGACAGTGAATGAGGCCACAAACCTGCAAAGCCTTGGCGGAGTCGGAGGGGGAGTTGAAATATTCAGCCACAGGGCAGTGGGGTTGTTGGATGTGTGTGTCTGAGAGTGTTCCCTGAACCGTTCTGCAAGTTGACATTCTGTCTCGCCAATGTAGTGGAGACCATGAGCAATGGACAGACTGGAAGTGGTGTTTGAATGCACAGGATGTTATCTGCCTGATGTGGAAGGATTCTTTGGGGCCTTGAGTGGAGGTGAGGAGAGAGGTGTTGGCACAGTTTTCATACCTGTTGTAGTGGCAAGGTAAAGTGCCGGGAGTGGAAGGTGTCTTGTTTGGGTTGCGTGGACCTGAAGAGGGAGCTGTGAGGGAATGGTCTCAGCAGTATGATGATAGGGGTAGGGAGGGAAGTATATCTCTGGTGGTGGGGTCTGACTGTTGGTGGCAGAAATGATGGAGGATGATGCATTGTATACTGAAGTTGGTGGGATGGAAGGCAAGCACCAGAGAGGTTCTAACTTGTTGTAGTTGGAAGGGTGAAGTTCAAGGGCAGAGTTTTGGGCAGTTGAGGAGATGCACTAGAGCACCCTCCTGCAGCTGAACCACCTCTTCAATGCTACCTGTCCCTCTATCTATCATTGCACTGTTTAAAGCTTGGCCAGGATGCCCTCAGTTCCTTCATGTCGATAATGACTGCACAAAGTGAAAAGCTGTGGTCCCAAAACTCAGTCTTGCGGAACACCATTTGTCACTGGCTGCCATCCTGAGAAGGACACTTTAATCCACACTCTCTGCTTTCTGTCAGACAGCCAAACTTCAACTTTCACCTTGCCTCTAACACCATGGACCCATATCTTTCTCAATAGCCTCATGCATGGCACCTTGTCAAAATATTCTTGAGGTGCAGATGGATAACATCTATCGGTTCTCCTTGATCAAATCTGCACATAACTCCCTCAAAGTATTCTAGCTGGTTTGTCTGGCATGACCTCCCCTTGATGAAACCATGCTGTCTCTGTCCTATTTTACCAAAGGCCTTCTAGTATTCAGAAATCCCATTCTTCACGATGGATTCCATGATGTTCCACAACCAAAATTAGGCTAATCAATCTGCAGTTTTCCATCTTCTGCCTAACTCCCTTATTAAACAGGATGTCGTGTTAGCAATTATACAGCCACTTGGCCCTTTCCTGATTTTAGTCATTCCTGAAAGATTACCACTTAGACTTGCACTAACTCTTCAACGATCTCCCTTACAAGGCTAGGGTGTAGTCCATCTGGTCCAGCTGAGTTATCCACATTCAGGCCATTCCGTTTTCTCACATGTTCTTCTTAGTGATGGCCACTGTATTTAGGACTGCCCTCTCACTCTCTTCAATTCTTGGGAAATTACTCGTGTATTCCACCGTGAAGACTGATGCAAAATTCCTCAGCCATTTCTTTGCTTCCCACTACTGTCTTTCCAGCATCATTTCCGAGTGGTCCATATTCACATTTACCTCTCTTTTGCATTTATTTATCTAAAGAATCTCTTACAGTTTCCTTTATATTACTAGTTAGCTTACTCCCATACTTAATCTTCTCCATCCTTATTTATTTTTTCTTGCCTTCTGTTGACCCCAACTGTGTGCAGTTCTGGTCGCCTCACTTTAGGAAAGATGTGGAAGCTTTAGAGATGGTGCAGAGAAGATTTACCAGGATGTTGCCTGGAATGGAGAATAGGTCGTACGAGGATAGGTTGAGAGTTCTCGGCCTTTTCTCATTGGAACGGCGAAGGATGAGGGGTGACTTGATAGAGGTTTATAAGATGATCAGAGGAATAGATAGAGTAGACAGTCAGAAACTTTTTCCCCGGGTACAACAGAGTGTTACAAGGGGAAATAAAGTTAAGGTGAAGGTTGGAAGGTATAGGGGAAATGTCAGGGGTGGGTTCTTTACCCAGAGAGTGGTGGGGGCATGGAATGCGTTGCCCGTGGGAGTGGTAAAGTCAGAATCATTGGCGACCTTTAAGCGGCATTTGGATAGGTACATGGATGGGTGCTTAATCTAGGATAGAAGTTCGGCACAACATCGTGGGCCGAAGGGCCTGTTCTGTGCTGTATTGTTCTATGTTCTATGTTCTATGTTCTCCAGTTTCCCTCTGCCCTTCACCGCATTATATGCTTGCTCTTTTGCTTATATGCAATCCCTGACTTCCCTTGTCAGCCCTGGTTGCCTCATCCGCCCCTGTACCATGCCTCTATTACTCAGCATGAATCTCTGCAGTGTCTTTTAATGTATCGAGGAATCTCCAGACATTGCTGTTACCCTGTCTTTCCTGCTAGACGCTTGTCCCAGTCAATTCTACCCAGCTTCTCCCTTATGCCTATCCAGTTGCCTTTATTCAGCTGAAATACTGTTAACTCCGATTGTATCTTCTCTCTCAAATTGCAGAATAAATTTAACCATGTTCTGATCACTGCTTCTGAAGTTTTCCTTCACCTTAAGCTCCCTTGTCTAGCCTGCATCATTAAATCCAGTGTCATCTGTTCCCGAGTCCGCTCCACCACATGATGCTCCAAAAAGCCATCCCGTAGACATTCTTCAAATTCCTTTTCTTGCAATTCACCACCAAACTGGTTTCCCATTGCACTTACGTATTGAAATCCCCTATGATCACTGTAACTTTGCCTTTCCTACAGATCTTTTCTATCTCCTGTTGTATCGTGTCCCCCAGCTCCTGACTACTCTTTGGAGGCCTGTGCAAGTCTCCAACTGTGGTTGTCTTACTTTTGTGGTTCCTCAATTCTACCCACGCAGTTTTTACACCATCTGACCTTACTTCTTTTCTTATTGCTGATTTAATTTCATTTCTTTTTAATAATGTAAACCCACTCTCTCTATCTTTTCGATAGGATATATGTCCTTGAATATCCTCATACCCTTGCAGCCACTTCTCTGTGATACACATCACGTCATACCTACCAATTTCAATCTATGCCACAAGCTCATTTACCCTATTCCTTAGACTGCACGCATTCATATATAATCTTTCAATCTTGTATTAACGGTCCCTCTTCTCTTTCCATTTGTTTGTCCAGTGTGATTGAAGTTTAATTACTTACACTTTCCATACACTCTGTCCTATTTGCGTCTATGCTGGAGATTTTAATAACCTCTCCTGAGCTCTTTACTCTTATCTCCTCTTTTCTATTTAAACCCTATAACAGAACCCCCACCCCGCGCACACACACACACTCCTAATCAGTTTAAAGCTCTGCCTACATCCTTGGTTAGGATTCACTTGGACTCTGGTCGAAGCACGGTTCGGATGAAGACTGTCCCATTGGAACAGGTTATTTCTTCCTCAGTAATAAAATGTGTTTAAAGTTTGTGAGAAGATTTGTAGCTCGGGTGCTCGTTGTTGTGGTTCTTTTCGCCGAGCTGGGAATTTGTGTTGCAGACGTTTCATCCCCTGTCTAGGTGGGATCCTCAGTGCTTTGGAGCCTCCTGTGAAGCGCTTCTGTGATCTTTCCTCCGGCATTTATAGTGGTTTGAATCTGCCGCTTCCGATTGTTAGTTCCAGGTGTCAGTTGCAGTGGTCGATATATTGGGTCCAGGTCGATGTGCTTATTGATTGAATCTGTGGATGAGTGCCATGCCTCTTGGAATTCCCTGGCTGTTCTCTGTTTGGTTTTTCCTATAATAGCAGTGTTGTCCCAGTCGAATTCATGTTGCTTGTCATCTGCGTGTGTGGCTATTCAGGATAGCTGGTTGTATTGTTTCGTCGCTCGTTGGTTTTCATGAATGTGGATCGTTAACTGTCTTCCTATTTGTCCGATGTAGTGTTTTGTGCAGTCCTTGCATGGGATTTTGTACACTACATTAGTTTTGCTCATGTTGGGTATCGGGTCCTTTGTTCTGGTGAGTTGTTGTATGAGCGTGGCTGTTGGTTTGTGTGCTGTTATGAGTCCTAGTGGTCGCAGTAGTCTGGCTGTCAGTTCGGAAATGCTCTTGCTCTATGGTAGTGTGGCTAGTCCTTTGGGTCGTGGCATGTCCTCGTTCCGTTGTCTTTCCCTTAGTCATCCGTTGATGACATTGCGGGGGTAAACGTTTTTGGCGAATACATTGTAGAGGTGTTCTTCTTCCTCTTTTTGCAGTTCTGGTGTACTGCAGTGTGTTCTGGCCCTTTTGAATAGTGTCTTGATGCAACTTCTTTTGTGTGTGTTGGGGTGGTCGCTTTCGTAGTTCAGGACTTGGTCTGTGTGTGTGGCCTTCCTGTAAACCTTTGTGGTGAATTCTCCGTTAGGTGTTCTCTGTACCATCACGTCTAGGAATGGGAGTTGGTTGTCCTATTCTTCCTCTCTCATGAATCGGATTCCTGTGAGTGTGGCGTTGATGATCCGGTACAATTTCAACAACAGATGCCTAAGGGAAAGACAACGGAACGAGGACATGCCACATCCCAAAGGACTAGCCACACTACCATACATCAAAAACATTTCTGAACTGACAGCCAGACTACTGCGACCACTAGGACCCATAACAACACACAAACCAAGAGCCACTCTCAGACAACAACTCACCAGGACGAAGGATCCGATACCCAGCTTGAGCAAAACCAATGTAGTGTACAAAACCCCATGCAAGGACTGCAGAAAACACTACATATGACAATGAGGAAGACAGCTAACGGTCCACATCCATGTACACCAACTAGCCACGAAACGACACGACCAACTATCCTTCGTAGCCACACATGCAGATGACAAGCAACATGAGTTCGACTGGGACAACACTACCATTATAGGGCAAGCCAAACAGAGAACAGCCAGGGAATTCCAAGAGGCATGGCACTCATCCACAGATTCAATCAATAAGCATATCGACCTGGACCCAATATATCGACTACTGCAACTGATAGCTGGAACTAACAATCGGAAGCGGCAGATTCAAACCACTATAAATTCCGGAGGAAAGATAACAGAAGCGGTTCACAGGAGGCTCCAAAGCACTGAGGATATCACCTAGACAGGGGACAAAACGTCTGCAACATAAATTCCCAGCTTGGCGAACAGAACCACAACAATAAAATGTGATTATTCATCACAAAATACTGGGACACAAAACAAGCGTTTCTGCACATACCAAAACATGAAAAATACAAAGAGACAAGTCTGTTAAAATTCACTTACGATGTGGAGCTATATGAATTGAAATGTGAATTACAAAACCACGGATGAGGTTTTCAAGCTTTATTGGTAAATTTTTGACCCACAGCTGAGGTATTGATTTCCCCCCAGTCAGTGATCCCCATCACTGAGATTCTCTCGCCCTGTCTCTCACACATTGTCTAGAGTGAATACAAGTTCCTGTTGGCCCAGAATTTTTAAATTAATTCACCTTCTCCCTGGAACCAAGCTATAGTTATTTTGGACCTTGTTCAGCAGTCAGCAACCCGGTTCTGTGATATTATTAGCGATAAATGATCTGGGATGACAGCATAGTGCTCACAGGGTACGGACCAGACAAAGGGCTTGCAGTCTGTGGGAGTTTCTAAATAAAATTTCCGTAAGTTTGTCCTCATGCTGTCTTCTGATCTAACTTCACACTTGTCTGACACCCCTTGCTCTCACTCACTCTGTCGCTCCGTTTTCTCGCCATTCCTTTTATATCTCTTCACTTCCTTCTTCTTTGTTAATTTCTCTCTCTCTCTCACACACACACACACACAGTTCTCTCTGTTTTCAAATTGTGATGCTGGAGAGCTCATTGTTGTACAATTGGCTAAACGGCCTCGTTCAGTGCTCGATTAATTCTGAAGCTCTCTGAACCACAATGAAGACTTCAGCATAATAAAGACATCAGGTGCCTGGAGAGACAATCTGGTCCTGCGAAGGACACAGTGCAGAATCATCCTTTATCTCCTCCTGTTGCCTGATAGGCAGCGGCCTTGAAATATCTGTTCAAACAAAATAGATTGAAATTCGTGCAGGCGGGAGGACGCTCACCAGATGATTTTGCTGTCAGGATTTAACAAGCAGTTCCCACATACAAAATGTGGATTTCCCCGATAACAGCTCCTCCCAATTGACACGGCCTAACTCTGCCTGATACTGATGTAATTTGCCTTCCACAAATTCAGTAGCTTCACACAAGGTCCTGACTTATCCATGTTCGTAGCTATCTTAAATCTGAAGGAGCTGTGACCACTGTTTCTAAAATTATGTCCCACTGAAAGGTCAGTCACCTGTCCAGGCTCATTAGCCAATACGAGGTCCAGTATGGCTCTTCCTCTCGTTGGACTATCCACATACTGTTGCAGTTAACAAATTCTGCCCCGTCGAAGTCTCTTGCTCCAAGGGACTCCCAGTCATTATTGGAGATATTAAAGTCACTCACTATGACCACTCTGGGTTTTTTTAATACACCTTTCCTTAATCGACGTACATTTCTGTTCCTCAATCCCTCCGTGACTGTTGGGGGGATTATAATAACGCAGTGCTTGCAGCCATCTTATTTTTGACCTTTACCCATATTGCTGCAGTGGATGATCCCTCCTGTATGTCCTCTTCAAGTACAGATGTAGCATTCTCCCGATTAGTAAAACACCTCATCCACCTCTTTTACCTTCCTCTCCATCTCGCATAAAACAATGAAACCCTGGAATGTTGAACGGCCAGTCCTTTTCCTCTCTCAACCAAGTCTCTGTAAAGCCGCAACATCATAGTCCCATGCGCGGATTCAGGCTGTCAGTTCATCAGTCTTAAAAATAATAATTCTTCCATTGAAATAAATACACTTCAGCCCAACTCCATCAGATCCTGACCTGATATTTGGTTTGAGTTTCCCTGATGTAAATTCTCCTCGTCTATTCTCTGGTAATAGTAGATTAGAAAAGGCTATCAGTAAAGCAGAAAATATTGCGAACAGACAATTTCTGTTTCCTCCCTGTCCCTTCTATCTGTCCATTTCATCACACGCTGTCCAATTCCAATAAACTGCTGGATAATTATTATGCTTCAAACAACAGTCTCCAGCCTCTCAATGCACATTCTTCAACTCTCTCTGGACCCATTGGATTGACTGTTTTCTGATCCCTCTCTCAACCAAATCTCTGTAATATTTATATCATAGTTATATATACTCATTCAAACTCCAAGCTCCAAGCTCATCTGTCTTGCCTGCCATACTGCTCACATTAAAATCAGCACATTTCAGATTGCCAGCCCCATTGTGTTCACTCCATACTGCCAGTTTGTTGCTGGTCTTAGCTGTACTGGGATTAGTCTCCAACTGCTCTTCAGTCACTGTGATTGTGGATGTACTGCTCTGGCTCCACCCCCCCCCCCCCCCCCCCCCCCCACACCACCACACTAGTTTAAAACCTCCTGAGTGACAATAACAAACCTGCCTGCCAGGAGATTGCTGCCGGTTCACGTCCATCCCGTCCTTCTTGTGTATTTCATACTGACCCAGGATTCCCAATGACCCACATATTGGAGATTGCTGACGGTTTACTTCCATCCCGTCCTTCTTGTGTATTTCATACTGACCCAGGATTCCCAATGACCCACATGTCGGAGATTGCTGACAGTTCTGATGCATCCCGTCCTTCTTGTGTATTTCCTGTCGACCCAGGAATCCCAATGATCCACATATTGGAGATTGCTGTCAGTTCCAATGCATCCTGTCCTTGTAATGTATATCCTACTGACCCTGGAATCCCAATGATCCACATGTTGCAAGTGCTGCCTACCCTACCAGCTCTTTGGCCATGTTTTTAACTATACTGCCTTCCTATTCCTAACCTCACTGGCACGTGGCATAATCTAGACTCTTCAACATTCAAAAATCCTTTCAGCACAACTCTGGAAAGACCTTTACTTTAAAATGGATGGACTTGACAATAAAAACTTAAGTGTGATCTCATTTACCAGGAAGCTGGAGGCCAATGATTCAGTCGCAATGACCATAGGATCTGATATCTATCACCTTCACCAAACCTGTGTGACAAGGTATACATATGGAGCATCTATTTGTAGATGGACGAGGATAAACAGAATTAGCCCAAAAGACCAGAAAATTTTCAGAACAGATGGCTGCCATTCTGCCTGTTTACTCTTTTTTGCTGTTCAATTGGATTATAGCTATTCTGTTCTTTTAAATGGTAGGGTCTTTGCCCCGCATCCCTAGCAGTTCATAACGTGCCCAGTGTCTTTGTGCGCTCCCTGCGTAGGGAGCATCCAGTACCAGGCGATGGGGTGTGGGGAATCCCGGGGTGGCTCGATGAAAGGCTGCATGCAGTGACAGATGGACTCAGGGATTGAGAGAGACGGAGGAGGTAATCAGAGACATGCACTCACATAAGTAGCTGGGCAAGATTCCCAAGCACTCGGGGAGCCCGAGCACCAGTGCCTCTTTTACAATAAAGCCATCATATTTGCAGCAATTCTCCATCAAACGCAAGCAAATATACTGTAGATGGCATAAACCTGAAACAAACACAGAAACATATTGTGAAGAGAGAAAGTAGTTAATATTCCCAATGCAGACACGGGGAGATTGTAAAAACTCCACAAAGAAAGGGTCCAGAGATTGGAATTGAACCCGAGTCCCTGGCACTTTGAGGCAGCAGTGTTGTGCCACCACGCTACACAATGATGGAAAATAGGATTAGTATAGTTACATTAATATATTTTCGACAGTCAGTTAACAGGAATGCTCTCACTCAGCCTGTCTAAGATTGGGAAGACTTATACAGCAGCAGAGTACAATATAAGAAGCAATAAAGTGGAGAACACGAAACATGTAAGCTAGCTCGCTTTAGTAAAGGAGATTGCAGGAGTTTTGTTAAGATATATAAAAGGGGAGAGTTAACATTGGACAAACAGAAATTGAGGCTGACTGCGGAGAAATGGAGAACAAAGAATTGGAGAATGAATTGAATAGGTACTTTCCATCAATCCTCACAATGGTAGACACTAGGAACATTCCAGAACTTCAAGCGAGTCAAGGGTGAGGGATGGATGTAATGATCGGCGCTGAGTAGAAGGTACTGGAGAAGCTGCACCGTTTAAAAATGGATAGATCACACAGACTGGAAGGATAACAACCAAAGTTTTGAAGGAATTAGTGGAGGAGATTGTGAAACCAATGGTCGTGACTGTCAAGGAATAACTATCGTCAGACAGAGTCCCAGAGAACTGGAAAATGGATAATGTAAAATCTCTGTGTAAGAAGGAATAAAGGCAAAATACAGTAAATAATAGGGCAGTTTAGCCTGGCATCTGTCGTTAATTGGATTTAGAGTGCATTGCTAGCAATGACATTTCAGAGTACTTGGAGGTGCATGGTATAATAGGGCTGAGTCAGCATGGCCTTATCAAGGAGTGGTCCCGCTGACAGGTCTGTCAGAATTCTATCAGAAGATAATGAGCAGGTTTGACAAAGGGAGGATGTGATCTCATTTGCTAATCGGGAGTGGGTTAAATTTGAATCTGTGTTAAATTGAATCATGTTAATTTATTGGTTACAACTTGCATAAGCAGATGTACAAAAACAACTAAAAATTGTAAAGGAACAATTCAATAGTAGTTAATTAAAATAAGGATGGAGGGTCGGGTGATGTGTTGTTTCTCTATGATGTCGGAGTGGTGGACCCCACTGTGGATCCCAGTGACCATGTCTGGAGTAAACGTTGCAAGCTAGAAGAACTCTGGCTCTGAGTCGATGAGCTGGAGTTTGAGCTTCAAACATTGCAAGGCATCAGGGAGGGGGAGAGTTCCCTGGATGCTGTGATTCAGGAGACAGTTACACTCCTTAGATCAACTGACTCAAATTCAGCCAGTGGTTAGAAAACGGAGGATTTGGCTATGAGTGAGGCAGGTAGAGGGATACAGGAGGTAGAGTTGCAGGAAACGTTAACCCCTGTTGGTGTCTTACAGGTTCAAGAGTTTTCTTCCCTGTGTGGGTGGAAATGGGGACTGCAGGGAGGATGAGCATAATGGCCACAGCACCGAGTTGAGGGAAGCTTTCAAGTGGGGCAAGAAAAGAGAAATGTTACTGTAATTGGGGATAGTTTAGTTTGTGGCATAGACACTGTTCTCTGTGATCGGGATTGAGAGTCCTGAAAGTTGCATTATGTACTGGTGTTTGGATAAGGCATATCTCATCTTGGCTGCAGAGGAACTTGGAGTGTGAGGGTAAAGATCCATTGGTCGTGGTCAGTGTAGGTACCAACAACAGAGATAAAACTAGGGCAGAGGTTCTGCTAAGGGATACGAAGAACTCAGAGCTAAATTAGAAAACAGAACCAAAAAGGAAATAATCTCTGGATTACGGCCTGAGCCATGAGCTAATTAGCACAGGGTCAGCAGGAAAATGCGTGGCTCAAAGTTTGGTGTGAGAGAAATGGGTTTGTATCATGGGACATTGACACCAGTACTGGGGAAGGAGGGCACTGTTCCGATCCGATGGTCTTCATTTGAACCATGTTGGGACTAGAGTCCTAGCAAATCGCATAACTAGGGCTGTAGACTGGGCATTAACTAAATGGGGGTGGGGTGGTATCAGTTATAGCGAATATTACAAATCCTGAATTAAAGGAGGGGTAAGACTGCAGAACTCAAGAAGAAGGCGTTTGGTATGTTTTTCTTTATTGGTCAGAGTATTGAGTACAGGAGTTGGGAGGTCATGCTGCGGCTGTACAGCACATTGGTTAGGCCACTGTTGGAATATTGCGTGCAATTCTGGTCTCCTTCCTATCGGAAAGATGTTGTGAAACTTGAATGGGATCAGAAAAGATTTACAAGGATGTTGCCAGGGTTGGAGGATTTAAGCTACAACGAGAGGCTGAACAGACTGAGGCTGTTTTCCCTGGAGCGTCGGAGGCTGAGAGTTGACCTTATAGAAGTTTACAAAATTATTAGGGCCATGGATAGGACAAATCTGGGGTCGGGGAGTCCAGAACTAGAGGGCATCGTTTTAGGGTGAGAGAGGGAAAGAAATAAAAGAGACCTAAGGGGCAACATTTTCACGCAGAGTGTGGTTCGTGTATGGAATGAGCTTCCAGAGGAAGTGGTGGAGGCTGGTAAAATTGCAATAATTAAGAGACATATGGATGTGTATATGAATAGGAAGGGTTTGGAGGGATATGGGCCGGGTGCTCGCAGGTGGGACGAGATTGGATTGGGACATCTGGTTGGCATGGACGGGTTGGACCGAAGAGTCTGTTTCCATGTTGTCAATCTCTATGACTCTATGACTCTAAGTTATTCAAATCTCCAACACAGACGCAGAGAGCATGTAAAGCGTTAGTAATCAAACATCAAATACACAGGACAAACAAATAACAATAAGAGGAAAGGCTAATACAGGGCTGAAATGTTATATCGGAATGCATGCAGTATAACAAATAAGGTAAATAAGCTTGTGACTCATACACAAATTGGCAGGTCGCCATCACGGAGACATTGCTGCAAGAGGATCAAGATTGGGAGCTGAATATTCAAGGATATGCATCCTATCAAAAAGATAGGCAGTTGGACAGAGGGGATGGGTTTGTCTTATTAGTAAGAAATGAAATTAAATCAATAATATGAAATGAAGTAAGGTCAAATGGTTTAGAATTTGTGTCGGTAGAATTGAGAAATCACAAAGGTTAAAAAAAAGTAGTTAGATTTCTGTTCAGGCCTCCAAACAATATTCAGGTGCTGTGTTGCAAGATACACCAGGAGCTCGAAAGATGTGTAGGAAATACAAACTTATGGTAATCATGTGGGATTTCATTATGGGGTTGGCTGGGAATTCAGCTTGATGGTGGTTTGCAAGAAAAGGAATTTGTGGAATGTCTATGAGATGGCTTTTTGGAGCAGCTTGTGCAGGCAGACTAGATGAGGGAGCTTAAGGTGAAGGAAATAATAGGAGGCAGTGATCATAATATGATTGAATTTACTCTGCAATTTCAGATGGAGAATTTAGAATCAGAGGTAACGGTATTAAAGCTGAATAAAGGAGGAGAAAGTGAGGACTGCAGATGCTGGAGATCAGAGCTGAAAATGTGTTGCTGGAAAAGTGCAGCAGGTCAGGCAGCATCCAAGGAACAGGAGAATCGACGTTTCGGGCATAAGCCCTTCTTCAGGAATGTATGATAATGTTCCGTGGTCTTAGAGGCAAAGTAGAGGCATGAATAGAAGCTTTTCTGTCCGGCAGAAAGCAGAGAATGGGGATAAAATGGTCCTTCTCAAGATGGCAGCAGGTGACAAGTGGTGGTCAGCAAGGCACAGTGTTGGGACCATGACTTTTTACTTATTCGTTAACAATCTCGATGATGGAACTGGGGGCACTGTGGCTAAGTTTGCAGACAAAACAACGATACTTAGAGAGTCAGGTCGGAGAGAGAAGGCGGAGCGGCTGAAGAAGGAATTGGCCAGGTAAAGGGGTTGGCAGATGCATTCTCACATCGGAAAGTGTGAGTTCATGCACTTTAGCACGAAGAATAGAGGCATGGTCTATTTCCTAAATGGGTAGAAAATTCAGAAATCTGAAGTGCAAAGGGAATTGGGAGTTCTAGTGCAGTGTTCTCGTAAGGTAAGCTTGCAGGTTGAGGTAGAAGTTAGGAGGGCAGTTGCAGTTATTATTGATGGCATCTATTACAAGAGAAATTGGATATAAAATCGCTGTATACAGCTTTGGTCAGACTACATTTGGAGTGTTGCACGCACTGTTGAGCGCCATATCTCAGGAAGGATGTACTGTCCCTGGAGGGTGTTCAGAAGATTTTCATGGGAATAGTCATAGGAGTGAAAAGTTTATTGTATGAGGAATGTTTGAGTCTTTGAGTCTATACTTGATAAAGTTTAGAAGGAAGAGGGGAAATGTAATTGAAACATACAGAATACTGAAAGACCTGAACAGAGTGAATGTTCACAAGATGTTTCCATTGGTCGGAGAGACTAGGAACCAAGGACACAGCCTTAGCTGAAAGTGAATACCTTCTTCAACGTTGATAAGTAGACTTCTTTAACCAGGGAATGGAGAATCTTTGCAAGTTATTGCCAGAGAAGGGGGTGGGGCCAGGTCATTGAGTATATTTGAGATGATGATTTTTTTTGATTATCCGGGGGATCAAGGGTTAAGGGGAGAACGTCGGAGAATGGGCTTGAGAAACTTATCAGTGATGATTGAATGGCAGCGTAGTCTAGATCGGCAAACTGGCCTAATTTCTGCTCCTGTATCTTATAGTCTTATGGTCTAAACCTTAAGGAGGCACCTTGCATCTCTGAGAATATGGATTCATGTTCTTCATGAATGTCAGTAGCTGGTGGGAATAGTGAACTGTTTTAGAATGAAGGTATTGTGGCTGCTGTCGGGTTGGTGGATAATATGACATTCAGTGCAGGATCACACACCAAATGCACTGTATTAATGTGGGGAGAGTTTATTAAAAACCTGGACCTCTCTGTCTCTCTCAATCACTGTGGGGAGTGGGGGTTGGGGTGGGTAGGCGTAACGTCCTCAGAGGCACTTAAACTGTCCAGATTCATGCATCCTGAGTGAAACAAAAGTGATGGAATTTATCAGCTTCCCATTGTCTGTTTAGAATCTAAGGAGTGATTGTCCATTCCTCTCAAGGTTCAATGCAATCACCTCTTATTATCTCACAGCGCGACAGATCAACCTTCACTCACTCCTCATGGTGCCATCATCCCAGGGATTAATCCGGTGGAACTCCAGTTTGTTCTTTCTGTGATAAGGAGATCGCTCCTTATAAAGGAGATAAAATCTGTCCACAATACCCCAAACACTGCCTCAACAACGGTCTCAGAGTTGATCACAATAATTCCTTTCCCTCACTTAGCTGGCTCCATTTTCTTCATGTGACACAGGAAACCATTCGTTTACGATGAACTGTCACTGATTTGCAATTTAAACCATCCTTCCATCTGTCGGTCAACATCAATAAAGGCAGCACCAGAGGTGCCTATCGAGGTGAACATCACTCTCGGAGAGAGACTCAATCACGAAGAATACGTCTAAAACAGTGAATGGCTACCTACCTGAATGGAAATCAGCTGCAGGAGTATGGGATACAGTCAGAAGAAGGGAGTTATCTTTCCTTTTGACCTGCCCTTATGGGATGTATGCAGACCTGGTCAGGCCAGCATGTTATGCCAGTCTTGAAGTGAGTGACTGGTTTAGTTTTTCCACAGGACTGAAAAGAGTAAAACACAGTGCTGTGGGTTTGCAGTCACACAGACACCTGACCAGGGAACGATGCCCCATTTTTTTCTCTAATGAGCATGAGGCAAGCCTATATCAACAGATTATTATTTTGTGGCTCTAGATGATGAACCAATGATGTGACCACCATACACTATCTTCCCATCTTTCAGATTCTGTGCAGAGAACAAGTTTAAAATCTCAAGTGAAATTATTTTGCAATGGACTCGTGTTAAGAGGGGACTTGAAACATCTGTATCCGGAATTAACAAAGGCAAAAATGTTGGTTTATTTAGGAGTTGCACTGAGGCTGAGGAGGATACTTGATGTCACAATGGTTGTACTGGAAAGCATTGGTGAATGGGGAAGATATGGAGATGTAAACTGTGCAGGAGGAAATGAATCAAAGAGGTTGAGAACCGTCTGTTTCATCCTCGCATATTGGTGAGCAACTTGTATCGATTAATTTGCTAGTTATAATTTCTAAGGAATGGATGCTTTGACTGGAAATGAAAACGTTGACTTGCACCTTCCCAAAGTTTACATCACATGATCATCAATTCAGTTCAGACCGTTTCACTAGACATCTCGAGTGACTTACCAGTAACACCAACTATAGCAAGGATAGGATCGTAAACAGCTTGAATAACCAGCAGTACATCTTCAGTCCGGATGCCAATGATATCCAAGGCTGGAAAAGCCAATAAAGACCCCAGAATAAACTCCCGCCCTTTGTTGGAACATTCCAGTCTAATGCTACCAGTTTCTGATCTCTCCTCACCCTCACTTCCAGGTGTCCGTCACGTTCAGAGTCCTTCAGAGTTCCCTACGCGCCCTCAAGGATGCCCTCACAAGAACGGGGTATGATGCTCAACTCATCGACCGCCAGTTCCGAGGTGCCACAGCAAGGAACTGTAATGACCTCCTCAGGAGACAGACACGTGCTGCAACTGACAGGGTACCCCTCGTTGTTCAGTACTTCCCAGGGTCTGAAAAATTACACCATGTTCTTCGTGACCTGCAACACATTATCAATGAGGATGAGCAGGGCACCAAGGTCTTCTCCACACCTCCACTACTTGCCTTTAAACAACCGCCAATCCTCAAACAGATCATTGTTCATAGCAAACTGCCCGGCTCTCAGGACAACTCCATACAACCCTTCACGGTGGACGCTGCAAGACGTGTCAGATTGTGGACATAGGTACCACAATTACGCGTGGGAACACCTCCCATCTTGTATATGGCAAGTACTCATGTGACTCAGCCAACATTATCTGTCTTATACGTTGCAGGCAAGGATGTCTGGAGGCATGATACATTGGGGAAACCGAGTAAAGACTATGACAACAGATGAATGGGCACCGCACAACGATCAACAGACAGGAGGGTTCCCTCCCAGTTGGGGAACACTTCAGTGGTCCAGGACATTCAGCCTCGGACGTTCGGGTGACCATCCCCCAAGGTGGACTTCGGGACAGGCAGCAGAGAAAAGTGGCCGAACAGAGGCTGATAGCTAAGTTTGGTACCCATAGGGAGGGCCTCAACCGGGACATTGGGTTCATGTCACATTACAGGTGAACACCATTACACTACACACACACACACACACACACACACACACACACAGACACAGATATTCCTACACACACACTCTCTCACATGCACACGGACATATGTACACACAGACGCGCACACAGACGCGCACACAGAGACCCACAAACACCCTTATAAACACACACACTCCCACACTCACACATGCACCCCGTCACAGACTTGAGACACATTCTGCACTCACTACACACATACACACACACACACACGCACACTTTCTCACACTCACAACTCCCACACCCCAGTCAGACACACACATGCAGACAGACATAGACCCACATGCACATATATATTTTGTGGGGTGAATTTGTACTTGCAGAGGTGCATTGTACTTCGCTCAAAAACTGCATGAATTAATGTAAAACTCTGTTATCTCACTTTTTAGATTAGAATCAGTCTAAACATCAGGTCATAGACAGAGAACACAGGGGGCTAACATCTTCAACATAATGTCCAGCTATCACCATTGTTAACAGCTAACCAGAGAATGCAACTGTTAAAAAAAGGTTTTGTGATTTACACATGAAAGAAGTGAAAATATCGCTGTATTCTAACAGATAACAGGCTTAACAGACAATCAATTTTTCAATGTATAATTTCAGTTACATCACACTGTAAATTTTTGCTATAAATTCTGTGTTACGATCGAGCCCTCCACAATCACCTGATGAAGGAGCAACGCTCCGAAAGCTACTGTGCTTCCAGTTAAACCTGTTTGACTATAACTTGGAGTTGCGTGATTTTTAACTTTGTACACCCCAGCCCAACACCGGCATCTCCAAATCATGACAATTCAGATTGTTATTCCAGAATCAGAGAGGACAGGTGTGGGTCATGATGTTGATGTTATCGATGCTAAGGAACTGTTGTGAAGTATCTTTAACTCGACTTCATTTACATTGTGATTATGACATTGGGGAAAAGAGAGAAGATGGAGAGGATTCGGGGACATGACTGTTCAGTCTGGGCGGAGGGACAGTGATGTTTCCCACTCACTAGCGTTGGAACGTTACTCTTTATAACTCATACGAAGAACAGATTAAAGTTAATATCTACAATGAGGAATTAGCAGAGACAATATTAACGAAATGCATTTATGCAATACAAAATACAGCGAAATAAATGATTTTCTGTACAAACCAAAATATGCAAACTACAAAGGGATAGTTTGTTAAAATGCACTCCTGATATGGAGCTATATAAATTGAAATGTGGATTACAAAACTAAGGAAGTGGTGTGTGATATTTATCAATCATTATTTGATCCACAGCTGAGATCCTGATTTCCCCTCTGTCAGTGTAATGGAAAATTAACAAAATTAACATTTTCTGTGAAACCTGAAAGAGAATGCTCTGCTAATTCTAAAACTTTTCTGACCGTTGCAAACACTTTGCTGAATTCTGCAGTCGAGGAGACAGCTTGTCTTTGCTGAACTTTGTAAATATTCAACCTGGCCTGGCGAGCAGGCGAATTCAGCAGAAAAGCTAAGGAAAGAGGAAGAGAGTTATGTCCACAGCAAGGGAGTTAGAAAATAAGAACTCGAATGTTTCCCAGCCCTTGTCCTTGAGCGTGTGGTAAGAAGAGTACAAAAGAAATACGTTAATTATGTTCAGGACCCTTACACAAGGCGTGTTTGCCAAGTGTAATGGTTCCCTGCAGTGGTAAAAAATAAAGCTTTTTCTTTGCTCTTGCTAGCATCTGAGTCCAGTCAGTTTAATTTCCATGACAGTCAGCGATCCACCTGACAGAGATTCTCTGGACCAGTCTCTGACACAGTGGGTGTTATCATTTCCTGCTGTTCTTGGCATAGTCTATTTTTAAAAAAATCCACCTTCTCCATGTACGAATCTATTGGCCGAAAAGATTTTGTTTAGCTGTCAGTAACCTAGCTCTGTGATATTATTGGAAATGATTGATCTGGGATGACAGCCAGTGTCAGCACACTGCTTATTGTGTATCACACCCAGACAAAGGGTTTGCAGTCCAGAGGAATTTCTAAATGAAACTTCTGAATTCTGTCTGTCCATATCTATCCACCTTCATGCTGTCTTCTGTTCTATTTAACCTCATCCTCATCGAACGCCTCTTCATCCCTCTCTCAGTTAGTCTCTCACCTTTCCACTCTCTCTTAGTTTATCTCTCTTCACTTTCTTTCTCTCTGTTTATTTCTTTCTCATACAATCTATCTCCACATATTCTCTCTATCTCCAGTTGTGCCATTGGAGAGTTTGTGACCCCACGATGGGCTGACTGACCTCCATTTGTGCTATAATAATTCTGCGGTTCTCTGACCCATAAGAAATACTTTCGGTGCCTGGACAGACACGCTGGTCCGGTGACAGGTACAGTGCACAATCACCCATTATCTCATCCTGTTCTCTGATGTGCAGCTGCCTTGAAATGTCTGTTCAAACAAACCAGACCGAATGAAATTCGAGCAGTGGGGAGGACGATCTTCACCGTGTATTTCAATCAGGATTTACTGAAGGATGAGGTTCCACAATAACATGACAATGATACAAAAACAGGACAACACAATGAAATAGCAGTTGAGTACAACATGCGATTCCAAGTAAGCTTCACCGTATTACCGCGAGATTATCAATCCAGAAAATCAGCTCCTGTTCTTTGGACCGAGGTTCCAATCCCGCCACTGCAGAGGGTGGCAATTCAATTCAATAATTTAAAAATATCCCTGCAATTAATATTCTGCCTATGAGAATGAAATCGTTGCCAATTGTCATAAAAATCCATCTGGTTCACTGAAGGAATCTTCAATGAAGGAATCTTCCATTTCTCATCTGGTTGGGCCGACCGTTGACTCCAAACCCAAAGCAATGTGATTGACTCTCAATCGCCCTCTGAAATGGTTTAGCGAGTCAGTCAGATGGGCTACAAAATCTCAAAGAAATGAAACCAGATGTATTGACCTGGATACCGAAAAAGTGAACGTTAGAAACCTGCAAAGTCCTCCTTACTAACAATGAGGGCTCGTACCAAAATTGGAACAATTGTTTTACAGACCAGTCAAGCAACAGCTTGACATAGGCATACTCACGGAATTTTACCTTACAGATATAACCCAGACAGCACCATCACCATCCCTGGATATGTCCTGTCCCAAAGGCAGGACCGATCCGGCACAGGAGGCAGCTCAGTGCGATAGAGTCGGGTGGTCGATACTCTGGGAGTCCCTGTGACCTATAACCTCATATCCCCTACTTAACAATTGCCATCAAGCAAGAGGATCAACCCTGGTTCAAAAGAGAGTGCAGGAGGGCAAGCCAGGAGCAGACCCAGGCATACATAAAGATAAAATGTTAATCTGCTGAAGCTTCCAAACAGAACTATTTGCATGCCCAATAGCATAAAATGCAAGGGACAGGCAGAGCTAAGCGATCCCAGAACTAACACATCAGATCTAAGCTCTGCAGTCCTGCGAAACTCATCGTGAATGGTGCTGGTCGACTAAACAACTCACCGGAGCAGGAGGCTCCACAAATATCCCCAACCTCAATGATGGAGGAGCTCAGTATATCAGTGTAAAAGATAAGGTTGAAAATTTCACAGAATTCTTCACTCAGAAGTTTCGAGTGGATGATCCACTTCGGTCTCCTCCCGTGGTCCCCATCATTACAGAGAGCGGTCTTCAGCAAATTCGATTGACTGATATCAAGAAACGGTTGAAGGTACTGGATACTACAAAGGCATCACCTTCATCACCATACAAGACAACACCTTCTGTGACTCTCCGGATAAACCCTAGATCCAAGCATCTTCAGCTGCTTTATCAATGACCTTCCCTCCATCATAATGTCAGACCTGGGGATATTCGACAATGACTGCACAATGTTCAGCACCATTCACAAATGTTCAGATACGGAAGCAGTCCATGCCAAAATGCAACAAGGTCTGTCCCTCTCCATCTTGGGCTGACAAGTGGCAAGTAACATGTGCACTACACAGATACCAGACAATGACCATCACCAATAAGAAACAATATAACAACTTAGTATTTGCAGCATTATCATCACTTAGTTCCCCACTATCAATATCCTAGGGGTTAGAATTGATTAGAAACTCAACTCGACTCACCATATAAATGTAAGAGCAGATCAGAGGCTAGGAATACTGCGCGAGTAACTCACCTCCTGACTTCCTAAAGCCTGTCAATCATCTAAAAGGCACAAGTCAGGAATGAGATGGAATTCTCCCACTTGCCTGAATGAGTGCTGACCCAACAAGACTAAAGAAGCTTGAAACCATCCAGAACAAAATAGTCCATTTGATTGGCATCACATTCACAAACATTCACTCCCTCCACCACCGTCGCTCAGTAGCAGAAGTGTGTATTATCTACATGACACAATGCAGAAATTCCCCAAAGATCCTCAGACAGCATTTACCAATCCCTCGAACATTTACATCTAGAATGACAAGGCCAGCATACTTATGGGAATGGCACCACCTATAAATTCCCTTCCAAACCAATCAACATCCTGATGTGGAAATATATCGCCGTTCCTTCACTGTTATGGTAAAAACCCTGGAATTCCCTCCTTAATAGCATTGTGGGTCAACACACAGCAAGTGGACTGTAGCGGTTCAAGAAGGCAGCTCAGCACCACTTTCTCAGGGAGGCAACGAGGGACGGACAAGAAATGCTGGGCCCACGCAGCGATGTCACATCCAAAAAGAGATTTTTTAAAAATAGTTCCAAGTTGAGCTTCTCGATGGGACAGGTTATCTGATTTGAACATGAACAGGAAAGCAGTGTTTCTGATACAGAACATTGTAGACGTTTCTGTTATTAGAATGATGTTCAGTGTTCGATAACTTATTGTCACTGAGTACTGTGATAAATTGCATCTGTTTTGTTAAATTCAACAATACTGGTGTAACAGGATCAATCCTTCGCAAATACCAAACTGAAAATGGCAATCAATTGAGAGACAGTGTATTCCCGCCACATGAGACTCACATATAGCTGTTTATATTCAACGTTTAATGGAATACTGGCCGACACTGAATCCTCCCATTGTTCATATCACAGAGGTTACCATTGAACAGAACGTGAAGTCAAATCAACATACAAATACAAGGGTTACAAGAGCTGCTCAGAGACAAACAATTCTGCACTGAAAAAATAGACCACATGACCATAACAGCATGAGCTATTGCTATAGATTGAGCCCATTCAGCCCATTCCTTCGCTGTGAAACTGTGTCATTTTATCATAGTCTCTATGAGTAGTGGACTTATCTTCTACACACTGACTGATTACTGTAAAGATTGATACAATCAGTTTCTATCAGATGCCTCGCCTCCCATTCTTCTAAATTCCGTCGAGTACACACACTGCCGCTTATGACAAGCCACCATCCCCAGGATGGATCACCTCCAACACTAGTTGATCTTTTCCCAGAGATATTGCCCAAAATAGCTCCCAACATTCCAAATGCCGTCTGAACATTGCCCATTACATTCTCAGCGATATGACTCCTCTCTTTAATTCTAGATCCCTTGAAATGAATGGGAACATTGCATTTGCTTTCCTAACTGCCAATTGAACCTGCACAGGAAACATAACAGAGGACGAGTGTTTCAAAATCCTTTTGTGCTTCAGGTTTAATGGATCCTATTAGAACATAGTGTCTGCCTCTAGTCCGCCTACCAAAGTGCATACTCTCACACATGCCCATATTATATTCCAACAGCAACGTGTTTGCCCACAGTCCTCAGTTGTCCAAGCTTTTCTGCAGTCTCCCTACTTCATGAATATCGCCTGTCCATCCAACCATCACTGTAACTTCTCGAAACTGAGCAAAAATACCCTCAGGTCTTTTGATCAGGTGGTTCATGTAAATGGCACTTCCTGACTCCCTAAGGACTGTGAGAAAGTGAGGACAGCAGATGCTGGAGATCAGAGCTGAAAAATGTGTTGCTGGAAAAACGCAGCAGGTCAGGCAGCATCCAAGGAGCAGGAGAATCGATGTTTCGGGCATGATCCCTTCTTCAGGAATGAGGAAAGTATGCCCAGAAGGCTAAGATAAAAGGTAGGGAGGAGGGACTTGGGGGAGGGGCGTTGGAAATGCGATAGTTGGAAGGAGGTTAAGGTGAGTGTGATAGGCCGGAGAGGGTGTGAGGGCGGAGAGGTCAGAAAGAAGATTGCAGGTTTGGAAGGTGGTGCTGAGTTCAAGGTTTGGGACTGAGACAAGGTGGGGGGAGGGGAAATGAGGATGCTGGAGAAATCTGAATTCGTCCCTTGTGGTTGAAGGATTCCGAGGCGGAAGATGAGGCGCTCTTCCTCCAGCCGTCGTGTTGCCATGGTCTGGCAATGGAGGAGACCATGTCCTTGGCGGAGTGGGTGACGGAGTTGATGTGTTGAGCCACGGGGTGGTTGGGTTGGTTGGTCTGGGTGTCCCAGAGGTGTTTTCTGAAATGTTCCACATGTAGGCGGCCTGTCTGCCCAATATAGAGGAGGCCACATCAGGTGCAGCGATGCAGTAAATAATGTGTATGGAGGTGCAGGTGAATTTGTGGCAAACATGGAAGGATCCCTTGGGGCCTTGGAGGGAAGTAAGGGGGGAGGTGTGGGCGCAACGTTTGCATTTCTTGCGGTTGCAGGGGAAGGTGCCAGGAGTGGTTGTTGGGTTGGTGGGGGGTGTGGACCTGTCGAGGGAGTCACGGAGGGACTTTTCAGAACACTGACAGCGGAGGAGAGGGGAATATATCCCTGGTGGTGGGGTCCGTTTGGAGGTGGCCGAAATGACGTCGGATGATACAATGTATCTGGAGGTTGGTGGGGTGGTAGGTGAGGACCAATGGGGTTATGTTCTGTTTGGAATGAGAGTAGTGGGGTTCAAGGGCGGAGGAGCGGGATGTGGAGGAAATGCAGTGAAGAGCATCGTCGACCATGTCTGAGGGGAAATTGCGGTCTTTGAAGTTGGAGGCCCCCTGGGTTGTTTGCTATCAGAACTGGTCCTCCTGGGAGCAGATTCGGTGGAGGCGAAGGAATTGGGAATATGGGATGACGTTTTTACAGGGGTAAGGGTGGGAGGAGGTGTAGTCTAGGTAGCTGTGGGAGTCGGTCGGTGTATATTAAATGTCCGTGTTGATTCGGTCGACCAAGATAGAGATTGAGAAGTCTGGGAAGGAGAGGGAGGAGTCTGAGAATTTACCTGGACCGCCTCAGACTTCTCCCTCCCCTTCCACCTATCGTATTTCCAATGCCCCTCCCCCAAGTCCCTCCTCCCTACCTTTTATCTTAGCCTGCTTAGCTCACTTTCCTCATTCCTGAAGAAGGGCTCATGCCCGAAACGTCGATTCTCCTGCTCTTTGGATGTTGCCTGACCTGCTGCACTTTTCCAGCAACACATTTTTCAGCTCTGTGTTTGCTCACGTACAAGGATGATGGTGATCTTCTTGAAGCAGGCTGGGATTTCGGCTTCAGGTTGAAGTTGTTTGTAAATACCTCTGCCAGTTGGTCCTCACAGGATCTGAGTGCTCAGCCTGGAACACTCTCCAGGCCTGTCGCTTTCCTTGACTTGACCTGCAGGAAGATTGATCATGTCTGCCATGGTGACATCGGGCACAGGTACATCCGAGGCTCATGTCCGAAACGTCAATTCTGCTGCTCCTTGGATGCTGCCTGACCTGCTGCGCTTTTCCAGCAACACATTTTTCAGCTCTGATCTTCAGCATCTGCAGTCCTCATTTTCTCCTTGTGAGAAAACACGTGTAACATTCCTTAATGACTATCACCCAGTGGCTCTGACCTCAATAAACATGAAGTGCTTTGAGATGCTGGTTATGGCCCACATCACCTCCAATCTCCTAGCATGACCTGCTGTCCTATAATGTGCCGACTGATGTAACGGGTCCACAACGGATGCCATATACCTGCCCTGCCCTCATCCATGGAATATCTGGACAACATGGATGCATACATCAGACTCCTGGTCATTGACGAAAGCTCCACCTTCAACATCATTATTCCCTCCAGACTTATCTCAAAACTCCGTGACAAAAACTCATGGCTCCACCCTCTGCAACTGGATACCCTGGTTTCTGACACACAGACCACAATCTGTGAAGATAGGTATCTGTACATTCTCCACAATAAAACTCAACATTGGAACTACTAGAGGATGTGTTGTCAACCCCCTATTGTACTCTCCGTGAACCCACAGCAGTGTCCTCATCCCCTACTGTACTCCTTGTACACACATGGCTGTGCCCTCAGCCTCCTACTGTATTCCCTGTACTCCCATGGTTGTGTCCTCAGCCCCCTACTGTACTCCCTGCACTCCCATGCTGTGTCCTCATCCCCATACCCTACTCCCTCTACTCCAATATCTCTGTCTTCACCCCCTACTGTACTCCCTGTACACACACGGCTGTGTCCTCAGCCCCTTACTGTTCTCCCTGTACACCGCGGCTCTGTTTTCAAATTCCAAACAACGCCAGCTACAAGTTCGCTGATGACATCACCAAATCAGGAGGGATATCAAACAACGCTGAGTCAGAATACAGAAAGGCGATTGAGGGCTTAATCGCATGATGTAATGATAATAGCCTCTCTCTCAAATTCGGCAATAGTAAGGAACTGATCATTGAGTTCAGAAAGAAAGGAGAGGAACATACCGTCATCTACATCAATGGTTGAGGCAGTGCAGAGCATCAACTCCCTCAGAGTGGCGATAACTGACAACCTACCCTGGTCTTCTTGCATAGGTGTGACAGTCAAGAAGGTTCAATAACGCCTCTTCTTCCTCAGGAGGCTCAGGAAATTCAGCATGTACTACTTCGACAGATACACCATTGAGAGCATACTGTATGGGTGCTTCACGGCTTCATACAGCAATGCTCTGCCCAGGACCATAAGAAACTACAGAAGGTTAGGTGCACAGCCAATCTCCCAACCATCGCCTCTACTTACACGGCTCGTTGCCGCAGAAAGGCTGCCAACATTTAGAACAAAGAACAAAGAACATAGAACAGTACAGCACAGAACAGGCCCTTCAGCCCACGACGTTGTGCCGACCATTGATCCTCATGTATGGACCCTCAATTTCTGTGACCACATGCTTGCCCAGCTGTCTCTTAAATGTCCCCAATGACCTTGCTTCCACAACTGCTGCTGCCAACACATTCCATGCTCTCACAACTCTCTGTGTAAAGAACCCGCCTCTGACATCCCCTCTATAGTTTCCTCCAACCAGCTTAAAACTATGACCCCTCGTGTTAGCCATCTCTGCTCTGGGAAATAGTCTCTGGCTACCGACTCTATCTATGCCTCTCATTATCTTGTATAATCAGGCAGGTCCCATCTCCTCCTCTTTTTCTCCAATGAAAAAAGTCCAAGCTCAGTCAACCTCTTTTCATAAGATAAGCCCTCCAGTCCAGGCAGCATCTTGGTAAACCTCCTCTGAACCCTCTCCAAAACACCAACATCTTTCCTATAATAGGGCGACCAGAACTGGACACAGTGTTCCAAGTGCGGTCGAACCAAGGTTTTACAGAGCTGCAACAAGATCTCAGGACTCTTAAACTCAATCTCCCTGTTAATGAAAGCCAAAACACCATATGCTTTCTCAACAACCATGTCCACTTGGGTTGCCATTTTAAGGGATCTATGTACCTGCACACCAAGATCCCTCTGTTCATCCACACTGCCAAGAATCCTATCATTAATCCTGTACTCAGTTTTCAAATTCGACCTTCCAAAATGCATCACCTCGCATTTATCCAGATTGAATTCCATTTGTCACCTCAGCTCATCTCTGCATCCTGTCAATGTCCCACTGCAGCCTGCAACAGCCCTCTATACTGTCAAAGACACCTCTGACCTTTGTGTCATCTGCAAATTTGCTGACCCATCCTTCAATCCCCTCAACTAAGCCATGAAGAAAAATTACAAACAGTAGAGGCCCAAGTAGAAAGCCCTGTGGAACACCAATCACCACTGACTTCCAGACAGAATATTTTCCTTCTACTACCACTCGCTGTCTTCTGTTCGCTACCTAATTCTGTATCCAGACAGCTAAGTTCCCCTGTATCCCATTCCTCCAGAACTTCTGAATGAGCCTACCATGGGGAACCTTATCAAATGCCCTGCTGAAGTCGATATACACCACATCCACACCTCGACCCTCATCAACGTTTCTAGTCACATCCTCAAAGAACTCGATGAGGTTTGTGAGGCATGACCTGCCCCTCACAAAACCGTGTTGACTGCATTTAATCAAGCCATGCTCTTCCAGATAGTCATAAATCCTATCCCTCAGAATTCTTTCTAACACCTTACAGACGACAGATGTGAGACTTACAGGTTCATAATTGCCTGGGATTTCCCTATTTCCTTTCTTGAAGAGAGGAATTACATTTGCCTCTTTCCAGTCCTCAGGTACGACTCCAGTGTAGAGCGAGGATGCAAAGATCTTCGCAAGTGGCGAAGCAATTGCATTTCTCGTTTCCCAAAGCAGCCTAGGACAAATCTGGTCCAGGCCTGGCGACTTTTCAATCTTTATGTTTGACAAAATTTGGAGCACATCAGCTTCCTCTATCTCTATCCATTCCAGCATGCACACCTGCTCTTCAAAGGTTTCATTCACTACAAAGTTCGTTTCTTTCGTAAAGACAGAAGCAAAAAACACATTTTGGGCTTCCCCTCCATCCTCAGACTTCACACAGAAGTTCCTTATGCTATCCCTGATCGGCGCTGCTCTTTCTTTGACCATTCTCTTATTCTTCACATAAGTGTAAAATGCCTTTGTGTTCTCCCTAATCAGTTCTGCCAAGCCTTTCTCGTGCCCCCTTCTGGCTCTCCTCAGACCATTTTTGAGCTCCTTCCTCGCCTGCCTGTAATGCTCTAGAGCTGAGCTTGACCCTAGCTTCCTTTACCTTACGTAAGCTACCTTCTTCCTTTTGACGAGAAGCTCCACCGCTATCGCAGATTACTGAGGGAAGAGAAACAGGAAATAGCTGGGGCATTAATAGATATCTTTGTAGCATCCTTGAACACAAATTAGGTCCCGGAGGAATGGAAAGTTGTTGCTTAAGAAGAGTAGCATGAATAATCCAGTTAATTATAGACCAGTGAGCCTGTCATCAGAGGTAGGGGAGCTGATAGATGATACGAAAGTACGAAAGTCGAAGGAGTTGTAGACAGTGAGGAAGGATATGGCAGGTTACAGCGGGATATAGAGGAGCTGCAGAGCTGGGCAGAAAGGTGGCAAATGGAGTTCGATGTAGCTAAGTGTGAAGTGATTCACTTTGGTAAGAGTAATAAAAAGATGGATTACTGGGCTAATGGTAGACAACTTGGTAGTGTGGAAGAGCAGAGGGATCTTGGTGTCCATGTACACAGATCTCTGAAAGTTGCCACCCAGGTAAATAGTGCAGTGAAGAAGGCATATGGCGTACTGGCTTTTATTGGTAGAGGAATTGAGTTCTGGAGTCCTGAGGTCATGCTGCAGTTGTATAAGACTCTGGTGCGGCCGCATCTGGAATATTCTGTGCAGTTTTGGTTGCCATACTATAGGAAGGATGTCGAGGCACTGGAATGGGTGCAGAGGAAGTTTACCAGGATGTTGCCTGGTATGGTAGGAAAATCCTATGAGGAAAGGCTGAGGCACTTGGGGTTGTTTTCATTGGAGAAAAGAAGGTTTAAGGGTGATTTGATAGAGGTGTACAAGATGATTAGGGGGTTAGATAGGGTTGACAGTGAGAACCTTTTTCCACGTATGGAGTCAGCTATCACAAGGGGGCATAGCTTTAAATTAAGGGGGGGTAGATATAGGACTGATGTTAGGGGTAGGTTCTTCACTCAGCGAGTCGTAAGTTCATGGAATGCCCTGCCAGTAGCAGTAGTGGACTCTCCCTCTTTATGGGTATTTAAGCGGGCATTGGATAGGTATATGGAGGATAGTGTGTTAGTGTAGGTTAGGTGGGCTTTGATCGGCGCAACATCGAGGGCTGAAGGGCCTGTACTGCGCTGTATTCTTCTATGTTCTATGTTCTATGTTCTATGATAGAGAAGATACTGAGGGAAAGGGTCTTTTCTCATTTGGATGAAAATGGTCTTATCAGTGATAGGCAAGATGGTTATGTGCAGGGAAGGTAATGACTTACCAATTTAATAGAATTCTTTGAGGAAGTGACAAAGTTGATTGATGAGCGAAGGACTGTAGATGTCATGTACATGGACTTCAGGAAGGCGTTTGGTAAGTTTTTCCATGGTCGGGCTATGGAGAAAGTGAAGTCACATGGTGTCCAGGGTGTGCTAGCTACATGGATAAAGAACTGGCTGGACAACAGGGCAGAGAGCGTAGTCGAGGAAGGCAGATTCTCAAAATGGAGAACTGTGACCAGTTGTGCTCCATTTCAGATGTTTCCAGAAAGATACATGATTGTGCAGGGTGCAAAGGGATACAGACCCTCAGAAAATTGGCGACTGATTTAGATAGAGGATCTGGATCAGAGCAGGATTTGACCGACAAATGGCCTGTTGAACTGGAATGTTCTTAGTTCTAACATTACCAAAGACCCATCACATGCCTTAAAGATCTCCCACAACCTCTTCCATCAGGCTACAAGATACAGAAGCTTGAAAATACAAATCAGCTGGTTCAGTAACGGCTTCTTCCTGGCTGTTATTAGACTGATAAATGGACTCTAATCTCAGATAATGCTGATCTTGTTCATGTTGATCTCACCTAGCGCATGCTCTGTGCAGCGTAACCTATATGCCTCTCAGACATGTTTTACAGCCATCGTTCTGTACATCCTTGCTTACTTTGATCTGCCTGGACATCTTGGTACAGGTCAAAATAAGTCCTCACCTCCACCCCCCACACCCCCAGCTCCCTCCAGTGCTCACTCCCAGATCTCTCTGGTCCTCACCCCCAGCTTCTCCCATACCCCCCAGCTCCCTGTGACTCCATCCCCAGCTCCCCGTTTCCTTTGTCTCTCACTGTGTCACTCACACTGTCTGTTACCCTCTGTTTTCCTTTTCCCTGCCTTCTGTTTCTTTCGCTGAACCTACTATCTTCCCTGCTCCCTGTCCATGTGACTGTTTGTTTCCTTGTTTTGTTTCCTTTCTCTCTTCGACTGACTATCCATCTGTTTCCCTTGCTGTGTTCTCTTTCTCCTTCCCTTCGTATCTGTCTATTTCTCCCTCGTTGTGATGGTGATGGCTTCTCTATTCGTTTGAAGCGGGTGATAGCTCATTGGTTCGATGCTGGCAATGGAATAAACTTAACTGGGTTTTGGTATCAAAGACATAATTTAAAATTATCGGTTAAACTTCAATTGTTCACAAAACAGCAACCAGAACATGTGTATCCATTTAGCAGCAATTATTATATCTACCTATTTTGGAACAACCCATCTCCTAATGTTCCTTACACTGGCAACTGGAAACATTCTATTCGGGTGCATAATGGTCTGACATGGTAACTGATGTGCCCAGGACCATAAAAAAAAAACTACAGACGGTTGTGTGCACATTCCAGACCATCACGGAAGACCACCTTCCATCATTTATACTTGTTATTGTCGCAGAAAGGCTGGCAACATCAAAGATCTCTCCCAAAACAATAATGATCTCCTACAACCTCTTCCAACAGGGAGGAGACACAAAGGTTTGAAAACATGGACGATGTATGCTCAGGGACACTTCCTTTCCTACCATTATTAGACTGACAAATTGATATCTCTCACTTTTCAAATAATATTAATCTTGCAAATGTCGATTTTGCTTTGCTCACCTCCTGTGAAGCTGTAACCATGTTTGCCTCACTGTGTGTAAGTACTCCACGATCACTGTTTTCTCGTTTACTATCATGTGCCTGCACTCCTCGCAAATTTCACCTTTCCATTGTACATTTGATTAAAATTAACCAAATCAAATCAGATCAATCACGTGGACTGCAGTGGCTCAAGGTCTTCTCAAGGGCAACTGGGAAAATGAACTAATGCTGGCCCAGTCAGAGATACCCATATCCCGTTAACAAATATAAGAAGATGACCACACTCAGAGAATACTGACAGGGGGAATCAAATCGCTTAAAACATAACCTTAGACAAATACAGGCTTCCCTCACTATCTGAAAGAAACCATTCGCAAGCTGATATGATGTAAAGTGCAGTTGCACTAATTTATATGGGAAAAAAATCGCCTTTCTTCGTAAAAGTGAAAACCCTCTTTGGATTTCTTTTGGTTAGCGAAACAAGGCCTAATGTAGGTCATTTGGGAAGGGAAGTGGCGAAAGGAGAACTTTTGAAAAGCGGGAAATACCTGTATGTACATGTGCATGATATTCAGGAAGATGGGAATGGCGAAAAATAAATGAGGTGAATCTCATATTTTATTTCCAGCCGAGATGATCATCATTCTCTTTGTTTCCTGTTTTTCTTCTATATCCCTCTTTCTCTATTGATTCCTCCTTCCCTTCAAAGCACACATCCCTGTCAACGGTATTAAACACACACTTTTCCAAGTGCTTTCAGTTCAGGAAAGTTCCCCAGCACTTTCTGTTCATTTCTTTGCATTGCCTTGTATAATTTCAGATTTTCAGCGTCTTCCACTATTTGATTTCACCTTCAATTTTGTTCTTTCGTGGGATGTTGGCATCTCTGCCAGGGGCAGCATTTGGTGACCATCACTAATTGCCCTGATTCTAAGGCCATTCCACAAGCCAATATAAAGTTAAACACATTGTTATGGATCTGAAGTCTCACTTAACCCAGACCAGGTAATAACATTAGATTACCTTGCCGATCAGTGAAACAGGAACGTTTTCAGACAAAATGTTGCTTTTATGGTTGTTTTTTGTGAAATTCACTTTTATTCCAATTCTTATCAGTTGTATTGAAGTCCTGTAATCAGCTGTGATGGAATTGAAACAAATCACTTGAAACAATATCTTTCGTTTAATTAGCATTGCTTCTGAATTACATCCAGCGACATTCCTACGTTCATATATTGCCTTAATCATGAAGTAACGTCCAAGACAAGAACAATTTTATAATTGAAATGATTGTAAGCGGAAAAGTGGTCAGAAGAGAGCTTGAAACATTAAGTCTGAATTTTACCAACGTGCAGCCAATGGTTTGTTCAGCAGCAGCACTGACGCAGAGATGAAGATTGGGTATATTAGGAGCTGGGAGTGGACAGGTTTGGTGACAGAGAGAACAGAAGACATAAATCAGTTCAGGGCAAAAATGGATCCCGAGGTTGTGCACAATTTTGTTCTCAGATGTTTGTGAGGGAGTGGTCTGCAATTCATGGGTAATGAATGGAGACTGCAATTGAAACTGAAGACAAGAGTTTCTTTCTCTGACAAATATAGAAAACAGAAATTGCAACGGAGTTCCAACTTGTTTGTGAGATTAATGAATGGACAGAGGTAGAGAATACCGATAAGAGGTTAGTAATAGATTAGTAGCACACCCTCCACCCCGCCCAGAATACTAATCAGCACTGCTGATATCCGATATGGTAGAAATTCCCAACAGGGGAAATCTTGAAAAGACTCAAGGAAAACCTCCTCTCCATTGTTGTAATGTTCCAGTCCGCTATTCTCAGATTCAGATCTGTCCTCTCTCTGTCTGGGCAGCTGTTGATCTCTGTTACTGTTGAAATTGATGCATCTGCTACTACAGTGGGATAGCACAGTGAATGACGCCCTTCACCAATAAGAGAGGGAAACCCTTCAGTGACACAGTTACATTGCATGGAGACTGACATTAATCATAGTCACTGAGCAACCAGTCCCAGCTTTCAATACAGCACATTCAGTTCACAATATAACTGGACTGGACTACATGTTGACATTGCTGCCTATTGGTCAAATCTCCCATCACCAATTGCTCGAGTGAAGTCAGTTGTGAGGGTGAATGTCTTTTGTCTTTTGTCCGTTTACTATGCTGTTACCATCTCTCCCCAAATCCATCCATCCACCAAAAGAAACACAATCAGGATGTTGTTACTGTGCTGATCTCTCCTCCACGGGAACAACCGTCAACCAACACACTGTCACTGGGCACAGTCGCCCTGAACATAGACAGGAAGTGTGGACTTCTCTGAATGTTCCTCTCACTGCTCTCATAAGGCAACTAGGGAATATGCTTCAGTAATTTATTTATACAAATTGACAAACTTCTAAATGCAGTTTTATTTGCTGTAAAACTGTACTTTTTTGCGCATTTTGGCCTCAGTCCAAACCAAAAGTGATAATTACAATGAACTTATTCATTAAGACTTATGAATTAATGAATCAGGTTCGAATGAACATGTCATTCGCTGGGAGATAGGACAGAATGGGATAGTGGCTGTGGAGACTGCATGGGGTGCGGGGGGAATGGGGTACAATGAAATTCCCCAGTCATCATCACGCTTTCTGCCAGACAGAATTAAATCTAATGTACAACAAGGAAACAGCCAACATTTGAGAGATGCAATGCTGAATGACAATATGAACTGAACAGGATCATTTTAAATGTGATAAAGTGTGTGTATATTTTATATACACACCATTTAATCATTGGGAATACAGTTCGATTAGGATCACGGTACCAGAAACATTAACTTCGATTTCTCTTCACAGATACCGCCAGACCTGCTCAGCTTGCCCTCTAAGTTCTGCTTTTTGTTTGTTTGAGCTTGATAATATTGTTCATATATGGCAGGATACTTAAAATTAAAAGCACACACGAATAACAGAATGTGGAGGGCTATGGGGACAGTGCAGGAGACTAACAGTAGAGATATAGTCGTTCCAAACTGGAAGAGACAATGGGCTGAGTTTCCCCCACTTTTGCTGTAAATAATTCTGTGATATGTAACCAAAGCCTTTGGGAGGGGGTAGACAAGCTAGTTCAACGAAGGACACAGAGTGCTCCACCATCAATAATTTATTCCTGTTATCTCATGAAATTTCAGCTGCCTCTAAAATGTCTTTTCAAACAAAGTGGAGTTCCTGAGATTTACAGGATATTCAGAAAAGTATTTTTTTTCTTTGAATCTTAAAGAAGAAACAGATTTCGGCCGTATCACAGGTGTCACAGACACACCAACTATAATAGTAACAGGAAAGGACTACATTGTCCACATATAACCAAATTCAGCATGTTGCCCTGTCAAAAAACATGAAATATAGTGATACAAAAACATGAAAAACAAATAAAAAATGGTGAAGAAGTGCCACAGCTGAGGAAATATCTGCAGAGATAAACAAAGTTAACATATCGAATGTGATGTAATCCTGTTCTGAAAAAGTCATATTGGAATCAAAGGTTAATTCTGCGTATCTCTTCTCAGAGAGTACCAGACCTGCTGAGTTTCCCTCTATCGTTTTTTTCTTTTCTTTCTGAACCGTGACAAATTGACTGATCTGAATTATATAAGCAAAGCTGCTATCTGAGTTGAATCTCGAGTAAGTTGTAACCAAAAGAGAAATGCTGGAAAATCTCAGCAGGTCTGGCAGCATCTGTAACGAGAGAAAAGAGCTGACGTTTCGAGTCTAACTGCCTCTGTGCAGAGAAATCAGAATTAACGTTTCTAGGTTAGTGGCCCTTCCTCAGAACGGATGGTGGCCCTGAAAATGTTGATTTATATACATAAGAGGCTGAATAGCTGTTAATGGAGACGGTTAGTAGCTAACAATAGGGGGTGAGTACTCGGCTTGGTGTGTGGGTAGGGGGCATTGAGGAGTCCAGTCCCTAAAATTATTAAATATTATTTTGAGTCTGAAGGGCTGCAGGGTCCACCCGCGGAAAATGAGGTGTTGTTCTTCCAGCTTGCGTTGAAATGCCCTGGAACACTGCAGCAAGTCTGACTCAGAGATATTGGCCAGGGAGCAGGATGGGGTATTAAACTGGCAGGCAACTGGACAGTCAGGGTCTTTTGCACAGGTCCAGTTTGGATATACTGTGAAGTGTTCATCCAGTCTAACTTTAGTTTCCCCAATGTAGAACGGTGGCACAGTGGTTAGCACTGCTGCCTCACAGCGCCAGAGAACTGAGTTCAATTCCCACCTCAGGCGACTGACTGTGTGGAGTTTGCACATTCTCCCCGTGTCTGCGTGGGTTTCCTCCGGGTGCTCCGGTTTCCTCCCACAGTCCAAAGATGTGCAGGTCAGGCGAATTGGCCATGCTAAATTGCCCGTAGTGTTAGGTAAGGGGTAGATGTAGGGGTATGGGTGGCTTGCACTTCGGCGTGTCGGTGTGGACTTGTTGGGCCGAATGGCCTGTTTCCACACTGTAAGTAATCTAGAGCAGACCACAATGTGAGCAGCGAATGTGGGAAATGTTGATAGGATGATGCTTCAGCTGGGAGGTATGTTTGGCCCTTGGTTGGTGAGGAGGGAGAAGGTAAATGGGAAAGTGTGACATCTCCGGCAGGGGAAAGTGACGTGGACCTGGGTTGGGGGATGTGTTGGTAGTGAATAACGAGCGGACCAGGGAGTCGCGGAGGAAATGGTCAGAAGGCGGAAAAGGGAGAGGAGACAAATATGTCTCTGGTGGTGGCATCTCGCTGGAGGTGGGGGAATGCAGACTGATGATCTTCTGCATGCGAATGCTGGTGGGATGGTAGGTAAGGACAAGGAGAACTCTAACACTGTTGCAGGAAGGAGGAGAGAGGGTGAGAGTAGATCTGCAGGAGGTGGGTCAGAACTGGTTGAGGGCCTTGTCAAGAACAGTGCTGGGGAATTCTCGGTTGAGGAAGAAGGTGGACATTTCAGAGGCCACATTTCTATTTCTTGACATCATCAGAAGCAATGCGGTGGAGACGGAGGAACTGGGGGAATGGAGCATTTGCAGGAAACAGCGTGTCAGGGTGTATATTCCAAGTAGCTGTCTGAGTCGCTGGCTTAATACAGGATATCAGTGACCCGTCTATCCCCAAAAATAGAAGCAGAGATGTCGAGGAAAGAAAGGGAGGAGTCAGAGATAGACCTTGTGAAAGTGACGGATTCGTGCAAATTGGAAACGATGACCTTTTCCAATTCTGGACAAGAGAGAGGAGCAGCAGCTATGATATCATCTACGTATCAGAGAAGCAGTTATGTATGGGGACTGGAAAGAACTAGAACAAGGAATGGTCGATGTACCCCATGAAGAAACAGGTATAACTTGGGCCCACGTGTGTATCCATGCACCCCCTCTGTGTGGCAGGAGCAGGCTGAAGCAATGGGTCTACCCAGGCAGCTCTGTTTGTGGATTTTCAGGAGGACATAAAAGCGAGCTCTGCTATCAGAGGACCATCAGGTTCGGGACTGTTACGTGGGGTCGAGTTGGTGGGAATCTCCAGATGAACTGTTGTCAGATTTAGTTAATAAAATGGCCTGATATGCCATGGCAGGTTTATGGAGCAGCAGGGGATGTGAGGAAGTAACTAAGAGCTGGCACTCAGCCTCTGAAATGGAGAGATGAGTCCACCAGACTACAGCAGCACCACCCTTATCGGCACAGGCTGAATAACACAGTCAGAGTTGGATCGAAGCATACAGAGTACAGTCTGCTTAGAGGGTGATAGGTGGGATAGGGTGAGGGGGATGCAGAGAAATTAAAACAACCAGTGTCACATTGAAAGTTCTTAAAGAACAGATTGAGTCAAAGTAAACGCTAGAGAAATGGGTCCAGGTGGAGGGAGAGTGTTGGAGTTGGGGGAAGGGTCTTTGGGATGGGGAGTGGACTCTTGCGCAAACAACTGGACACCGAGGAGAAGTCGGTGGAAGAGGAGTTCAACATTATGTCGTTCCTGAAAGTCATTAAAGGGGGCGCAGAGGGATAACGCTGAGAACTTTGCAGAGTACAGAACATTCAGCATTACAGCGTGGCAGTTTAGGAGGAATGGTGAATGCACGACAATAGGGGGAGGGGATGGACTCAGAGCGCAAGGCATGGGTGGGGTGACAGGTTCCAGAGGCTCATAGGCATCTCTAAGTTATTCCACCTTGTAGTCCTCGTATAGCTGGCGAGCACAGCGAATGAGCTGGAGAATGATGTAAAATTGTGAAATGGTGCAGCCTTGAATCAATTTGATGAGATGCTGTTGGACAGAGAAAATATTGATCTCAGTGGCACTGATATCGCACAATCAGTCCACAGAAAGTAACTGATTGAAAATTAGCGTTATCTTATTGTAATGCTCTGATTTCATTGGGGTGAAAGTCAACCAACAAGATCTTACTTTTCTGAGACTTTAGACCAAACCGTGAAAACAAATGATGTTATTAATAAGACAAATCCATCCATGATTTTGGAAGGCAGTAGCAAAGGCAGACTTTATTTGTCATTCCCAATAGGTCAAGGGAAGATGTCATTGTTCATTGAGGAAATTACCAGCACAGAATTTCCTCTGATTCCTGTTAACCACAGTTTTCTGAGGGTGCATGATGCTAAATGAGTCAAATATTACTTTGATGCGAGGCAAGTTACTCTGATCTCACCTCTAATGACATTGGAAAATCAGTTAAAATGGTAAAGACCAAAATGATAGAACACGGCTTATTCGAAAGACGTGGTCACTGTCCTCACAACGTTTAAGGAAAAACTGATGCATGTTCATCTGATTCTGAGGATAGGTTTGACCTGTTTGTGATGAGGTTGTTTGGTTAAGCGTTGTCACACAGAGACGGAAATAAAGTTCCACTCTCTATAGGGAACAGAACCGCCATTTTCACGGTTCATTGGACGGTGACAGACACACACTATTGTCTGTTCGTATTGGACATTGATCATCTCAATCTCATCATTCACTGATGAACAATAGCAGCACAGAAGCCAGCAGTTCCCATCACCCCTGTTGGAAAGCAAAAACGGAAAGGATTTGCCAGTGGAAGTGGGAGCAGCTAGGGAAGTGGTGTAACTTCCAGTGGGGGTGGGAGAAGAAAGGTGTAAAGAGATATCATCAATGGAAGAGTATGTAGCTGCAGATGGAGCAGTGCAAAGGAAGTAGGAATGTAAGAAAAGAGTAAGAAGGCCGAGGAAGAATGGCGAATGAAGTATTAGTGACTGGGAAAAAGTTGCTTTAGCAAATGTGAGTTTGGGTGAAAAATATCACTGTTCAGGAAAATTGGGATCTGGTTCCATTAAAATTAAGATTTGATGTACTTCATTTTCTGTACTTTATTCTTGTTCAGATTGCATATTCACTCTGTATTTTTGTATCTCCATCAATTGCGGATTACATGTTTTTCCCCCTAGTCTGGTATCTCATTTTTGATTTTTTTAACAATATGTATTTGCTTCCAATACAAGGTAGACATGAGAACATGATTTGATCTCCTGCAGTTTGCCAATAACATGGAATTTAATTGAATAGTTATCCTCATCACATTCACTGATTCAAGCAATGAGTCAGTGTCCAACCTGCAGATGAAAAACTTCTTCAGCTATGACTATTCATAAAAGAACAGTGCCACACAAATGGCTAATGTTCCAGTGCAAGGTGCCAAACCCTAGTTCATCTTAAATTAGGTACACACTTTATGAATAAGACATGCTGAGGGGCAGAGTGTAAAAGGTGAATTCAACTCTGTCGAAAATGCTATGAGCAGCTCCCTCATAATAGGTGTTAACTACATCACTTTGTAAATTCCCCAAAATGAGAATAGCAAAGGACTGGAATTCTTAATTCCTCTTCTGTGAATAACATCTAGAGAACAGGAAGGAAATCAAGGTTTGATGGTGATATTCATAAATGATGATGGTGAGAATGTGGAAGATGGATAACAAATGTTGGGGATGACACAAAGATTAGCTGGGTGGTTCACAGTGAGGAGGAAAGGGTTAGGCTACAGGATGATATAAACAGATGAATTCTATATCCAGCTTAATGGCCGATGAAGTTTAACACTGATAAATGTGAGATGATGCACATCTGAATTAACAAGACAAATGAGTACTCAAACTGTGAAGTGTGAGGGCTAAATTTGCTCCTTTTTTCATTGCAGCAGGGGAAGGTTGAGGAGGAAACCTGGTACAGGTGTACAAAAGCATAATGGGAATGGAGATGATGAACAGACAGCAGCGGTTTCCCTGACTCGAAGGGTCAAAAACAAAGGGATACATGCTTAAAGTGAAAGGCAGGGGATTGAGAGAGGATTTGTGAGTCTGTTTTGAACTGAGAGGGTGGCACAGACATAGAATAAAAAACTTCTGCAGTGTGGAAATAGGCTGTTTGGCCCACAAATCCACATTGACCCTCCAAAGAATAGCCCTCACAAAGACGTTCCTCCTATATTTACCCCTGACCTACACATCCCTGAACACAATGGGCAATTAAGCACGGCCAGTTCACCTAACCTGCACATCTTTGGATTGTGGCAGGAAACCGGAGTACCTCGCGAAAACCACGCAGACATGGGGAGAATGTGCAAAATCCACACAGGCTGTCACCCGAGGCTGGAATCAATCCTGGGTCCCCGCACTCTAAGGCAGAAGTTCTCACCACTGAGCCACCGTTCTGCCCCTGGTAACATGTGGCTGGAGTGCATTCCCTCGGCGGGTGATTGAGCAGACAATCTCACAAACCTTTAAAAGGCCTTTGGATATACACTTGGTGATGCAGGCTCGCATTTTCGTTCAATGATTCTATGTGGTGGCAGCTATGAACACTGATATATTCTGAAGCAATAGCTAATGGCAGTTCCTGGTTTTTTCCATTGACTGTACTCAGCGAGTGAGCCTCCAGTGAAGTGCTGGTGTTATCTGCCACTTTCTATTTAAGTGGTTCGGTTTCCTTGCGTTGGCCATGTAAATTCCTCTGTCGATGATGTCATTTCCGGCCCTATTCATCAGAGGGTGGGAGATGGCATCAAACTTGATGTGTTTATTGATGGAGTTCCGGTTGGAATACCATGTTTCTAGGAATTCTTGTGCTTGTCTCTGTTTGGCCTGTCCTAGAATGAATATACAGACCTAGTCAAAGTGGCGTACTTCCTCATCAGTACATAAGAAATTAGTGTTGGGATCATGTATTTTGTGGCTAGTTGATGTTCATATATCCTGGTGACTAGTTTTCTGCTTGTTTTCCGTTGTAGTGTTTGTTATAGTTCTTGCAAGGCTTATTGTTCCAGGAGCAGAACAGACAAAGATATGAGTTTATTGCGGTGCTCAAAAGTATGAATAAACTGTCAGAGTGAAAAATAGTACTCTATTAGTTAGCATTATAGCATCAAAGAATTCTAATTTCAAGGTTGTAAGCAAAAGAGCGAGGAGTGAAATAAGGAGAAGTGTCTTTATTTAGGGAGTTGTTACAAATTGGAATTGACTCACTGGGAAAGTTGTGAATGAAGATTCAAAAGAGAACTGGATATATATTTGGAAATTATTAATTTCACGGGCAACACAGAGAGGGCTGGTGTATGGGAGGTCCTGGGAGACATTTTTGGAGCTGATGCATACATAATGCCAATGACTTCCTCCTGTACTTTAAAGTTTTGTACTCTATCAAGTGACAGCTGTGAATAAAAGTCAGTATCCAATTATTTCACATTTAAATGCTCACAAATATCTGATTATTTGGTGCAGCATAAGTATTTAAAATGCAATTATTGCAAGGTCAGCTTCATTATGAAGTCTCATTATTACTCAGAACATGAATATTTTACATGTTGTATTCCAGTTACTAAAACAAATTAATCATTGCTTTGGCACAAAACCCTTTGGAAAGCTTGGACATTTCTCTGACACAAAATTATGTTTGTTGGTTTTTTTTCATTATCCACATTTGAAATTAAATATCATTCATGCTAAAAATCGAAAGTTTTCAAATTATTGTTCACTGAAATTTGATAACACAAATAATTTATTTAGTTTAATATTCACAGTTCATGTTGAATTATTGTCATTTTAATTTGCTGGCAAATAGCTGAAGATCGTACATTTCAGTGACAACTTAAACTGATTGATTTTATATAAATGTATAAGAACGCAAATTCTATTTGTATGTTCAATCTTCTGCTCACTCTGAACATGGAATTATCCAGAAACCAACCACTTTAAAAATATTGGAGTGGCAAAACATTGCTTTGAATCCTTACATTGAATATCTAAGTCTCATTACCATAGGAGTTATGTTCTTTCTTCGATAAAATAAAATGTACATGCTTTATTTCTGTGTTAGAAAATCTTGACAGGAGTTATATTTTAGTTCCATAAATATAGAATCAACATAATTGATTTAACAGATTATAGTCCAGTTGAAGGACTATCGTTCTCATCTTATTGTTCTGGATTAGTGGTGCTGGAAGAGCACAGCAGTTCAGGCAGCATCCGAGGAGCAGCGAAATCGACGTTTCGGGCAAAAGCCCTTCGTCAGAAATAAAGGCAGAGAGCTTGAAGCGTGGAGAGATAAGCTAGAGGAGGTTGGGTGTGGGGAGAAAGTAGATTAGAGTACAATAGGTGAGTAGCGGAGGGGATGAAGGTGATAGGTCAGGGAGAAGAGGGTGGAGTGGATAGTTGGAATAGGAGATAGGCAGGTAGAACAAATCCAGACAAGTCATGGGGACAGTGCTGTGCTGGAAGTTTGGAACTAGGGTGAGGTGGGGGAAGGGGAAATGAGGAAACTGTTGAAGTCCACATTGATGCCCTGGGGTTGAAGTGTTCCGAGGCGGAAGATGAGGCGTTCTTCCTCCAGGCGTCTGATGATGAGAGAGCGGCAGTTAAGGAGACCCAGGACCTCCATGTCCTCGGCAGAGTGGGAGGGGGAGTTGAAATGTTGGGCCGCGGGGCGGTGTGGTTGATTGGTGCCGGTGTCCCAGAGATGTTCCCTACAGCGCTCTGATTGGAGGTGCCCAGTCTCCCCAATGTAGAGGAGACCACATCGGGAGCAACGGATACAATAAACGATATTAGTGGATGTGCAGGTAAACCTTTGATGGATGTGGAAGGCTCCTTTAGGGCCTTGGATAGAGATGAGGGAGGAGGTGTGGGCTCAGGTTTTACAGTTCCTGCGGTGGCAGGGGAAGGTGCCAGGATGGGAGGGTTGGGTGTAGGGGGGCGGGAGATCAGGTAGTCATGGAGGGAACGGTCTTTGAGGAAGGCTGAAAGGAGTTGGGAGGGAAATATATCCCTGGTGGTGGGGTCTTTTTGGATGTTGCGGAGATGTCGGCGGATGATTTGGTTTATGCGAAGGTTGGTAGGGTAGAAGGTGAGCACCAGGGGCGTACAGTACCCTTCCACCGACACTCTCATTCGTTTGGCCGAACTGGTCCTCACCCTTAACAATTTATCCTTCGAATCCTCCCACTTCCTCCAGATCAAAGGTGTAGCCATGGGCACACGTATGGGCCCCAGCTATGCCTGTCTTTGTTGGCTACGTAGAACAGTTGATCTTCCGTAATTACACCAGCACCACTCCCTACCTCTTCCTCCGCTACATTGATGACTGCATTGGCGCCACCTCATGCTCCCGCGAGGAGGTTGAGCAATTCATCAACTTCACCGACAAATTCCACCCTGACCTTAAATTTACCTGGACCATCTCTGACACCACCCTCCCCTTCCTGGACCTCTCCATCTCCATTAATGACGACCGACTTGACACTGACATTTTTTACAAACCAACCGAATCCCACAGCTACCTGGATTACACCTCTTCCCACCATACCTCTTGCAAAAATGCCATCCCGTATTCCCAATTCCTCCCCCTCCACTGTATCTGCTCCCAGGAGGACCAGTTCCACCAGAGAACACACAAGATAGCCTCCTCCTTTAGGGACCACAATTTCCCTTCCAAAGTGTTCAAAGATGCCCTTGAATGCATCTCGTCCACATCTTGCACCTCCGCCCTCAGACCTCACCCCTCCAACCGTAAGAAGGACAGAATGCCCCTGGTGCTCACCTTCCACCTTACCAACCTTCGCATAAACCAAATCATCCGCCGACATCTCCGCAACATCCAAAAAGACCCCACCACCAGGGATATATTTCCCTCCCAACTCCTTTCAGCCTGGTTTCCAGCATCTGCAGTCATTGTTTTTACCTCATCGTATTGTTGCCCAATTTATGAACTATAGCAAATATCCGGGGTCAGTAAACTCAACATCTTGCAATGAGCTACGCTGAAATTTGCATCCAATTTATCTGAAATAATTTGCAGTGTTATTGGACCTCACAGCTGCCTGTGATACAGAGAGACTCAGTGGCCTGTTCCAAAATGCTTCTAACCTGCTTCAGGGCAGCCAGGCAAACATTATTTCAAAACAAATAAGTTGGAACCTTCCTTGGGCAGGTGGATAACCCGCCAACAGACTATCACTGGTCTCAGTGTAGGTACAAATATTGTCCAGGTTAAATACAAATGGCTGACCAGCAACCAGGTTTTGAAATTCATCTTCAGTCAGAGCCTGGCCCAGAGAGCAGACGTGTTGACATTGAGAGCCAGTATCACACCATACAAGTTACCTATGGTGATGAAACCTGACCTGCCTCCCAGACTCCATATATCTGCACCCCGGACCAGGCATGGCTGAAGACGTAAACAAGTTGACAATCTATTGCAGTGCCTTGTGTCTCTAAAGCCATATCTACTAAATGTCACCTTCACATTCTCCAGTATTAAAATAAAATTGTACATCTCTATGAATGGTCAGAGTTACTACATGGATCACACAGTCGAACTGATGTGAAGTAACCAGCAGCAAACGGCAATCCAAAATCACATTAATAACTGAACTTAGTGGATACTGTCTGGTCTAAGTAACCACACATATTATACTGGCTTTCAGGTGCCTGTAACAATGCACACCACAACTGGAGGCTTTGGCCTTATACCCCTCCAAAGCTTCCTGATCTCACACACATCACTCCCTCACACATTCAACAATTTAAGGGGAATCCACAAGCTGGGTGAAACTGGAAACATAGAACAGTGCAGCATGTACAGGCCTTTTGGCCCTTGACGTTCTATTGACTTTTTATCCTACTCTAAGATCATTCTAACCTACATACCTTTCATTATACTATCATTCATGTGACTATCCAATTAAATATCCCTTATATAGCTGATTTTACTACAACTGTTGGCTGTTCATTGCACACACCCACCACTCTCTGTGTAAAGAACCTACCTCTGACATCTCCCCTAAACCTTCCTCCAATTATCTTAAAATCATAACCCCTCGAGGTAGCCATTTCCACCCTGGGAGAGAGTCTCTGGCTATCCACTCTATCTATGCCTCTCATCATCTTGTACACCACTGTCAAGTCAAGTTCCATTCCTCTTCGTTCCAATGAGGAAAACACCCCAGTTCCCTCAAATTTTCTTTGCAAGACATGCCCTCCAGTCCAGGCAGCATCTTGATAAATTTCATCAGCACTCTCATCAAAGCTTCCACATCTTTCCTATAATGAGGCAAACAGAACTGATCACAATATTCTAAGTGTGGTCTCACCAGGGCTCCATATAGTTAGCTCCGCATAACCTTCCAGCTCTTAAACTCAATCCCTCGGCTAATGAACACATCAAACACCTTCTTAACCACCTTATGAACCTGTGTAGACACATTGTGGGGGCTACGCCATGGCCCATTTGATCCCCCGTTCCTCCACAATGTAAGAATCCTGCCTCTAACCCTGTATTCTGCATTCAACTTCGACCTTCCAACTTTTCCATATTGAACACCATATGCCACTAAGCAGTTGAGTCCTGCATCCTGTCAATGTCCTGTTGCAAACTACAACCACCCGCTACACTATCCATAATTCCACCAACCGGTGTTACATCATAAACTTACTAACCTACCCTTCCACTTCGACATCCAAGTCATTTATTAAAATCACAAACAGCAGAGGTCCCAGAACCGATCCTTACTTAACACCACTGCTCACCTAATTCCACACTGAATACTTCCCATTTACCACCACCCTCTGTCTTCTATGGGCTAGCCAATTCTCTATCCAGTCAGATAGGACTCCGTGTATGTCATGGCTCCTTACTTTCTGAATGAAACTACCACGGGGAAGCTTATCAAAAACCTTGTTAAAATCCATGCACTCCGCATTCACGGCTCTACCTTCCTCAGTGCGTTTAATCCCATCCTTAAAGAATCCAATAAGAGTTGTGAGGTATGACCTGCCCCTCACAAATTCATGCTGACTGTTTCTAATCAAACTATGATTTTTCAGAATCGTCTCCAATACTTTGGCCAATACTGATGTAAGACTGACTGGTCTGTCGTTCTCAGGACAATCCCTGTTCCCTTGCCTGGACAAGGGACTAACATTTGCCACACTCCAATCAACCAACGCTACTCAAATAGAGAGTGAAGACGCAAAGACTATCGCCAAAAGCACAGAAATTTCTTTCCTCTCTTCCTGTAGTAACTTAGGGTGTTTCCCGTCTGGCCGAGGGATTTATCTATCCTTATGTTTGTACTTCAATCAGTCTGTATTTCACCTCAACTTGTTTACTCCCTGTCTAACCAACTGATTGACTGCTTCCCATTTCAGTGCTCTGTACAGTGCTGCCTTCTTGAGCAAGTATGGTTCCCAATATCTTGTGGATTATGGGAAGGCACGAATGCCTTTCTCATGAAGGGGCGATGCCAAAACCTTGACTCTGCTGCTCCTCAGATGATGCCTGAATAGTTGTGCTTTGCCAGCGCCACACATTTCGACTCTAATCCCCAGGATATAAAGTCCTCACGTTGCCCATTACTCAGGGTTGTCCCCTTTGCACACTGAGCAAGCAATTAATCAGCGGATACCCGTTGTAGTTAGAGCTGACTGTTCAGTTCTGAAAAGCTGCATTTGATGAACACGTTTACGAAAAACGAAATTACAATTCAACAAATATTCATTCAGTCCCAGATTTACAGTTTTGGTTCATGGATTAGGCGGCTTGATAACCAACAGTGAATGACTGAAGAACTCCGACATACAGAGAATTCCAGGTAATATATTCCAGGTTGGATGTGCTTTACCTTAATGCTGGGAATATTATCAGACAGACAGATATGACAAGGAAACGATATGACAAGTGGAAGTGTGTCATTTTTACCATTACAGAGATGTGTTTGAGGGAGGTCATGGCTGAAAACTCAATATTCTGTGGTACCAGAACTATAGTCAGGGCAGGAGAGAGGGTAAAAGATGAGGTAGTATTGTCTTATAAATTATGGATTCAGTTACTGGCTTAAGAAGGGACAATATCTTGAAAGGATCGTCTAATGAGGTTTGGTGGTTAAAGCTCAGTGTCAAAACCATGACAGAAACACTGCTTGGGATATATTGTAGAACCCCAGATAAAGGAAAGTACGGGAGCAGGTATATAACCAAGTTATTGAGGTGTGTAAAAACATTAATAGGATCATTACATTCAGGCATTTCAATTCCAAACATTCATTATGGTCGTGATAATTTCTTAAGGGGGGCAGGTGCTTTGAAATTTATTCCCGAGAACTTCTTATATCAACATAGAGCAAATACAACAATGGGCAGTGCAGTGCTGGGCCTCACTGTAGGGAACGAAGCCAGTCAGGTGTTCCAGGCAGAAGTGGGAAAGCATTATCGGACCAGTGACTGTGATATCACACATTTTGACTTGGCTAAGGAAAAGACCCCAAAATGTTTGAATCATAAAAGCTTTTTGGATTAGGTAGATAGTTTTTATGAAAAAAAATGACAAAACCTGGCCAAAGTGCAATTGCTTCTGGGTGAAACCACAGCAGAACAAGTTGGGGCGGGGGTTGGAGGATCATTTGATTAAAATTGAATTGATGACAGTGTCGGCCCAGCATGTTACACCGAAGTTAAAATTTAGGAAAACAAGCCCAAAAAACCTCAGATGTCGACACAAATCCCGAACAGGATGAAAAAGGAAAGAGAAGCTTAAAGCAGGTTCCAAGTGAACAGGTCAATGATTGCCCTAAAACAATACAGAAAATGGAGGGCTAAACTTAAAAAGTCAGCAGAAGAGCAGGAGGAGGGCTGATAAAACATTAGCGGGTAAGATTAGCAAGAATCCAAACTCATATTTTTGGTGTATTAAGGGGAAGACGCTAATGTGGGAAAGAATGGGAGTGTTAGGGACTAAGGGGACAGCCTATCCACATAGATAGAGAATATGTTAAATACATCCTCTGAATCGGTCTTGAGTTTGGAGAAGCTGTTACTGGATTCAGGGAGAGTAACCGTTTGACCCTTGAGCAAATTAACACAGGAGCTGAGGAAGAATTGGAAGTTTATGCAAGATAGAGTGGACAAATCACCAGATTAAAGACCACCAAGTCTCACATCAGTGAGAGGGAAACAATTGTATAACATTCGGAGGGCTGTTGAGGCTGGATCAGTAATTATCTTCAAGGCTGAGACAGACAGATTTTTATCCAAGTGTTACGGGGAAATTGCAGAAAAGTGTAATGTGGGATTAACAAAATAAAAATAACCTATTCGAAGGAAACGCAGACTCAGTTAGAGGACAGACATATTGTTGTCCCTATGTCTAATGGTCTTCTTTTCCAATAGCCCTGTATTCACAAGAACATCACCTCTCTCGAGGGATTCAAGGAATTCATTAACGCGATACTAATAGACAGAAAGTATGAGAGGACTGCAACAACACAGATTGCCTGTCAGGGTGAGGATTTGCATGGACAAGTCACCACTACCAGTAGGAAGACCTCAGCAAGACACCCTCCAAGGCCAAGCAGAGACCTGCACTGGGGACCTGGTAGTCAGTGGCCAGGTGTCAAGGAGTCCTGAAGGCCTAAACACTGTGTCACTGTCGTGTCTTCTTCCTTCGCTGGCCATAACTATATGTGGAGAGGTAGAGAGACATGCCATTGTAGCAGAGTAGGCAGTAAGGCTTTGACACGAGAGGTTTCGGACAGCTCCAGCTCAGCAAAATGTACAGGGAAACTGAAATAAAGTTATTTAACTTTATTGTTATAGCCATCGAGATGGCAGCTAGGGCAGTCGCACGTTCCTCTTGTGGGATGTGGGAGCTCACGGAGATTTTCACTGTCCCTGATGACTATATGTGTGGACTGTGCACCCAGCTTCAGCTCCTGGGAGACTGTGTTAGGGAGCTGGAGCTGGGCGGTACAGTGGCGCAGTGGTTAGCACTGCTGCTTCAAAGCACAAGGGACCAGGGGTCAAATCCTGGCTCGGGCAACTGTCTGTATGGAGTTTGCGCATTCTGCCCGTGTCTGCATGGGCTTCCTCTGGATGATGCGGTTTCTTCCCACAGTTCAAAGATGTGCAGGTTAGGTGAATTGGTTGTGCTAATTTGCCTGTAATGTAAGGGTGTGGGTCTTGGTGGGCTGTTCTTTGGAGGGTCGGTGCGGACTTGTTGGGCTGAAGGTTATTTAGGATGCACTCAGGGTCATCTGAGATACTCAGAACTTCATAGATAAGTGCTTCAGTGTGGTGGCCACACCCAAGACACATACCTAGTTATATTTCTTTAATGACTGTAATATTCCAGTCCAACGTTCATCGCCCTGAGTTCATTAGCTTTACCTGTCAGTCCTGTTGTATTTAAATAAACACAATTTAATCCAACAGGCGTTCCTTGCTTCCTGCCTTATTCCAGGTAGAGAGTAGCTGTGCGACCACCAGGAATGGCAAAGGGAGTAGGCAGAGAGTGCAGAAATAGCCTGTGGCCATTGCTCTCCATAACATGTAGACCATTTTGGATTGTTGGGTGCGATGTCCGTTCAGGGGAAAGTAGCAGTAGCCAGGTTGGTGGTACTACCACTGGCTCTGGGGCACAGCGAGAAACGGTAAAGGTAAACAGGTCGTTAAAGATAGGAGGGTCGATTGTTAGAGGGACAGATCGGAGATTCTGTGGCCACAAACGGGAATCCAGGATGGTGGGTTACCTCCCGCTGCTCGGGTCCAGGATGTCTCCAAGTGGCTGCTGAACATTCTCAAGGGGTTGGGTGAGCATCCAGAAATCATTATGCACGTTGGCACAAATGATACCCGTTGAAATAGGGCCGAGGTTCTGGAGCGAGAATACCTTGACAGTGGTAATCTCCTCAGAGGGTGATTACCGTCCGAGACATGCACTGGAAAGGACACCAATATCTTGGCGGCCAGTTATGCTAGGGTTACGAGGGTGGGTTTAAACTAGATTGGCAGGGGGTGGTATCCTCAAGGGCAGTGAGGCAAGTGCGATGCTGGAAGGAGGTAGAGTAATCAGAAATAGTAAATTTAGGCTGGAAAATGACAGAGAGAAATGCCTTTTGGATTAGATGGCATCTATCTCAATGCAAGAAGGGCTACAGGTAAGGCCGATGAACTCAGGACGTGGATAAGTAGGTGGGACTGGTATATTATAGACATTACACAAACATGGCTAAGTGATGGATAGGACTGACAGCTTAATGTGCCAGGGCACAGGTACTTTAGGTGAGACAGAGATGGTGGAAGGAGAGGAGGGGAATTGCATTTCTGATTAAGGGGAGTACCACAGCAGTAATCAGAGATAAAATAACTGATGAATCACCCAGTGAGGCTTTGTGGGTGGAATTAAGAAATAGGAAGCTGTTCGTGAGGTGATTAGAGATGTGCTATAGGCCCCCAAATAGTCAACAGGAATGAGAGTAATAAATATGCAGGGAGAGAGGGGAATCCTGCAAGAGCAATAGGGTTATCATAATAGGGGCTTTTAGTTTTTCTAATACAGACTGGAACGGCCAGAGCGTTAAGAGATTTGATGAGATAGAATCTGATAAAAGCTTCAGGAAAGTTTCCTCAAGCAATATACAGAGAGTTCTACTCGGGAAGGGGAAAAACATGAAATTTTCTTCGGAAATAGGGCAGGACAGGTGACTGAGTTAACAGTGGGGGAGCACTTTGTGACCATTAACCATAGTTCTATTAATTATCAAGCAGTTATGGAGAGGGACAAAACTGGTCCACAGGTTCATGTTCGAATTTGGGGCGTGGCTCAGGTCCAGGCAGCTGGGAACAAGGGAATTCCTGGAGGTAAATTAGAGATACAGGAGTCCTGAAAAAGGAAAGCAGTAGGATGAAAAGGGGTCAAGAAAGAGCCTTGGCTGAGAAGATTAGGATGAATCCAAAAAGTTACTTTAAATATATTAAAAGAAAAATCAAAAACTGGATAGAAAATACGACCCCTCGATGACCAATGTGGACAAGTATGTGTGGAACTATAAGTGATGAGTGAAGTCCTCAACTAATATTTCTACTCTATGTTTACCGTGGAAAAAGACATGTTGACTTGAGAACTTGAGGAAGTTAGTTGTGATATCTTAGAGCCAATCTATACGATAGTTGAGGAGATATTGGATGTACTATAATGCTTGAAAGTGGATAAATCTCACCGTCCTTACCCGATATATCAAAGAAAACCTCAAGGGGCTTCAGAAGAATTTGCGGGGACCCTGGCTTATAATGTTTATCATCAGTAACCACAGGTAATGTCTTGGAAGACTGGAGGATAGCAAATGTTGTGCCCTTATTCAAGAAGAACTGAACAAAAAAAGCCTTGGAACGATAGACCAGTAGGTTTAACATCCGTGGTCGGTAAGTTACATGAGTAGGTTCTGAGGGAGAAGATGTACATGGATTTAGAAAGACAGGATTTGATTAGGAACAATAAGTGTGGCTTTGTGAAAGGAAGTGTGTTCCTGACAATTCTCTTAAAGTAAGTGGATGATGTGACCAGGAAGATTGATTTGTGTGGGGCAGTAGATTTCAAAACATGTGGTGTTGGATAAGCACAGCAGGTCAGGCATATTCGAGGGGCAGGAGAATCTATGTTTCGGACATAAGCCCTTAATCAGCAACATCCAAAGCATCGATTCTCCTGTTCTTCTGATGCTGCCTGACCTGCCGTGATTTCCAGTGCCACACTTTTTGACACTGATCTCCAGCATCTGCTGTGCTCAATTTCTCCATTGTCAGTAGATTTAGTCGATATGGATTTCAGTTACAGCAGAACAGAATGAGGGTTTACAGCCCCTGGAGCCTGATATACAATTAGAGGAGGAGATCAATAAGCCCCTCGGGCCTATAAAACTGTAACCAGATCATGCAGCACCAGTATCCAGTTGCACTGCGTTGGATCAATCTATTCAGTTACTTGAATCAGTAACACAGGAAATGGAAGAGGCCACAAAGTGACTGCACTATGGGGTATACTGGAATAAAACCAGGTTACATAGCCCCTCAGACCTGCACTTCCATTCAGTAAGTCAGGGCTGATTTGCACTCGGCCGCAATTTCTCTTTCATGCCCAATCTTTTGTAGCCGTTGACTCTCTGACGTGTCAAAACCCATTGACACCCATTCGCAACCCCCAAACATTTCAGTGATGTAGCCTCCCCTAACTGTCTGGCCCCAACCATCACTATTCCCTGAGAGAAGGAAACACTCCCCACACGTATACCTTGGCCTATTGACATGGATAGAAGATATGAACACAGTGTAAAGTGTGTCACTTTAAGGACCTGATATCATGGCAGTATTTGATTAAGACGTCAAGGAGACTAAACAAAATTGAACTTGATGAGAATCAGTTGTAAACTCCCCGCTGGTTGAATCATTCAGAGCACAATGGGACTGGTGAACATCAATCCTCTCAGTCCCTGGATATCTCTGTGGGCAATCCTCAGGGTAGTTTCTTCGGCACAAACATCTTCAACTGCTTCATCAATGTCTTTCCCTCTTTCATGCAATCAGAGGTGGGGATATTCTTTCAAGATTATACAATGTTCAGAACAATGAGTCACCTCCTAAGGTACTGAAGAATCAAATCTGGGCAACATTCAAACTTGTGCTGTTAATGTAAAGGTAACATTAATCAAAAGCACTGCTGTACACTAAACATTTCCACGGTTAAAAGAAAGAGGAAGCCCTTCAGCAACTCGAGCTAGTTTCACCCTAAAATAAGAAAGCCATTCAGCCCATGAGATCTATTGGATAACAAGTGGCGCATTGCGTTCCCTCACTCCTGCCTGTTACACAAGAAGACAATTTAAAATAAAAGCAGGTGTTGGAATCCAAAATACACACGCAGGAAGCTGGAATAACAGAATAAGCAAGGCAGCATCAAGACTTTGAGAAGTGAACGCCTTGGATATAAGCCCTCATCAGGACTGTGGACGGGACTAAGGGGGTCTATAGATAAAGTGCAGGTGAGGGAGGAGGACGCAGAGGGGCGAGGTGTGGATAAGTGGACACAGATAAAGGTATCAGCGAGTTGTTGATAGAAGGACTGAATCCAGTTGGCGGCTGGACAAAGGTTGCTCAGAGGAATGGAATGGAGGGGAGGGTTTGGGAAGGGAGTCGGGGGACTGGGAGGTTATTTGAAATTGAAGAATTCAATGTTGAGTCCCTGGGGTGCAGGCTGCACAGGTAACAGATGAGATCTTGTTCCTCCAGATTATGGTTTGTTCATTGTGGCAATGGAGGAGGCCAAGGATGGCCATGTCGGAAAGGCATTAGGAAAGAGAATTGAAATAGGAAGTGACTGGGCGGTCTTCCATTCCACCTAATGACCCTACCTTTCAGCTCCCAACCTGATTCATCCCTCCCATCGCCCAACCAGGTTGCACAAACTACTTGTTTCCACATAGCCGTAACTGACCATCCTCCTGGTCTCCCCACCCCAACCACTCCCTTCTCTCTTTATCTGCAGCTCCCCCTACCCCCCAACCCAGTTCTGAAGAACGTTATAACTGAAATGTTGACTTTCCCACCTCATGATGCTGCCTGGCTTGCTGTGTTTTTCCAACCTTCTGCTTGTCTCCGATAACTCAGGAAGATAGAGGCTAGCACAGCGTGCTGGTAGGCAGGAACCACGGGTTGCCCACTAAAGTCCTTGAACCTCTGTCCTCGGGTCAGGAGGAAGACATTCTGTCGCTCGAGACACTGACACATGAACAAAAGAGGCCATTCAGCCCCTCCAAACTGTTAGACTGAAATAGGAGGATGTCATTTTTGCTGCAACACGACAAAACCAATGAGGCACAGACTGCAAAGACAGACTGCTCCATGTTGTTCCTCCTGGCTCCATTGCTAATGGTACAAACGTGCTATGTTAACGTGGTTTGCTGATCATGAGGAGGGAAAGTGAATGGTTTGTGCCAAGTTCCAAGGAGGCATCTTCCATCTCCGAGATGTTATCAACTAGGTTAGACACTTTTAAGCAGGCAACCCAGAGCATACCTTTGCAATTTGTTTCGGTAAGTGTACAATGAATATTACCGGGGGTAATTTAGCTAGGTTGACTACAAGATTTTGAAACAGACAAAATCGTTATTCATGAAATTACACAATGAAACACAAAGAACCGAATAAAAAATCACGACAGAATTCAACCTATTCAGCGAAACTTAATTATGCTATTCCGAATATACACAACTGTCCCAATAAGCAAACTCCCAATAATAAAAAAAACAGTATAAATGGAACACAAACTTCCAGGTTGAAGTCAAGGATCAAAAAAGAGAGAGAGGTTCCAGACAGCTCCCAGTTGAACTTCCCAGTTCAAGACTCAACTGAAAACTGCTCAGCTCAGCTAGTTCAGCTAAAATAGCTCACCACTCTCCGTTCATTATACTGGTCACTTATAAAGCATGGCCACTTTGGGCTGAAGACTCATCTGTTTCCATATAAATAAAGACCTCTGAAAGTACTTTTCATCTCTGTACCAAACCAGACTGATCGGAGCTTGGAGAAAGTGAGGAAGGGATTATGCCCGAAATGTCGATTCTCCTGCTCCTTGGATGCTGCCTGACCAGCTGTGCTTTTCCAGCAACACATTTTTCAGCTCTGGTCGGAGCTTGGCCCCTTTTTATTGTTCCTCTTAAAAAAAAACAAAGGACAGAGTTTCCTTGAGCCAAGGAACAGCTTTTAGACAAAAAGGGACTTGCTTTGTGACACATCTCTCCCCACTTAAAAACAAATCAATGCTAAAAGGTGGCTGCATTTTTAACCATTCAAACCCAGTTAGTATTCTCAAAACTGACAGCTATACTGTACTAATTATAAGCATTCAAACATGCACAAACCCATACAAAACCAGGCTGCTGTATACCCACCACCGAACACCTCCGTATCTCATTCTAGTCTCAGTAACTCATCGGCTTTCACGTTTTCGCGATCTGCCACATGCACAATTGTCAGGTTGAATGGCTGCAACAAGTCCATCTAAACAGTCTGGCATTTTTGTCTTTAATTTTTTCCACAAATGTCAATGGGTTGTGATCAGTGTATACGATTGTCTCAGATGCATTGCTGGTAATATAAACACAGTTATGGTGTAATGCCAACACCAAGTTTAAAGTCTCTTTCTCCACCGTTGAACATTTCTGTTGATGAACGTTCGACTTCCCAGAAAAACACCCGATCGGTCTTCCTATTCCCTCCTCACCCTCCTGCAGGAACACTGGACCAATACCGACATCACTGGCATTGATAGCCACCTTGAAAGACTTCGTGTAATCTAGTGAAGCTAATATTGGGGCAGTGTCTAACACAGGTTTTAGGCTGGAAAATGTCTTTTGACAGTCCTCTGTCCACTGAGAGTTCTTGCCCTTGACAATTCGGTGAGTGGAGTAGACACACGGCTTAACGTTTGGCACAAACTTTCAGTAAAATCCAGTCAATCCCAGGAACCGTAGTATAACATATTTATTTTTGTCGACGGTGTGGAACATTCCCCAACTACTTTCGCTTTTGTATCTCATGGGGCCATTGGTCCATGTACAATAACGTGACCCAGGAATGTGGCTTGGCTTTCTCAAATTCACTTTTAGCTAGGTTTACCAGCAAGCCTGCCTTCTGAAGTCGATCAAACAAGTCCGATAAATGCTGTAAATGTTCCTTTCATGAGTGACTAAAAACTACCATGTGTTCAATGTACACCACATAGTTGGGTAATCCGACAATGACCTCATTATCAGTCTCTGAAAGGTGGCTGGATCGTTTTACATATCAAATGCCACAACTTTGAACTGATACAATCCATTTAGTGTTACGAAAGCCGAAATTGCCTTTGCTCTCTCTGACAGAGGTCCTTGCCAGTAGCCTCTGAGCAAGTCCAACTTAGAAATGTAAATAGCTTCTCCCACTTTTTCAACACAGTTCTCAAACATGGAATAGGATATGCATCAGTCTTTGTAACGAAATTGAGTTTGTGATAGTCCTCACATGTCCACTGGGTAACATCTGTCTTTGGCGCCATGACTATACATGAGCTCCAAGCACAGTAACTCATTTCGATTATGCCATCTTGGAGCATGTGCTCTATTTCCTTCTGAACCTGTGCCAACTTTATAGGATAATGCCTTTAAGGATGTTATTTAATCAGAACAGCATCTCCTGTGTCGACATTATGCACAATTATGTTCGTACTTCCCAGTTTATTTCCACATGTCTCTCCAAGATATCGTAATAACTCTTTCAGGTCACTATGCTTTTCTCGTGGAAGGTAACTCAGTAATTTATCGCAATTTTTGACAACTTTCTCATTGTTCAATTTGATATTAGGAATGTCCAATTCAGAATCCTCTGAACTTGGGTCTTCCTTCAGTACTGTTATCATTAATACCTTCTCCTCTTGCTTTCCTTCCCTCTCAAAATACCTGTTGAGCATATTCACATGACACACTCTGTGACATTTCTTCCTGTCTGGAGTCCGTACCAAGTAGTTCACCTCATTCAATTTCTTCCCAATTTGATAAGAGACACTGAAACTTGCTTCTAAAGGCTCAGCTGTTACTGGAAGTAACCTTATTTCCAATTTCAAAACTGCAAATTTGTGATTTCTGATCGACTTACTGTTTCATTGTATGCTGCGATACTTTTAAATGCTGTCGAGCCAACTCTCCAGCTCTATTTAATCATTCCCTAAAATTTGACACATTGTCCAAATGAGTGGTCTCTGAATTCTGCCTTATTGATTTCTCCTTAACCAATGTTCACGGTCCTTTTACTTCATGCCCAAAAATTAATTCAAATAGTCTGAATTTGGTCAATTCATTCTGTGCGTCTCTGATCACAAATAGTTCAAAAGGAATTTCCTCATCACAATCATCTGGATTATCCTGAACATAAACCCTCAACATGGTCTTCACTGTTTGATGCCGTCTTGCTCATGCTCACTGTGATTCCGAATACGACGTAGTAAATTTTACTTGCTTTAATGCCAAGTTATCCATCACCTGCTTGAATAGTTCGGATGTGAGGTTTGATCTGTCTGGATCTCTATTGGTAGTCCATACCTACGTAAAAAAAAAGTGTTTTTTTCTGCAACTCTTTTAGCTGTGATGCTGAACAATGGGTCTGCCCTTGGAAATCTAGTCAACACATCCATTATTGTTAAGAAGTACTTATTCCCACTTAGTCTTTGCGATAGGGGACCTACACAATCTATCAAGACTGTTGTGAAAGGTTCCTCAAATGCTTATTAAAGTTGCAGGTTTTATTACTGAGTGTGTGACATGTTTGAGACATTTGGCAATATTCACTACATCTTTGTGTAGTTCAGGCCAGTGAAAATATCTTTGTATTTCAGCCTGTAATGTCCTCACCCCGAAATGATCTCATGGGCCACTCGCAGCACTCCCTTTCTATACCCAACAGACAAAACAATTTGATGAATTTCTGTCCACGTCTGATCTGCTTCAATATGTCAGAGAGTGGTGGTAGATGGTAAATATTCAGCATGGAGTCCAGTTACAAGTGGAGTTCCGCAGGGATCAGTTCTGGGTCCTCTGCTGTTTGTAATTTTTATTAATGACTTAGATGAGGGAGTCGAAGGGTGGGTCAGTAAATTTGCAGATGATACAAAGATAGGTGGAGTTGTGGACAGTGAGGAGGGCTGTTGTCGGCTGCAGAGGGACTTAGATATGATGCAGAGCTGGGCTGAGGAGTGGCAGATGGAGTTCAACCCTGCCAAGTGTGAAGTTGTCCATTTTGGAAGAACAAATAAGAATGCGGAATACAGGGTTAATGGTAGGGTTCTTGGTCAGGTGGAGGAACAGAGGGATCTTGGGGTCTATGTACATAGATCTTTGAAGGTTGCCACTCAGGTGGATAGAGTTTGTAAGAAGGCCTATGGAGTATTATCGTTCATTAGCAGAGGGATTGAATTCAAGAGTCGTGAGGTGATGTTGCAGCTGTACAGGACTTTGGTTAGGCCACATTTGGAGTACTGTGTGCAGTTCTGGTCGCCTCACTTTAGGAAAGATGTGGAAGCTTTGGAGAGGGTGCAGAGAAGATTTACCAGGATGTTGCCTGGAATGGAGAGTAGGTCATACGAGGATAGGTTGAGAGTTCTCGGCCTTTTCTCGTTGGAACGGCGAAGGATGAGGGGTGACTTGATAGAGGTTTATAAGATGATCAGAGGAATAGATAGAGTAGACAGTCAGAAACTTTTTCCCCGGGTACAACAGAGTGTTACAAGGGGACATAAATTTAAGGTGAAGGGTGGAAGGTATAGGGGAGATGTCAGGGGTGGGTTCTTCACCCAGAGAGTGGTGGGGGCATGGAATGCGCTGCCCGTGGGAGTGGTAGAGTCAGATTCATTGGCGACCTTTAAGCGGCATTTGGATAGGTACATGGATGGGTGCTTAATCTAGGATAGAAGTTCGGCACAACATCGTGGGCCGAAGGGCCTGTTCTGTGCTGTATTGTTCTATGTTCTATGTTCTATGTGCTGATCTCCATATCCGCATTAAAACATCATTTGTGAAGTAATAACACACAGGAATGCATTCATTCTCTTTCTTGCCAAACATCTTTTGATATAACTTCTGTAACTCCACATCTTTCTGCAGTAATTCAATCAGCTTAGCAGAGCTAAAAATACGTTCATGTTTTCCTACTCACTCCATCTGTTTTCCATTTATCGGATCAAAAAGAAACTTTCGGATTACTCTACGTCAGCTTCGTTATCTGTGCCTTTATCTTACTTAAACCTGTGCTTCTGTGATCTTCTGGTGATGCAATCAGGGGAAATTCCTGGATAAACATTCTCCAGGTCTTCAGTTACCCGCATCTTCACTGGCTTTTCAACTAGAGTAGGCAGCACGCCTACTAGTGAAGCAGCTATATTATTTGCAAGGACAGATTTTATTCCTAGAGCTGAGAGTTAGGGGTCTAGTACACCTACCACACATGCTACAATCTTCTCTGGACACTCTAGCCTCACTTTACATAACTGAGCACTTTTTGCCTCACTATGAATTCCTGTTACCAGCACATTTTCTGGAAATAGTCTCTCAAGAGTGCAGAAAGCCTCACCCCTCAGCATTACAGACTGAAAATATCCTGTTTCAATTAATATTGAAACCTTCTTAACAATTACTCCTGGCCTATGTGATTAAACTTTACCCTTTCATGTAAGTTTTGTTTGCAGATTTAGTACGTCCACTGATCATCTTGTACACTCTGAGGCAATTGCCTCACTTCCCTTCTGCCTTTTGTTACAAGGAGACAGTGAGGACTGCAGATGTTGGAGATGTAGATTCCTGAAGAAGAGCTTATGCCCGAAACGTCGATTCTCCTTTTCCTTGGATGCTGCCTGACCTGCTGCGCTTTTCCAGCAACATATTTTCAGCTTTTTGATACAAGTACAACAAAACTTCTAGGCTTGTCTGGTTATCCTACATCTGGTTTACTCCCAGCCGATCAACACTGTGATTTTGTGTGGCCCTCTTTTTTACAATGAAAACACAACAGGTTTTAAACTTGTTTGTCCCCCTCAAGGTTTTCTTTATTACTGTGGCAAATTATCCTTATGATCTACACTGTGATCTACCTTTCCCTTTGCACATGAGGATATCTGTTTGCTCCAATTTCTGTCCCTCAGAGACCAGAACTGGTTCTGGAAGCCAAACCAAGTTTATGGACCAGTTCATAATCATCAGCCATTTCAGTAGCTAACCTTGCTGCTTACACTCTCTGCTCTTCCACCTGAGTTTTCACTACTTCAGGCAGTTATTCTTTGAATTCCTCCAAGTGTTAACCTCTTTAAGGGCATCATAGCTTTGCTTGAATTTTAAAGCTCTTATCCAACTATCGAAATTAGTCTGTTTGATCCTTACAAAGTCCGTGTAGGTTTCACCAGGATTCCTCATTAAATTCCTGAAATGTTGCCTATGCAGACAAAATGTTTTTTAACCTCTTTATACTCCCCAGATACCTCCTCTGATAGTGATGTGAATACCTCACCAGTTCTACCTACAAGTTTTGTTTGGATCAAGAAAATCCACATAGCCTCTGGCCACTGCATTTGTTTAGCCAACTTTTCAAATGAGATGAAAAGGGCATCACATTCTTCTCATCAAATTGAGGCGATGCTTGAACATACTCAAACAAATTCTCACTAGGCTTCTGACTACCAGAGGCTTTCCCATCCTCACTCTCTTCCTTACTAAGCACACCCTCAGCCGTTATCTCCAGCCTTTTACAATGACTTTTCTTTTTAATTGTCTGTTTTTGTTCTTCAAAAGTTCTCTCTTTCTCTCTCCCCTATTGCTCTCTCTTTTGCCATTCTTTCTTTTTACTCTCTGTTCTGCTGCTTTCTTTTTTCCCCCTCTTCTGTATTTTATCGAAAGTCAAATGTTTCATTTTGGATATTAGTTTGATTGGGTTGGGAAATAGGTAATAGGTATTTCAGTCGTCAAACGTTTTCTGGGTGTGCATGCAGTGACTTTGGAAATTTTACGAAAAATGAATAAGACCGAGTTGCAGGAATTAGCAGAGAAGCTGGAATTGGAACTGACTGCTTCTGTGAGGAAAGGAGCGATAATTACAGCGGTATCTCGTCAATTAAACTTGCTGGAGAAACCACCAGAATCAGACATGGCAAGAATTCAGTTGCAAATGAAATATCTTGAGCTAACGGTGAGAGTTAAGGAAAGGGCAGCCAAATTCCTTCACACTCTCCTCACGATGCCATCACTGCAGGGATTAGTCTAGGGAAACTGCACTACACCGTCTCTCTGTAGCAAGGAGATCATTGAGTATAAATGAAAGAAAATACTGTCTCAAGTATACTCCACAACTGCAGGACGGTGTCTTCACTCTTATTCTTTAATTATTTTGTAATGAGCGATACTACTCAGTTGTTGTGCTGATTACTTGCTGAGTCATAGAGTTATAGAGATGCACAGCATGGAAACAGATCCTTCGGTCGGACCGTTCCGTGACGACCAGATATCTCAACCCAATCTAGTCCCACCTGCCAGTACCCGACTGCTCTGCATGAATTCTGTTAGTGCCTCTTGATCAAGGACATCCAACTCCTTTTCACCAAGAGCACTTCCCATCATCTCGCCTTCTCATAAATACAAAATGAGAAGGATGGCATTTTTTGCCAATCATTTATTTGCTTTATGAAGCAAAGTCACACCAACAACAACATCACTGTTGCCATTCGAGTTGATTGGTGATGCTGAGGAGGCGATGGCCGAGCTGTATTATTTAAGAATATTAATCCAGGGAATCAGGTAATACCCTAGACACTGGATCCGAATCCCACAATGGCAAATGTTGGAAATTAAATTCAATAAAATATCAGGAATTAAGAATCAAATTAAACAATGAAACCAATGTCGATTGTCCCACCTGACACCCTCATGCCCTTCAGGAAAGGAAATCTACCATCTTCAGCTGGTCGGGATTACATGTTACTCCACAGTAATGTGGTTAATACTCAGATGCAGTTTGAAACAGCCAAGCCAGTCACTCAGTTATATCAGTCACTTCAAAGCCTCAAAGATTAGAAACCGCATGAACCTCAGCACTGACTACTTACAGCCCACAGACTGCAGTGGGTCAGGAAGGCAGCTCACCAACACCTTCTCAAGGACAATGGGGAAAGGGAATTAAATACTGGCCCAGCATCCCATTATTGAATAAAAGACGATGATCACACTCAGGGAAGAGAGAACAACAGACATAAATAACTTTAAGCAGGGACTTTGACATATACCTTACATGGTCATGATTAACAATACTATGGGAACAGGAAAAACATAAGTAATGTTTAATTTCAGTTTTTATTTCCATCACAGCTGACCATCAACAATCCCTTTGTTTGTTTTATTCTCTCTATCTCTCTCCTTTTCCATTTATTCAACTCAATCCTTCTCCCCTTCATAACAGATGTCGGTGTCACCAACATCAATCACACTATTTCCTAACTGTGTTCAGTTCTGATGTATGAATCGAATCGCCAATTCTATTTTTCTTTCGACCCGAGGGCGCTGCCAAATCTGCTCAGTTTGTCTGGCACTTTCTCATTCTTAATTTTTTCTGATCTGTTGCATCATTCTTTGCTTTATATAACCTTTAATTTTGTTATTATTTGGAATGTCTGTATTGCTGACAGGGGCAGCATTTGTTCACCTAACCAAATGTCATTTACTGCGAGGTCATTCTTTCAAGTAGTACAGAACCAAGCACATTGCTGTGGGTCTCACATCAATCTTAAGTCAGACCAGAGAGTAACGCAAGATCTATTTACCAAAGGACATCACTGAAATAGATAAATGTAAATGCTGGAGATGTAATGGTTGTTATTAGTAAAACTTGCTTTTTTTCCCCAATTCCTGTCTTGTGTATTTACTTTCTGACATCGTCTGTGGTAGGATGTGAAACAGGATCTTTCTGTGTAATAACCTGTGCATCTGAATTACATTTCTTCCAACATTACTGCTCTGAGAGAGTGTTTCTGTGATTAAGTTATTTTAGAGACAAGAACAAAGATGTGATCGAAATATTTGGAACTGAAAGAGTACATAGAAGAGAGGTGGAACCATACCGTCTGAATTTTACCGAAGCATAGATAATAGATAATGAAGCGTCAGCATTGAAGCCAAGATGGTCACTGGGCATATAATCGAGCTGGTATTGGGTTGGTTTGGTGATGGACAGAATACCGAGACATAAATGAATTCAGGGAAGAAAGATACTTTGGTATTGTGAACAGTCTTGTTCTCAGATGTTTGTGAGGGCGGGGGTGTGGGTGGTTCTGAAATTTGTGGGTACTTAATGGAATTTGCATTTGAAAATGAAGACAATAGTTTTCGTCTTTGACAAATATAGATAACAGAAATAGCAAAGAAGTTCGCCATGGTTGAAGAGATTAATAAATGGATAGAGATGAAGAAACTTACCAGGAACACCAACAATTGCGAGGATAGGATAGTAACCCGCCTGGATAATCATCAGGGCACCCCATATCCGATGTAGTAATGTTGACAAAGACGGGGAATAAAAGGCAAGACCCACAGATAAACTCCTGTCCATTGTTGCAGCATTCCAGTCTAATGTTCTCAGATTCTGATCCATTAATGGATCATTCCAGACTTTTCTCAGATGTTTAAATCTCCTTTTTGTGTCTCTGCAGCTGTGTCCCTTTGAGCGTTGGAGTTGATGCATCTGCTGCTATAATGGCATAAACCATTGCAAGAGGCCTCTTACTAATAGGAGACGGAAAACATCCAATGACACAACCAGCATCCATGGAGACTGGCATCAATCACAGTCACTGAACAAACAGCTCAATTTAACCCCTTTCAGTATGGTTCCTTCAGTTCACAAAAACTACTGGACTGGATTGAATATTGGCACCGCTGGCAATTGATCACATCTCCCATCACCCATTGCTCTCGTGAAGTTAGTTGTGAGGGAGAAAGATGCATGTTTTCTTATCGAGGCTAGATGATTCTGCTGCGTTGTCCGTTTGCAATACTGTAACTGGCTGAACCGCCCACCACCACAACCCTCAAAAACCATAATCTACATGCTGTTACCGTGCAGATCTCTCCTCGACTGGAACACGCATCAAACAATATATTTACAGTGGATGTATTTGCACTCCAATACATAGGAAATGTGAATTTGCCTGGGCATTCCTTTAATTGATCTAATAAGGCAATTTTGTATTTTCAACTCTCAATGTGCTTCAGCATTTTTTAAAATATAAACTCACAAACACCTTAACACACTTTATTAAGCACAAGTTTCTGAATTTCTCCACATGGTAGCATCATGCCAGGGTTTAGTCTGGACGGAATCGCTGATAAGATCATTATTTATAAAGTTGATTCAACCTGTACACAATACACCTCACAGTCTCTCAACAAAACACTATTTTTGGGAAAAATACATTTACTCTGGTACTTTAATCATTTTGCATGATGAGCCACATATCATTTACTTCCTGCTGCGTAAGAATTCTGTTTGTGACTTATGACCAAGCACATCCAGGTCTGTTTCAACAACAGCACTTCCCAACCTCTCACTATTTAATGAACATAAATGTGAATGATGATATTTGTTGTTCATATCTGAAATACTTTATATCTTGCGAAGAGCTATTGCCCAAACACTGATCCTTCTGATACACCAAAGCCTTCACTCCAGATAATTACATTACTCTCTTCATTCTCTCGATTATCCAACTTTTAATACATTCGGTGTATTCCACCCCTACCTACCATGGACTCTAACATTCCCCACTCATCTGTATTCAACCATGTCAAACATCTACTGAAAATTCAAATACTTCATTCCCACTGGTTCTCAATTGTCGATGTCACAACAGACAATCTCCACAATATCCAGCAGGTTTATCAAAGATCAAGATCATTTCCCCTTCCTGAATCTAGATTGATTCTACTGAATCATGTCATTATTTTCCAAGTGTCTAGTTGTCACATTTCTCACAAAAGGTTCCAATGTTTTTCTCACAGCTTACATCAACCTAACCACTGTTTAGTTTGCTGTTTGCACTCTCCGTCCTGTTTTAAATATTTAGGTTTACAATAGCTGCCTTCAAGTCTGGAGGATCCTTTCCAGAATCTAACCAGCTTTGAAGAATAATCAGTAATTCTTTCACTAGCTCTACTGCCACCTCCTCAATACTCGGGGATGTAGCTCATCAGATGCAGCAATATACCAACCTTAAATTCAATGAGATTTTGAAAGACGTACCTTTTATTAATTCTAATTTCCGGCTGCTCCTCATTTTCACCAGTCACTCTGTTCCCTTATATTTCTGGAAGTTTCTTTCAGTATCTTCCTCAGGGAGATGGACACAATATATTACTCTCAGCGGACAGATGAGTCCTGTCAGTCAGTGAATATATCGGAGGACTGCACTCCGGTGATGGTGGATATGTTACTCACTCCTGCCTGGAAAGTTCCAGAATTAATCCAGTTTAATTTATGGTGAGCATTAACACAGTCCTGTCACTGGTGTGAGGCTACACAGTATATTGAAGGAGGGGACACAGATCCGTGAATACCTCAATTTTGAAACAAACTGGTTTCATACCTGATACCTGGTCCAGCTTAGACAAATGTCCCGGGAAATCCCAGGAAAGATAATGTACTGTCCTGCACCTCCCTATTTATAGAGCTTTCCTTCCGTGGAGCCTCATCTCCATTTGTTTACCATGGACCCAGACACTCTGTAAATGCAGTGTATAGAGTGGGGTCACCAGACCCAGCAGCTGACAATACAAACCCGAGATAAGCATCCACAGTAACTCCACTGATTTTCCAATGACAGGAACAAGTCAATTCCCCACATGGAACGTGCATGCGCTCAGTGTTGAAAACTATTTCCAGTCCTGAGTTTCTCTTCCTGGCTGAGAAAGCCGTTGCATCTCTGCACACTCCCACAGTAAGAGGTTCTCTCTCCAAAGAAGCAGTTGACAATGTAGCATTAACTTCCTCTATATCTCAGCAACTATAAGGGCAGCACCAGTATTGCTAATGGATTCGATCATCACACACAGAGAAGAGAGATAAGGGAACCTAATTCACTTTAAACAGGGACATATCTAAATGGACGCGATATTCAGGAGTATGGGAAATGGGGAAATGTGAGAATAACTTGCCTTTTTTTACCTTTCAGTTCATCATCAGCAATCCCTTTGCTCACTTTTCATTTCTTTTCCTCTCTTTTTCTGGCCATTTCACCATCCATTCAATTTAAACCTAGCCCCCACCTCTCTCTCCAACCCAACCATCCATGATACCAGGATAAATAATATTATTTCCCAGTTTGCTTTCAGTTGTGAAGCAGGTTCAAAACATTATCTGCATTTCTCCTGACAGAGGCTGCCATACCTGCGAGATTCTCTAACACTTTCAGACTCTGGAGAATTTTATTTTCGATCTCTAGAACCCACCATTCTTTGATTTATTTCACCTTTAATGTTGTTTCACGGGATGCCAGCATCACGGGCAAGGGCAGCATTTGTTGTCTATCACTAATTGTCCTTGACCACGCGGCCATTTGTCAAGACAAAATGGAGCTAACAATGTTGCTGTGAGTCTGAATTCACACTGAGCTCAGATTGTGTAATAATGTTAAGTTTCTTTAACAAAGACTATCAGTAAAATAATAAAAATAAATCTTAACGGCTTCTGGTTTCCATGAGTGAAATTATTCCAATTTTTGTCATTCAAATTTAAGCTCTGACATCGGCTGTGGTAGGATGTTAAACACTGCCTTGGAGTCACAGCACGTACCTCTGAATTACCCATCTAGTTACATGATCACTCTGATACTGAGTCCTTATTGCCTAGTCCGTATTGCCTAGTTCCTGCCAGAGAGAGATGGTGGAGAAATCAGTTTAACTAACAACAATAACAAGGATTTGGGGGAAAAAAGCGAAAGGGAGATTGAGAGACAATTTCTTGTAAGATCACAGGTTTCAGAATGCTGAAATGAAGGCATTTTGACAGCATCCTACAACATGAACCAGTATTCCCAGGATGATAGGTGAAGGGATATTGATGTCAATAAAGATGAGGGAGAGTTTTAGATGAACATTTGTTCTGCAACTTGGTAACTGGTGTAAGGTCAGCAGAGTCTTCGACTCATTGGGCTGAAACTAATAATAGTTTGTCTCAGTGACATTTTTATTGAGTGTGACAAAGGGATTATCTGTACGAGACTGAACTAGTTTCATGGCGTTATCTTATCGAACTCACCACATTAACTACCCACTCAATCTCATAGTGTTCCTTGCATTCAATGCCACCCCAATTCTCCAACCCAATATGGCTGGAGGGACTCACCATCGCACTGATGCCCCTGGCTATTCTATGATCACTGACACTGGTGCCATCTTTAAAAGGCCAATGGGCACAAAGTTGTACTTCCTCAGTTTGAAGCCACCCTGCACAGTTGACCCCGAGCATGGCAGGTAAGGGGAGCTAACACCACGGTTTTTCATCAGAGGCAGAGAGGTCCTAGTGGATGGGCTAGTATGGGGGGTTCATTCTCTTCTCAGAGGAGGCCTCACCACCAGCCCCACCGAGCACGGTCTGAGCTCACCACCCAGCTCAGTGCAGTATCTGCGCTCTCTCTCTCTCTCTCTCTCTCTCTCTCACACACACACACACACACACACACACACACACACACACACACACACACACACACACACACACACACACACTTTGAATATGGAATTTTCCAGATACTGTTCCAAAGAATTCCCATTGTCAGGTATAGGAACTTTCAGTCATTCAACCCCCTGGGAGCAAAAATATGCACTTATTTTATATCCAATCACAGTTAGTAATTCTGGCTATTTCACTTTGTCTCACATTATTGTATTCAGCCAAACACTGCTTCTCAACACTTGTCGCATTATGAAATACAATTTTGAGCAGAGAATATTTTATCCTCAGCTGTAAACTTGACCGTTATCTGAATTATACCATTTTCCTTGTTATGAAAGTTTCTCTTGCCCTTTGCCTGTGCCTGTTTCTGTCTGTAACAGTTACACTGTCTCCCACTCAGTTGGCTGGACGGCTGGTTTGTAATGCAGAGGGACGCCAGCAACGCAGGTTAAGTTCCCCACACTGACAAGGGTACCATGAAGGGGACACTCTCTCAACAATGGGCAATCGAGCATGGCAAATCCACTCTAAGCTGCACATCTTTGTACTCTGGGAGGAAACTGGAGCATTGGGAGGGAACCCACACAGATGCGTGGGGAATGTTCAAACTCACCTGTGGTTGGAATTGAAACCAGCTCCTTGGTGATGTGCGGCCACAGTGATAACCACATATCCATCATACACCTCAGTTAGCTCTGTTAATTACTTGTAGCTGACTAAAGAATTCCAACTGGCTTGTTCTGATAACTGAACTTGACCCAGTATTAGACCTTTATCATCGGCCATATCGCCAACTGGTTACATTTAAAATTTCTTGTGAGCAGTGGAGGAGTGGGACTAGAAATAGAAACAGTGACACTCTCCAACCTCAGTAAGAACCGGACTGAGGAGAAATTCACAAAGTGGGAATTCATTCAAGTGGGAATTCTCTCGCCCAGAAGGTTGGGAGGGCTGAATCTTTATATTATATCGAGGCTGACTTTGTCTGATTTTCCATAGACATGTGAATCAGGGATCATTGTGAAATCAGAGAAAAGTGCAGCTGGGAACACAATGAGATGAGCCATGACCTTATTGACTGGTGGAATAGTGTCAAATTTCCGAATGGCCCAGTCGTGTCCGTTCCATTCAGCCCTTCGGTCCTGCTGTGCAGGAGCAGATTGAGGCCACTCCGATGGTTTGGTGTGGTTTGGAAAATGTATAGGAAAATCCATGCTGGGTCAGGCAGTGACTCCCCTCCCCCATTCTCTCTTTTCAGGCTTCCCCTCTCTGTAACTTCTGCTCCTGATGTAGGTCATGTTACAGGCTCAGATTCGCATTGAATACAGTCCCCATGCCCCACGCAAGGTCAACTCAGACAAATCCTCTGCTGTCTCTGAATGCATCATTTTACATCATGTCTTCCAGGAAAATAATCAAGTTATTTCCAAAAACATAAATAAGAACGTAAGAAATAGGAACCTGCGCTGTCATTCAATAAGAACATGACTGATCTACCCCATGTCTCAAATTCACTTTCCTGCTAACCCCTTGCATCCCTCAACTCGCTGAAATGTCACAAACCAATCCACCCGTCTGTAAATATAATCAGTGACACAACCTCCATAACTCTCGGGGTTAGGAAATTCCAGCCATTCACTGCATTCTGAAAGAAGACATTTCTTTACATCTCAATTTGAAATCGATATTCCTTATTCTGTATCTCGATATCTGACTTCGAGACTCTGCTCTGGTGTGGAACCACGTTCTCAACACCGACCTTGTCAAGCCCCCTCTGTATCTTATCCGTTTCAGTAATGAGACTTTCATTCATTTAAACCACAATGAATAATCACCTCAGCATTTTTGATGTATTCAATAATTCAAACCTTTCATTCCAGGAACCAGTCTAATGAACCAATATTTCTGCATCAACATGCTGACGTAATGTTTCAGATAAATGAACATCCCAATCCGTTGTACTGCTCCTTTTTTGGGAGTCCTCTCCATTTAATAACAGCCTGCCTTTTGGTTGTCAGTGTCATCCTCAAACTCGGATGTATATTGCACTCAGCTCCCGCCGTCAGGAGCTGAATGCAGCTGTTGTAAGCAGCTCTTGCCATCGGACTGATATTTGTGGTACTCCAGTAGATACATTTCTTTTCATAAAGATCGCTGAATCATGACTCTCCGATTTGTAAGTGTTTACCAAGTGCCATCCCATGCTAATGCATTACCCGTCAGACTATGAGCTTCTGTCTTGTATAAGAACCTTTACTTTGTGATACCTTGTGGAAAATCTCTAGAAAGCCTCATGTCTTCCAGTCCCCCTTTATCAAGGCCATTTGTTACATTCTCATGGATTTCCAGAAAAACTTTGCATTATTTTACAGGCAAAATGTAGTTCTCCTTTAACAAGACCATGCTGACTCTGTGTGAAGCTTTTCTAAATGTTCTGCATTTCCTTCCTTAATAACAGACTCTCACAGATTCCCAGCAATAATGGTGAGGCTAAGTGTTTCCTGCTTTCAGTATTGCTCGTTTCTTGAAGACAGGCACCACATTGGAGGGTCTCCAGTTTCACTGGATCACTCCCTTAATCCAGAGAGCTATGGAATATTTCACACAGAACCACCAGCCACTCTGTGACCACTTCTTTTAAAACCAGCTATGAATTGCTGATGACCTGTTTACCTTTGGACTAATCTGTTTGAGAATTGTCTTGTTCTTTCTTATAGAGACAGCTCAATATTTTCCCTGCTGTTACCATTTTGCTTATATCATTGAAATATTTACAGCTCCTTTACCTGTGAGGAACGATGTAAAATACAGGTGTAAATTATCTGTCTGTTCCCTGTATCCAATTCCCCAGTCACACCCTCCAAATATCCTCAATATACTTTCCTGACTTCCTTTTTATCAAAGAACACACACACACACACACACACACACCTCTTTAACTCTTCTCACATACATGGAAAAGCTCGTGCTGCTTGTTTTTATATTTCTTGCCAACTTACTTATATCACATCTTTTCATCCCTTTTCTTCGCTTTCTATATTCATACAGCCTTATCACATACAAACACAATCTTTGGTCCAACTTGTCCATGCTGGCCAGGTTTTCCAAACTAAACTATTCCCATCTTCTTGCATTTGGCCCATATGCCTCTAAACGGTCCCCATTCACATGTTCGTCCAAATGTCTTTTAAATGTTGGAGGTGTACTTGCATCTGCCAGTCTTCCTCTGGCAGCTCATTCCATAAACACGTCGCCCTCTGTGCAAAAAACAGTTCCTTCTTCGTCCCTTTTAAATCTTCCCTATTCCACCATAAACCTAAGGCTCGATGATTTAATTTTCCTATCCTGTGGAAAAGACCTTGGCTTTTCACCCTGCCAAGTCTCCCCTGATTTTGTAAATTACTATAATGTCACCCCTAAACGTCCTATACTCCATCTGATACTAACTTCAAGAACAAGCATTTAAAGATAAGCACTGTAAATTTGAAACAATGTTAAAAGTGACAGGTAAACAACGCTCAGCCCAAACTTCATACTGTTATTTGTTTTCTTAAATATGTTACAATACTAAGGCAGCATGAAAATCTTACTAGTGCCAATAAGCCGTCAAGCACCTGAATTCCTTTGCCTGACGGCAGTGATCTCTACAGTGAAAATGTATCTCTGGACAGATCTATATTATACCACATGTTCAATATTCTCCCTCCTGGCCTCCGTATGACCTTATGTGGTTGTATCTTCTTTATCTGGCACTCAATAGAGAGAACCCCTTTTCCCCCATTCATATCTTAATTTAAACTCATTTTATAGAATCTTCTCTTTTCACCACTGCTAAAAGCCTGGTTATCTGTTGTCACACCCTCTTTTCCCTGTCACCTACCGCCCACCTCTGGCAAGGAACTAATATGCCCAGTTTCCAATCCTTTTCAGTTCTGAAGAAGGATCACACTGGACTTGAAACGCTAACTCTGTTTCTCTGTCTCTGCAGATGCTGCCAGACCTGCTAAGTTTCTCCGGAAATGAATAGGATCAGCACAAATTTTCAATTAAACAAATAACTATGAATACTAGAAATAAAAATGCACAAATTGCTGTAGGAAGTGGGAGCTTTGTCGAAGGATCGCTGGACACAATAGATTAACTCAGATTTCACTTCACAAGATGCAACCAGACCTCCTTAGTTTCTACAGCAGTTTCTGTTTTTGAACATTTTCCAAAGACATGTGTTGATTCTGCTCCAGCGCCCTGTCCAGCAGAGAGCACTGTACATTGGGAAGGGAACAAAAACGCAAAGTGCACAAGTTCATTGTCTCTGAAACGACAAAGGCTGGCATCACTGACATGACCGAGGTCTTAATCATGGTCAGGGAGAAAAACAGAGGAAAAAAAAACATTCACTTCAAACATAGAATATGTTATGACGGGAAAGAAAATGATTCAGATTAATATGTTAAAGTAACGTAACAAATTGGAGGCGTGACATCAGGGAGAGACCCTCAGCAGAATGAGAATATGAAACTGGATGTGTTCGCACATCAGAAACCAGGTTAGTTTACTGAGTACAGGGCTGATGGGGGAAAGTCAGTAAAATTGATTTGTTGTGCAAATATCACAGGATTACTGATCCAGACCAGGATAATTCTCTGGCAGCTGGTGGAAGTTGAAAACAATAAACAAAATATCGAGGCATAAAATCTGCTGCCAGTAATATTGACCTTGAATCTAATGTCCATTGTAAACATCTGTTCCCTCCCCAATGTACTTTCAGGAAGTGAATCTCCCGTGCTTCCCGGTCTCCAGACACACAGACATGTGCGAAACTCTATAATGGTGTCTGAAACGGCCAAGCAACACACTCAATTGTATCAAATTTCTCTGAGTTCTTAAAGGATAAAACCAGACAGAACACCGGCAACGAGCTTTGGAAAAGGGAACGGGAAACACAGTCTTTTCAATCAGACAGATGCTGCCCTCCTAATGTTTAAGAGCTTGTGAAAACAATGACAGAGCTTTCCCACAGACTGCACAGAAACATCAGGAAGGGAGCAGGGCATTAGACACGTTTAGCTTCCCTGTTCGAGCACATGGAGACAAGTTTACTTATAACCCTAGTTAATACATGCTTCAGAAACTCAACAATTCCTGTCTTCTGCTGCTCAATGATTCACCGTCCAACCCATACAATCACAGAAGCACTGACTCTGTACTGTCATAAATACAGCACGACCATGTATTTATTTACGGTTGTGAGGTTACCTGTGCCAACTGCCCTCTCAGGAAGTGCATTCCTGACCCCAAAGCCTCTGGATGAAAACCAATCCTCAAATCCTCACGAAACACCAAACCCTTCACTTTAAAATGGTGCTCCCTTGTTCTTCGCCCTTTGACTGAAAGGAACAGCTGCTGTCTATCCATCCTGTGCATGTCCCTGGTCATCTTATCCTTCTGAAGCACGTCCCTCTCAGCCTTCTCTGCTTCTAAGTAAACAACCCGAGCTCATCTACTCCATCCAAGGGAAAATCCTGGTGAATCTCCACTGCACTCACATACTTCCTGAAATGTGGCTCCCAGAACTGTACATAGTATTCCATTTGGCCTAACCAAAGTTACACGTAGCTCTTATAATCTGTGTCTCCATGAATAAGGGCTATGTTTATGGTCGCTATGATTTGTCAACTTGTGCATTAAGCTGTTTAATCACATTCAGGGGTATTAGATTTGATTACTTACAGTGTGGAAACAGGCCCTTCGGGCCAACAAGTCCACACCAACCCACCGAAGCCATTCCCCTACATTCACCCCTTTACCTAACACGACGGGCAATTTAACATGGCCAATTAACCTGATCTGCATATCTTTGGACAGTGGGATGAAACTGGTGCACCCGGAGGAAACCCACGCAGACACGGGGGCAATGTGCAAGCTCCACACAGTCAGTCGACTGAGTCGGGAATTGAACCCGGGTCTCTGACGCTGTGAGGTAGCAGTGCTAACCAGTGTGCCACCATGCCGCCCAATATGTGGAGCAGCACCTTCTGAGCTTCCTCGTGTGCTGCTATTCTTTGAGTCCTCCCCTGTCTGGTTGCTTCTTCCAAAGTACATCACCTCATATTTATCAGCGTTCCATTCCATCGGCCATTGATCCGCCCATTTCATCATTCCATCAGTATCTTCCTGTAATATAAGGCCTTCCTCCTCACTGCCAACCAACCAGCCAAGCTTTGTGTCAAACGCAAACTGATTTATCACACTCACCCCAATCCCTTCCATATTCATAGCTGCATCTTTTATGAATATTATAAATAATAAGGTTAAAAATCATAAAACATCAGTTTATAATCTAACAGTTTTATTCGGACGCACTAGCTTTCGCATCGCTGCTTCTTCATCACGTGATTATGCTCTTCGAAAGATCGTGCCTTCAAATAAACTGTTGGAATATCATCTTGTGTGTAACTTCTTTAACTTTGCCCAAACCAGTCCAACACTGGCATATCCGAATCACAAATAATTTGGGACACTGCACTGATCCCTGTGGTACACGATTAGATACTGGTCTCCAGTCAAACAAACAGACTTCCATCAGCAGACCTTCTGTCTCCTGCCACGAAGTTGATTTGGATGAAACTTGGCAAGTCACTTATGAGCCCTACGTGGTCCCTGGTTATTCTGTTCCACTTGACGTCCCAGTCGAATATCTGGGGATCCTCCCTAACCTTGTCCTGCCAGCAGGTTTCCATGTCCCTGTGTTAGTCAGTCCCCTTCAAATGAAGAATTGCCTTCTTATTGCAGTCTGAAATGGTCCATCCTTTACCTGCCATTATTTGCCATAAATTTAGAGTAGACAACCAGAGAAAAATCCTGTTTATTTCCACCTTGTCATATGTTCAGTAACTTTTCTAAATTTCACTATGATCACCTCTCATTCTTTGAAACTCTAAAGAACACAGACCGAGTTTCCACATCAGGTAATCTCACCATCTGAGGGATTAATCTGGAGACTGTCCATCGCACATCCTCCATGGTCAGTGTATTCTTTCTCAGAGTGGGTCACCAACACTGGACTCAAGACTTTATGTACTGTTTCATTAACAAGCTGTGAAACTGCTTCAACATGACCTTCCGACTATGTTCTGATTCATTTAAATGAAGGCGAATTTGACTTTAACTTTCCACTTCTATATATTTCTCCAATTACCATTTACATTAGTTTATTTATGAATTGACTGCATGAGTTCTGATAAAAAAAAGCCTTCCTCAAAACCGAAATATGCCATTTCTGTGTTGCAATAAACAAGTTAAAATCGTTCTGAAGTTTGTCAAATATGAACAATCTGTCAGACTCTGTCAGTGCATTCGTATTCTCTCCAATGTTGCTGTTAATTTAGAAATATCCAATATCAGACCCTACATAATAAATTCCATCAGATTCCCTACAGATGTCAAGTTAATTGGTCTGCAGTTCTCCACACTATCTCTTCTTCCCTTTGCAGATGCTTGAATCCCTCCCATTCATCTCCAATGCTTGGAACACATTTACTAACTTCCAGCCTCTGCAGAATGTACAGGGGAAAAAAAGTCATCGACAGCACAATTAATGCGTCTCTTGCTGATTTTTTTCTAATATTTTGATACGAAGTACAACTGGCTCATCAGACTTAGCAATGCTCAATCCAGCTACAATACTACTATGCTAGTCTTCAACTATTACCTTGTTACTGATATGAATGGACTTTATGTCTTTAGTTCCACAAGTTCCATGTGATCACTTAGTATTTCTCAGCGATTTTCCTCTGTGATGACAGATGCAAAGTAACTGGCTGCTTTCTTCGTCATTTCCCTGTTCTCCACAATAACCTCTCCTCTCCTGATTACAAAATTCCACATTTGACCTTGCTTTTATTTTGTTTTCTTTGCAATACAGATTGTAGATTTATGTAGTCTTTGTGTTCTTCTTTCACAGAATCATTAAAAGCCCACAGTAAGGAAAAGGTCCTTGGGCCCAACAAGTCCATCTTGCCCCTCCGAAGAGTAACCACCCAGACCCATTCCCGTCCGATTCTACATTTTCCGACTGATGCAGCAAATCTACACATCGCTGAACACTTTGGGCAAATAAGCATGGCCAATTCACCTAACGTGTAAATCTTTGGACTGTGGGAGGAAACCGGAGCACCCGTAGGAAACCCACGCAGACAGGGGGAGAATATGCAAACTCCATACAAACAAATTTCTGAGAATTCTCCGGTTTCCCCCATGTCTAAAATTCTTCTGAAATCACTTCCTACGATTATTATAATCTTTAATTTATCATATTAGCATTCATTAAGTCACTTGCCCTTTCCTTGGTGATTCTATCTTAAAGAAATAGACATTTTATTTCAGACATTGCAGTATTTCTGCAAAGCTTCTGGTCTTGAACCAGGTGTATCCAAGAACAGAGCAAAAGACGAGAGAAGATATTGCAGGGGTCCTGGCTGATCTTTGTGCATCATCGCTGGCCACGGTGGAAGTCCTGGAAGACTAGAGGGTAGAGAATGCTGTGCCCTTGTTCAAGGAGGGCTGCGAAGAAGAACCTGCGAACTGTAGACCAGTTAGCTTAACAACTGTAATAACTTGAGAAGGTTCTGAGATATAACATATACATGCATTTGAAAAGACACGGATTCATAAGGAGCAGTCAACACTGCTTTGTGGATCGGATATCATGGCTCACAATTCTTTAGCGTTCTTTTGAGGAAGTGACCTGGAATGTTGATGAGCTTAGTGTGGTAGACGTAGTCTAAATAGATTTCAGAAAGGCCTTTGATAAGATTCAACATGATAGGCTGCTCTGAAAGGTTCGATAGCATGGAATCCATCGGACTCTGGCAAATTGGATACTCAATTGGCTTGATGGTAGAAAGCAGAGGCTAATGCTGGAAGGATCGGTGTCCACCAACACCCTGGAGTTGTGACTGGCCACTCGAGGAGAAAAAAAAATAAAATGAGTGAGCCCCCTCTGCGTAAATAAAGAGTGACTTGGTGATAGGATACTGGCCTCTGTGGAGAAAAGAAAAAAAAAATACTGGAAGGATACTTGTTGGACTTGAGGCCTGTGACTAGTGGAGTGTCTCAGAGGTTGATGCTGGGCCTATTACTGTTTGTTATCTATATCAATGATTTGGATGAGAATGTGCAAAGCATGATTAGTATTTAGGCTGATGACAATAAAATAGGCAGGACTGTGAACAGTGAGGTTATCAGAAATTGCAGCAGGACCTTTATCAGCTGGGGAAGTGGGCCGAGAAATGGCAAATGGAGATTAATATGTGGGATGTTGCTTTTTGAAAAGTCAAATCCAGGATGGAATTTCGTGGTGAATGTTAGACCCTGAAGGATTGTAGTAGAACAGGGGAACCTTGGTGCTCAGATCCGTGGTTCTCTGAAAGTAGTTGCACGTAGACAGGGAAGTGAAAAAGGCTTTTGGCACACTGGCCTTCATTAGTCAGGGCATTGAGTATGGACGTTCGAGGGTGAAATTGCAGTTGGACAGGACGCTGGTGAGACATGCACTTGGAGTATTGTGTTCGGTTTTGTTCACTTGCCATAGGAAGGATGTGATTAAATTGGAAAGAGGACAGAAGAAATTTACAAGGATGTTGCTAGTTCTCAATGGTCTGAGTTGTAGGTAGAGTTTGGAGAGGCATTTTCCTTTGAGTGGAAGAAACTGAGGGGAAATCGTATAGAAATGTATAAGATCATGAGATGCGTCAATAAGGTGAATGCACTCATTCTTTTCCCCAGTTTTGAGAATTAAAGACTAGAGGACATCAGGTTAGAGGTGAAAGAATAAAAATGATCCTGAGTGCCAAGTCTTTTTAAGCAGAGGTTGGTAGACATATGGAATTAGCAGACAGCAGTTTGATTGAGGCACGTACATTAACAACATTCAAAAGGCTTTCAGACAAATACGTGGTTAGGAAAGATTTAGGAGAATAAGGGACCAGGGCAGGGAAATGGAATTAACATGGATGGACATTTTGGTCGGCACGGACCACTTTGGTGCAAAGGGCCTGTATTCAAGCTGCAGGACCCAATTATTCTAATATTCTAACGACCATTTCGTGTCTACCACTCCGTGTTCAAACATTCGAGATTGTATGCAGGCGCTGTGTAAAATGCAGTATATTAACCTCTCTAGTCCTCAGAGCAAGGTTATTAATGAGTCCTTCTTATCTCACAACACCAAATCCAAAATAACCTGCTCTCTTTTTTGAGTCACAACATACTCTTCAACCAAGCTGTTATACGCTTATGGAATTTATTTTTCACAACATTGGCAGTCACTTAGGTAACGAGTTTAGATGCAATTTGAGATCATGCAATAATAAAATATTTGCATCTCTAATTTACAGAACATATAATGCACAGAATTTGCCCGAGAGTAAAAAATACACTAATACACTAATGCTTGCTTCTCCTTCCTATTTGTATGATCCACCCAAACTGATTCTGTGGAATCTGAGGGACTGGGTCTGTGGCGTTATTAGTGATAGACGTGAACAAGCCATTCTGGGAGGGTCACCTCGACGATGTCATGATCTGAAGAAATGACCAGCATCACAGGACAAGCATCAATATCCTCCCCACTCTGCCAGGTTAACTTTCGCCATACTATCTCTGCGCCCTCTCACTCACTACCAGCTGTAGCACCTACCCCCTAACAAGGCTCATACTTTATCTCCAAATAAGGCTCAGGCACTACCACTCTCACTATTGAATTCATCACCTACCACCACCAACACCTCCCCCCCCACCCCGCGCACTCTCTCCCTCCACTATACTCCCAATACTAATAACACTACATGGATACAACACTGTGGACTGACTCCCTCCGGACACCTCAACATTCCCCCTCCACCTACACCTACACCAGCATTAACAGCAGGGACACACACTCCCACCACCACTCCCTCCCCCCTTTCTCCCATTCCAGCAGAAACAGACTGTAATAGGAGAGAAAGGGCCAAGCCAGATGGTGGAGCTCCCGATATCTGATCCGCCTCCATCCCCCCCCCACCCCAACCATATGGGGAGGACCCTGGTATGAGCCAGAGAGGACCGGGACGTGTTGTATGGAGATTCCTCGACATCCATGTCCATCCAACTGAGTAAAAAAAAATGTTCAGTGAAGGGCAATTCGCACTTTAACCATTCTGTCTGTTCCCACAATTTTCTCCCTCCCAAAACAACAAATATCACATTGCAGAGCGATACAGACACAAAAATATTCAGAGACATATGTAAATACTCTAATATACTGTCACTCACCGTACATACACGGAGATAGAACCGCACACGTGTAGTGGCATACGGAGACATAGACAGTCGCACACAAATAGACACAAGCACAAGTAAAACGCACAGGCTCATACACAGATAAACCGATGTCAGCACATAGATACACAAACACACAGACACATCAACAAACACACACAAGTGCACATACAGCCCCACAGAGACACAGACACTAGTGCTTATAAGACATAGATAGATAGGTTTTTGTTAAATAAGCATGTCAAGAGTTACGGAGAGTAGTCAGGAGAATGATGTTGAGAAATCTCTCATCTCTCTGGCATACAGAATCGATGGGCCGAATGTCCTAATTCTGCATTTTTAATGCTCGTGCGGTATCATGCTATCAATTATTCTCTTCCTGGGACAGGAGCAGGGAATGAGTTTAATACATATTTGATTGAAAAGGGTCAGTGGTCCTACTGGACAGGTTTAGAGGGCTGAATGGTTTATATCTATGCCTAATTATTCTGTCCTTGTGTTTCAAAAAAGTTGGCGATTTCATGTTAGGTTAATACGGTTTAAAATAACAGGTTCCACACTGAAATAAGGTCGCCCCTTTCACTTTAGTGTTGTACTATCTGTAGGGTCCTCATCCTCAGGGAGCAGTGAAGACTCGTTTTTTGAAGATATTCAAGGCTGAGCTCGAGTGATCTTTGCTGGACAGGAGAATCAATATTTATTGGGAACAGACAGGAGACGGATGGTCAAACACAATGGGATCAGTCATGAACATTCTGACTGGTGGCGCCGAATGGACAACTGCTGCCCCTACCCCATGTGTTTTTCCCTCAATCCACCCTCGAGGCTGTTACAGAGACATGCTGCTGTCCCTACGCCATGTGTTGTTCCTTCAATCCACCCTCGAGGCTGTTACAGATACATGCTGTTGTCCCTGCGTCATGGGTTGTTCTTGTAATCCACGCTCGATGCTGTTGCAGAGACATACTGCTGCCCCTACCCCATGCGTCGTTCCCTCAATCCACGGTCAGGCTGTTTCAGATACATGCTACTGTCCCTACGCCATGTGTTGTTCACGTAATCCATGCTCGATGCTGTTACAGAGATACACTGCTGGCCCTACCCAATGTGTTGTTCCCTCAATCCACCCTCGATGCTGTTACAGGGAAATACTGCTGCCACTACCCTATGTATTGTGCCCTCCATCCACCCCTCGAAGCTGTGACAAAGATAGGGGGCACCTCATTTAGCCAGTCATTATCGTTGCCATGAGACTGGAGGAGTATATTCTGCCTATTTAATAAGTTACAGAGGAAAATACAACTAATCATTTTACCTCATTGAGTACATTTTACTGCACAGGACGCCATGTAAACATCTGAGCTGTTACACAGGAAGCTGTTGCTAACAGTAAATAGTTGACATGATTGCATGTTTCAACACAGAGAGGGAGAACAATGTTCCCTGCCTGAGAAGCAGCAGCCGATTGATCCCTCTATCTTCTTTTGTTCCAACTGGCAACAGTAAATCTCTGACTCACCTCGACCTGATGAGTCGTGGAGTATTTCTGACGAGAGGTTCATTGGAATCTCTCTACCGTCTGAAGCAAAGGGAATTCAGCTAAATCCAACTATTCTGGGGAGAAATCACATCACAAGGAGCTTGCCTGAGCAGAATGGGTGGCACAGCGGCTCAGTGGTTAGCACCGCTACCTTCCAGCACCAGGGTCCTAGGTTTGATTCCAGCCCTCGGGCGACTGTCTGTGTGGAGTTTGCGTATTCTCCTCGTGTCTGTGTGGATTTCCTCCGGGTGCTCCGGTTTATTCCCACTGGTCCGAAAATGTGCAGGTCATGTGAATGAGCCATGGTAAATTGCCCATAGTGTTCGGTGCATTAGCCAGAGGGAAATGGGACTGGATCAGTTAATCTTGTGAGGGTCGGTGTGGACTTGTTGGGCTGAAGGGCCTGTTTTCACACTGTAAGGAATCTAAACTAATGACTTCAAGAGGACCGAATAACATTTGAGACAGTCTATCATCTATCCATTTATTATGAGTTCAACTATTATGAAACTCTGGAAAACTTTCATTTTTCTGTTTGTCTTAAGATCTCTGTGTGTGTGTATCACATTATTCTAGAAGATGGGCCAGGCTGACATTGATATCATTAGCCATATCACTAAACTTTGAAATTTGTTGTAAAAGGTGGAGCAGTGTGACAGCAAAATGAAACACTGACCCTGCAATATTGATTGGACCACGAATGACAAATTCTAAAAGGGCTGTTCAAGTGGGAGTTCCCTTCCCCAGAAGTTTGTGGTGCCTGGATGTTTACATTTATTCAAAGTCGTGTCTGTTAAATATTTGATAGACAAGTGAATGGAGGAAAATGGTGCACGTGCAGAAGAAGTCCTGCTGAGACCACAATCAGATCAGCTACGATCTTAGTGCGGTTCAGAGCAAAGACAAAGTGCCTAATGCCCCACTCCTGCTCCTCAGTCCGATGTCACTATATTCCATTAAGCCCCTCACAGGAGTAGACAGAGGCCAATTGCTCGAAATACCTGGTCCACAGTAATACAGGATCTCCGTCTGTCCCTCACAATTGTCACACAAAATTCGGCGTGGTTTGAAAAATGTTAATTCAAAACCCAGGCTTGGCTCAAAAGATGCCTCAGGTCTATTAATAGAGGGTCTCCTCTCTGCAACTTGTGCTTCATTTGTTGGTCATGGTGCAGATCCAGATTCACTGTGAATACACTCCCCATACCTCACCCTGAGATGACTCATAAAATGCTTTGCTCTCTGTAACTGTAACATCCAATAACGGAATGTTCAGGAAAATTGCAATCATTAACTTCCTAATTACAGAATATGAGCGCAGAAGGAACAGGATCGGATGGTAATTCGGATGGTCAGGCCTGCTGTGCCATTGTATAAGATTATGGATGATCCACTGTTGTTATCTACTCTGCTTTATTTTCCAATTTTTCACATCCCTCAATTCCATGGCAGGTCAAAAACCCACCTACCTCATCTGTAAATACTTTCAGTGATATAGCTCCCCAAACTCTCTTGACCAGATAATTTCTGATATTTTCTATCCTCTGTGAGAAGGTTACACGCCCCAAACATACAAAACAACCTATTTGTATGTTCAAAAGAGTGAACACAGCAGCTCATGTAAGAGTGACAAACCCTGATATCATAGCAGGAGTTGACTCAGGATGGGATCAAGAAACGTTGTCAAAATTAAATTTAATAGGAACCAGCCACAATCTCTCCACTGGGGGTCAGCCATCGCACAGAGGAAGATGCTCATGGTTGTGGACATCAATCATTTCAGTCCCGGGACATCCCTACACGAGATCCTCAGGGTGGCTTCCTCGACACAATCATCTTCAGCTGCGTCATAAATGTCCTTCCCCATCATTACATCAAAAATGGGGATGATCACTGAAGATCACACAATGTTCAGAATATTTTCCCCCCTCAGCTCCTGAAGCAGTCTGTGTCCATGTGCAGCAAGGCCCGGGCAGCATTCCAGTTTGTGCTGTTAAAGTGTTGGTAAAATTTATGTAATAGTAGGGCCAGACATTGCACATTTCCATAGTTAAAAGAGGAGCTCATTCAGCATCTCAAGCTGATTACACAAGAATATGAGCTCGCATTCAGCCCATCAAATCTACTGAACAGGAAGAGTGGCAATACAGTCAATACTCCTGCCTGTTACATAGGAAGGGGAGGGGTCTGGTCAGCACATCGAACTGTTAAACAGGAACAGGTGGAACCAAAACAGTCTCTCGAAACTGTTCCACGGGACCAGGAAGAGGCCATTCAGCCTCGCAAAGGCTTATACAGGAACAGGAGGATGTCACTGATGCTCCAACATGACAATTCACAGGAGTAGATCTTCATGTTTATCGTGGCTCCATTGTCTGTGGAACAATTGCTACTTTAACATGGTTTGCTGGCAGTGAGGAGGCAAGCGAGATGTTTTCTGTCAAGTCTTAAGGAGACATCTTCCATCTCTGAAAAGGCAGACCCATGTTCTCCGTGGGGATCAGAAGCTGGTGGGAATAGTTAACTGTTTTAGATTGAAGGTATTGTGGCTGATGTTGGGATTATGAATAACATGACATTCAGTGCAGGATCACTCAACAAATGCACTGCATTAATATGTGGAGTTTTTAATCAAAGTCTGGATTTTCTGTTCTCTCATTGATATGGGGAGTGGGGGTGGTTGGGGGGAATGTTTTCAGAGGTACTAAAAGTATCTAGAATTTAATAAAGTTCGTAAAAAAAGATGCGGTGGGATCTATCACCATATTAATGTCTGTTTAGAACATCATGTGTGATTGTCCATCCCCCTGAACTTCCAACGCAATCCCATTTTATTCTCTCACAGTGCGACAGATTAATCTTCACTCACTCCTCATGGTACCATCATCCCAGGGATTAGTTTTGTGGAACTCCTTTGAACTATCTCTGTGGTAAGGAGTTCCTTATAAAGGAGAGAAAATCTGTGGACAATGCCCCAAATACTGCCTCAACAAATCTCTCAGGGATGATCACATTAATTACTTTCCCTCACTTCGCCGTCTCCATTTCTTTCTCATGGCGTAAAAAGCATCATTCTCTATATATTGCCACTGATGCGAAATTTACATCTTCCTTACATCTGTATGTCAGTGTCAATAAAACCAGCACCAGAGGTGCCGATCGAGATGGACATCACTCTCGGGGACAGGCTCAATGAGATGGAATACACCTAAAATAAGGAATAGTCGCCTACCCGATGGAAGTGAGCAGTAGCAATATGGGAAACAGGAAGTAGGAGGGAGTTATCTTTCATTTTCTTCTTTTTCACGAGGCATATGAAGCCCTGGTCAGACCAGCATGTTATCCCTATCTTGAACTGAGTGGCTGGTTCAGCTGTTCCATCGGACAGTAAAAAGTAAACCACATTGCTGTGGGTTTGCAGTTACACGGAGACCTGACCAAGGAAGGATAACCCATTGCCTTCTCGAAAGGGCATGACACAAGCAGATGGGCGTCTGTTTATTACAAATAATGATGGTTTCTTTTAAATTCCATCAACTTGCTTCATGAGCCATCAACAGATCATTATTCTGTGCCTCCACATGAAGAGTCAATGACTTGAGCACCACGCACTATCTTCCTTTCTGACAGATTCTGTGGAGAGAACAAGTTAAACATCTCAAGTACAATTCGTTTCGCATGGACATGTGGTTAGAAGGAACTTGAAACAGATGAATCCAGATTTCATACTGGCACAAATAAAGAAGTTTATGCAGAAGTTGTACTGAGGCTGACGATTAGACTGGGACATAATAATGGTGGTAAAGGGCAGGATTGGTGAGTGGGGAGGATATGCAAATGTAGATCTGTGCAGGGCTAGAAGGATTATGGAGTTTGGGAACAGTCTGATTCCTTCTCGCATATCAGTGAGCAATTTATAAATAGTTATTTGCTTTGTAGAATTTATCAGGAAAGGAAATTTTGATTGGAAGTGAAGACACTGATTTCCCCTTTTCCAAAATTTACCTAACATGAGCAGAAACACAGTTCAGCCCGGTTTTATAGACAAAGAGAATGACTCACTAGGAACACCAACTATACCGTTACCTCTGATTCTATCTTCTCCCTCTCAAATTGCAGAATAAATTCAATCATATTGTGATTACTGCTTCCTTCATGTTCCTTCACTTTAAGTTCTCTTAAACAGTCTGCCTCATTGCACAACACTAAACCCAGTATTGCCTATTCCTGAGTGGGCTCCACTACAAGCTGCTCCAAAAAGCCCTATCGTAGATACTCCACAAAGTATTTTTCTTGCAAACCACTACCACCCTGATTTTCCCAGTCCCCACCAACCCCCCCCCCCCCCACTCCCACCTCCCCAGTATATTAAAATCTCCCATGACTACTGTACTTTGCCTTTTCTATACATCTTTTCTATCTCCTGGTGTATATTTGACGCAGCTCCTGACTACTTTTTGGAATCCTGAACATAACGCCATCTATGTGTCTTTATTCAACCTTTCGGGATACTCTATTCGACCCACACTGATTTTGTGCCATCTGACCCTACTTTATGTCATTCAGTCAGAACGTTACACAGTCAGAGAGATGTACAGCATGGAAACAGATCCTTCAGTCCAACTCGTCCATGCCGACCAGGTTACCCAACCTAATCTAGTCCCATTTGCCAGCACTTGGCCTATATTTTTCGTACCTCTCCGATTTACATACCCATCCGGATACCTTTTAAATATTGGAATGGGACCAGTGTCCATCACTTCCTCCCACAGTTGTTTCCGTACACACACCAGTCTGTGCATGAAAAATCCATCCACAGATTCAATCAATAAGCACATCGACCTGGACCCAATATACTAGCCGTAGCAACTGACAGCTGGAACTGACAACCGGAAGCGGCAGATTCAAACCACTATAAATGCCGGAGGAGATCACAGAAACGCTTCATAGGAGGATGAGGATGTCACCTAGACAGGGGACGAAACGTCTGCAACACCAACTCCCAGCTCGGGGAACAGAACCACAACAATGAACACACGAGCTATAAATCTTCGCACAAACTTTGAATAGTCTCTGTGACCAGGATTGAGAGTCCTGAAGGTTGTGCTGCCTACCTGGTGCTTGCTTTTGGGATATGTCATCTGGGGTGCAGAAGAACTTGGAGTGGGAGGGGAATGAGTCAGTGGCTAGGGTTCGTGTAGGTACCAATGGCTGGACAAGCAAATGACAATGAGAAGAGGACGGTAAAATCAGAACTGAACTGTTATATCGGAATGCAAGGAAGAAATAATGTAAATAAGCTTGTGACACATACACAAATTAGCATATATGACGTGAGGGCATCACAGTGACATCACTGAAAGAGGATCAGGAGTGGGAGCTGAATATTCAAGGGTATTCATCCTGTCGAAATTATAGGCATGTGGGCAGAGAGACAGATTTGTCTCATTCGTAAGAAATGGAATTGAATCAAGTGGAAGAAATGAAATAATCTCATATGGTGTAGAATCTGTGTCGGTAGAACTGGGGAATCAAAAAGCTGAAAAAATGCTGTTGCAGTTACATACAGGCCTCCAAACAGTAGTCAGGAGGTGGGGTGCAAGATACACAGGAGATAGAAAGATCTGTAGGAAAGGCAATGTTACAGTGATCATGTAGGATTTCATTATGCAGGTGGACTGGGAATTCAGTTTGATAGTGGTTTGTAGGAAAAGGAATTTGTGGAATGTCTATGAGATGGATTTTTGTAGCAGATTGAACAAGCAGACTAGATGAGGGGAGCTTTGGATAAAAGAAATCATAGGAGGCAGTGATCATAATATGATTGAACTTACTCTGAAATTTCAGGTGGAGAAGTTGGAATCAGAGGGAATGGTATTACAGCTGAATAAAGGCAATTACAGAGGCATAAGAGAGGAGCTGGTAGAATTAACTGGGATACAGGCCCAGAAGGAAAGACCGTGGGCAAGCAATGACAGGAGATTTTTGGAGTAATTCAGGATGCACCAGAGATTTATCTGAGGAAAAAGAGCCATGATATAGAGAGGATGAGGCAACCATAGCTGACTAGGGAAGTCAGGGAGAGCATAGAAGCAAATGAGAACGCATATAATGTGGCGAGTGGCTGTTTGGGAAACCAGAGGATTGGGAAGCTTACAAAGACAAAACGGAGAGCAAACAAAATAAAATAAGGAGGAAGATTATTAATTATGGGGGTAAGCTAGCCACTAACATGAAGGAAATGTGTACGAGCTTCTTTCAATATATAAAGTACAAAAGAGAGGCAAAAGTAGACATTGAACTGCTGGAAAATGCTACTGGAGAGGAAGTAGTGGTGAACAAGAATAGGCTGAGGAACTGAAAAATTTGGTCACGGTGGAAGACACGAGTAATACCTTAACATTCAAGACAGTGAGTGGCCAGAGCTGAGTCTGCTGGCCACCAACATGGAGAGCGTGCTAGAAAAAACTGAATGACCAGCAGGTGGTTAATTATCCTGGACCGGATGGACTACATCCCAGAGATATAAGGAAGATAGCTGAAGAAGGTGTGCGTGGACAGTGGTGATCTTTCAGGAATCACTAGAGTAAGGAACTATCCCAGAGCACTGGACACCCTCTAAAGTGACACCCCATTGTAACAAGGGAGTGAGGAAAAAGACAAAAAAAAATCCACAATTAATGGCTGAACTTCGGTCTTGGGTATGATCCTGGAATCCATTGTGAAGGATGAGATTTCTGAATACTTGGAAGTGTTTGGTAAAATGGGACAAAATCTCTTCATCAAGGGAAGGTCATGACTGACAAATCTGTTGGAATTATTTGAAGAGGAAATGAGCAGGCTTGACCAAGCACAGCCAATGGATGTTATCCACCTGGATTTCAAGAAGGCCTTTGACAAGGTGTCACACTGGAGATGACTGCGTATAATAAGGGCCCATGGTGTTAGAGGTAAGGTAACGGCATGAAATACTTACGTGCCAAATAATATAAGCAGCAAGGGACAGACAGAACTGAACTATCCCACAACGAATGCATCAGATTTAAACAATGCAGTCCTCCCTGTCCGATCATGGATGGTGTTGGATGATTAAACAACTCACTGGAGTCTCCACAAACATTCCCATCCTCAATGATGGAAGAGCCCAGCACGTCAGTGCAAAAGGTAAGACTGAAGCTTTCGCAGAAATCTTCAGTCAGAAGTTTCGAGTGAATTGTCCATTTCGGCCTTCTCCCATGGTCGCCATCATTACAGATAGCGGTCTTCAGCAAATTCGATTGACTGATGTCAAGAAACGATAGAAGTTACTGGGTACTGCAAAGGCTATAACCCCTGATAACCTGCCGGTAATAGTCCTGAAGACTTGTACTCCAGAACTTCCCGCTTCCCTAGGCAAGCTGTTCCAGTACGGTTACAAACCGACAATGGGAAAAAAAAGTGTTCAAGTATGTTCTGTACATAAAACGCAGGACAAATTCAACCCGACCCAATCCCGCCTGATCAGTCTACTCTCCATCATCAGTAAAGTGATGGAAGGTGTCATCAATCGTGTTATCAAGCAGCACCTGCTCAGCAATAACCTGCTCAGTGACGCCCCTTTTGGGTTTTGCCAGAGACACTCAGCTCCTGACCTAATCACAGCCTTGGTTCAAACAGAGAAAAAGGAACTGAATTCCAGCCCTTGACATCAAGACTGCATTCTTTCAAATGTGGCATCAAGAAACCCCAGCAAAAAGGGTATCGTCGGCCAACAATTGTTATTGGAGTCATACCTGACAGATAGGAAAATGGTCATTGTTATTGGAGGTCAGTCAGCTCAGTTCCAGAACATCTCTGCAGTAGTCCCTCAGGATAATGTTGATGCAGGTTTGCTCCATGAACTGGAATGGTCATTTACAGACGTTTCATCACCATACTAGGTAACATCTTCAGTGGCCCTCCGGATGAAACCTAGGTCCAAACATCTTCAGTGGCTTCCTCAATGACCTTCTTTCCATCATATGATCAGAATGTGGATATTCGATGATGACTGCACAATGTTCAGCACCATTAACAAATGCTCAGATACTGAAGCATTCCGTGCCTAAATGTAACAAGATCTGGACAATCTCCAGACATGAGCTGACAAGTGGAAAGTAACATTCGTGTCACACAAATGTCAGACAATGACCGTCACCAGGAAGAAACATTATAAACACTTGATATTTAGCAGCATATTTGTCACTACATTCCCCACTCCACACCCTCTATCAATACACTTGGGGTTATTATTGACCATAACTTCAACTGGACTCGCCACATAAATATAAGAGCCGATCAGAGGCGAGGAATACTGCGTGAGTAACTCACCTCCTGTCTTCCCAAAGCATTTTCACCATCTACAAGGCACAGGTCAGGAGTGAGATGGAATTCTCCCACTTGCCTGAATGAGTGCGGACACAACGACACGAAAGAAGCTTGACACCATCCAGGCCAAAGCAACCCATTTGATTGGCACCATATCCACAAGCATTCACTGCCTCCACGACCAACGCTTAGTAGCAGCATCTACAAGATGCACTGCAGAAATTCTTCAAAGATCCTCAGACAGTACCTTCCAATCCTACGAGCACTTCCATCTAGAATGACAAGAGCAGCAGGCTTTTGCAAACACCACCACATACAAACTCCCCTTCAAACCAGTCAACATCCTGAGTTGGAAATATATCACAATTCTTTCACTGTTGCTGTGTCAAAACCCTGTAACTCCCTCCCTCATAGCATTGTGGGTCAATGCACAGCAGGTGGACTGCAGCGGTACAAGAAGGCAGCTCAGCACCACCTTCTCAAAGGGGGCAACTAGGGACGGACAAGAAATGGTGGGCCCATCCAGCGATTCTCATATCCGAAATAAAATGTAAAAAGTTCCAAGTTGAGCGCCTTGATGGGACAAGTAGTCTGATTTGAACATGAATAGGAAAGCAGAGTTTCTGATGATGAACCTTTTTGGACCATTCTGTTATTAGAAAGGTGTTCAGTGTTCCATGACGTGTTGTTGCTGAGCGCTGTGATAAATTGCACCTGTTTTGTTAAGTTCAACAACATTAGCGTCACAGGATCAATCCTTCAAAAATACCAAACTGAAAATGACAATCATCATAGAGACTCACAGATAGCAGCTTATATTCAACATATTACTGCCCTACTGACTGAAACTGAATTCTCCCACCATCCATATTACAGGGGTTACCATTGACCAGAAGGTGAAGTCAAATCAACGTACATATACAAGGGTTACAAGAGCAGGTCTGAGACTTTCAACTCTGTACTGAATAATAGACTTTATGACCATAAGGGCATGAGATATAGCAATAGATTTAGGCCATTCAGCCTATCTCTTCACTCTGAAACTGTCCCATTTTGTCATAGTCTCTAAGACGAATGGAAATGTCTTCTATATTCTAACTGTATCAATCTTTGCAGTAGTCGGTCAGCTTCAATCAGATGCACCCCCCCCCCCCCATTCTTCTAAATTCCATTAAGTACAGACACAGAGTCCTGAACTGCCGCATACATGACAAGCCATTATTCCCAGGATAAATCATGTCCAACACCCGTAGATCCTTCCCCAGAACAGCTCACAATAATCCAAATGCCGTCTAACCATAGCCCATTACATTATCATCACTCTCACTCTCTTGAAATGAATGTTAACATTGCATTAGCTTTCCTAACTGCCAATTGAACCTGCGCATTAACCATAAGAGAGGGCGAGGACTCAACTCCTTTTGTGCTTCAGATTTCATGAAGCCTTTTAGAACATAGTGTCTGCCTGTATTCCGCCTACTGAAGTGCATAATCTCACATGTTCCCATATGGTGTTCCATCAGCCATGTGTTTTCCTAGTGTCCTAAACTGTCCAAGTCTTTCTGCAGCCTCCCCACTTCCTCAATATCACCTGCCCATCCAATCATCATTGTATCATCTGCAAAGCTCGCAAAACTTCCGTCAGGTCAGATGGTTCACGTAAATGGCACTTTCTGACTACCTAAGGACTGTCCACCATTGAAAAGGCACAACGCTCAAGATGCTTGACTCCATTTAGGTTTAAGCAGTGGCTTGACTGGAATTACACCTGCAAAGTCTTCACTCCTTGCACCACTGGCACTGACACCCTGCCCACCATTTTATTATGAACTTGTCCCATTATGGTGATGCAGAACTTGATGGTGCATGATCCCAGTCTATTAATGGCAATCTGTCTCAATGCTGACTGTGTGGTGCTCACAACAACCAATGTCATTGTGTGTTGAAGAAGACAGAGAGAGGTAGGGGGAGGGAATGTCGATCATAAATGACTGTGTGACTGTCACTGAGGGCTGACACATGCCGCGAAAGCCCCATATGTACCTGTGTCTGTTGTCACCGCTGCAGGCAAGGTTAGTCTTTCAGTGAGTCAAATCAAAGAAACTGATGGGCCTGGAGAGTGTTCCTGGCTGAGCACTCAGATCCTGTTTGTACCAACTAGCAGAGGTATTCACATACAACTTCAGCCTCTCCCTCAAGAATCCGAAGTCCCAGCCTGATTCAAGAAGGCCATCATCATCCTCGTAAGTGAGAAAGCACATGGAACGTGCCCTTATAGACGATGAAGTGCTTTGAGAGGCTGGTTATGGCCTACACAAACCCCAATCTCCCAGCCTGACCTGCTGCCCTATAATGTGCCGACTGATGTAATGGGTTCACAACAGATGCTATACCCGAGCCTGCACGCATCCCTGGAACATCTGGACAACAAAGACACCTACACCAGACTCCTGCTCATTGACTAAAGCTCCACCTTCAAAATCATTATCCCTTACAGACTAATCCCAAAATTCCACGACCTTGGTCTTGGTTCGATCCTCTGCAACTGCCTCCTCAGGCTTTTGACCCACAATCGTGAAGATCGGTAAAATCACCTCCTCCATAATAACAATGAACACTAAAGCTGCTGAAGGATGTGTTCTCAACACCCGACAATACTCCCTGTACACCCACGGCTGTACCATCAGCCCACTACTGCCCTCCCTGTACATCCATGGCTGTGCCCTCAGCACCTTATTGTACGCCCTGTACACCCACGGCTGTGTCCTTAACCCCCCACTGTCCTCCATGCACACCCACGTCTCTGCCCTCAGCCCCTTAGTGTGTTCCCTGTGCACCCACGGCTGTGCCCTCAGCCAACCTCTGTACTCCCTGTACATCCACGGTTGTTTCTGCAGCCCCCTAATATCCTCCCTGTACAACCACGGCTATGTCCTCAGCCCCCTACGTACTTCGTGTACACCCACGGCTGAGTTTCCAAATTCTAAACAACGCCAGCTACAAGTTCGATGATGACATCACTATAGCAGTACGGATATTAAACAACAACGCGTCAGAATCTAGAAAGGCGCTAGAGAGCTTGGTGGCATGACCTGTTGATAATGACCTCTCTCTCTAATCCGGCAAACGTAAAGGACTGATCACTGACTTTATGAAGAAAGGAGGGGAACACACCCCATCTACATCAACCGTTTGAGGGAGTGCAGAGCATCAAGTCCCTCGGAGTGATGATAACTGACAACCTGTCCTGAACTTCTCACATAGGTCCAACGGTCGGGAAGGTTCAACAATGCCTCTCCTTCCTGAGGTGATACAGGAAAATCAGCATGCACTACTTCTACAGTTGCACCATTGAGAGTGTATTGTCCCGGTGGATAACAGCCGGGTATGGCAACTGCTCTACTCAGGACAGTGAGAAACTACAGAAGGTTGGGTGCACAGCTCTGACCAACACGGACTCTAACATCCCAACCATCGATTCCATTTACATGGCTCGTTGCCGCAGAAAGTCTGCCTACATCTACCCCAGATTACTGAGGGAAGGGAGACTGGAAATAGCTGAGGCATTAACAGATATCCTTGAACACGACTGATGTCCCGGAAGACTGGACAATTGTTAATCCCCTTGTTTAAGAAAGGTAGTAGGGATAATCCAGTCAATTATAGACCGGTGAGACTGATGTCAGCGGTAGGGAACCTGCTAGAAAAGATACTGAGGGATAGGATCTACTCTCATTTGGAAGAACATAGTCTTATCAGTGATAGGCAACAAGTTTTTGTGCAGGGAAGGTCATGTCTTACCAACTCAATAGAATTCTTTGAGGAAATGACAAAGTTGATTGATGAGGGAGAGAAAGTGAGGACTGCAGATGCTGGAGATCAGAGCTGAAAATGTGTTGCTGGAAAAGTGCAGCAGGTCAGGCAGCATCCAAGGAACAGGAGAATCGACGTTTTGGGCATCAGCCCTGAAGAAGCCCTTCCTGAAGAAGGGCTGATGCCCAAAACCTCGATTCTCCTGTTCCTTGGATGCTGCCTGACCTGCTGCGCTTTTCCAGCAACACATGTTTAGCTCTGATGAGGGAGAGACTTTAGGTGTCAAGTACGTGGACTTCAGGAAGGCGTTTGGTATGTTTCCCCAAGGTCAGGTTATGGAGAAAGTGTAGTCACATGGTGTGCTAGCTCCGTGGATAAAGAATTGGCTGGGCAACAGGAGGCAGAGAATAGTAGGGGAAGGGAGTTTCACAAAATGGGGAACTATGACCAGTGGTTCCATTTGAGATGTTTCTGAAAAGATACATGAATGGGAAGAGAGCAAATGGATACAGATCCTTAGAAAATAGGTGACAGGTTTAGATAGAGGATTTGGATCGGCGTAGGCTCAGACCATCGAATGGCCTGTTTCTGTGCTGGAATGTTTTGTTCTAACATTATCAAAGACCCATCACACCCCAGTAATAGTCTCCCACAACCTCGTCCATCAGGCTAAAAGATATGGAAGCTTGAAAACACTGAGCAGGTGGTTCATTAAAAGTTTCTTCCTGACTGTTATTAGACTGATGAATGTACTCTCTAATCTCAGACAATCCTGATCTTGTTCATGTTGATCTCGCCTCGCGCATACACTGTGCAGCGTCACCTATATGCCTCTCAGACATGTTTTATAGCCATCTTTCTGCACATCCTTGCTTACTATGATCTGCCTGTACACCTTGGTATAGGTCAAAGTAAATGCTCATCTTCCTCCCCCCAGCTCACTCCGAGCTCTCTCTGGTCCTCACCCCCAGCACCTCCCATTCCCATCCACAGCTCACTGTGACCCTATCCTCAGCTCCCTGTGTGCTTTGTCTCTCACTATTTCGCTCACACTATCTGTTTCCCTGTCTTTTCCTTTTCTCTGTCTTTTGTTTCTTTCCCTGAACTTACTATCTCCCCTTTTCCATGTCCATGTGACTGTTTGTTTCTTGTTTTGTTCCCTTTCTCTGTTTTACTGACTGTCATTCTGTTTCCCTCGCTGTGTTCTCTCTCTCCTTATATGTGTCTGTCTGTTTCTCCCTCGTTGTGATGGTGATGGCGTCTCTATTCTTTTGAAGCATGTGATGGCTCTGTGGTTGGATGTTGGCAATAAAATAAACTCATTTGTGTTTTGGTATCTTAAACATAATTTAAGTTTATTGGTTATATTTCAATTGTTATCAAAACAGCAATCAGAACTTGGACCTCCATTTAACAACCAATTGTTACATCCATATATTTTGGAACTGCCTTCTCCCACGCTCTGCATACTGGCAACTGAAAGCATTCTGTTCATGTGCATAATAGTGTGATGGTAACAGCTCTTCCCAGGACCATAAGAAACTACAGACGGTTGTGTGCACAGCCCAGACTATCATGGAGGACAACCTTCCATCCATTTATACTTCTCATTGTCAGTGAAAGGCTGGCAACATCAAATATCTCTCCAAAACCGGATATGGTCTCCTGCAACCTCTTCCAAAAGGGAGGAGATACAGAGGCTTGAAAACATGGAGCAGTATGCTCAGGAACACCTTCTTCCCCACCGTAATTACACTGGCGAATTGAAATCTCGAACTTTTCAAATAATATTAATCTTACGAAAGTCGCTCTTGCTTTGCGCACCTCCTGTGCAACTATCACCTTGTGTGCCTCATTCTGTCTAAGTGCCATTGAGGCTCAAGGTCTTCTCAAGGGCAATCAAATAAGTGAATTAATGCTGGCCCAGCCATCAATACCTATATCCCATTAATAAATATAAGAAGATGACGACACTCAGGGAAGACAGACAGTTGGGATCAAATCACTTTAAACATGATCTTAGATATACATAGTTTTCCTGAGTATCTGAAAGTAAAGTGTTCCTACAAAACCTTTCATAAGCTGATATGGCGTAAAGTGAAATAGCATTAATTTATGTGGGAAAATAAATCATCTTTCTTGGTAAAAGTGAAAATCCTCTTTGGATTTCTTTTGGTTAGCGAAAACAGAACGTAATGGAGGTTTTTCGGAAAGGGAAGTGGCATAAAGTGAATATTTGAAAAGCGGGGTATACATGTACCGGCATGGGCAAGATGTTCAGGAAGATGGGAAAAGTTAAAAATAAATGAGGTGGATCTCAAATTTTATTTCCATCCCAGCTGATCGTCATTCCTGTTGTTTGCTCTTTTTCTTCTATCTCTCTCTTTCTCTATCGATTTAGCTCACTCCTCCTCCCTTTCACAGCAGACTTCCCTGTCCCCAGCATTATTCACACTATTTTCCAACTGTTTTCAGTTCAGGAAAGCTCCCAGCACTTTCTGTTCTTTGCTTTGCATTTCTTATGCAATTTCCGATCTCCAGCATCTTCTTTTATTTGGTTTAAGCTTCAAATTTGTTATTCCATGGGAAGTCGACATCTCTGCCAGGGCAGCATTTGTTAATCATCACGAATTGTCCTGATTGTGAGGCCATTCCACAAGCCATTATAAAAGAAAACATATTGATATCGGTCTGAAGTCACACTTAACCCAGACAGGGTAGTAACATTAAATTTCTTTAAAGTCATCAGTGAAACAGCAAGATTTTCAGACAAAATCTGGGTCTTATGTTTTTTTCGTGAAATGCACTTTATTCGAACTCTTATCATTTTTATTGAAGTTCTGCCATCAGCTGTGGTAGGACTTGAAACAAATCACTTGAAACAATGTATTTCGTTTAATAAGCTTTGCTCCTGAATTACATCCAGCGACATTCCTACTCTGATACATTGTCCTAATCATGAAGTAACGTCCGAGACAAGAACAATTTTGTGATTGAAATACTTGTAACTGGAAAAGTGGCCAGAAGAGAGCTTGAAACATAAAGTCTGAATTTTACCAACATGCAGACAATGGTTTGTTCAGACACAGCACTGACGCAGAGATGGAGACTGGGGATATTATGAGCTGGTCGTGGACAGGGTTCGTGACAGAGAGAACACGAGACATAAATCAATTCAGGGCCAAAGGGGATCTTGAGAGTGTCCACAGTTTTGTTCTCAGATGTTTGTAAGGGAGTGGTCTGCATTTCAGATGAATGGAGACTGCAATTTGAATTGAAGATAATAGTTTTTTTCTTTGACAAATATAGATAACAGCAATTGCACTGAAGTTCAAAATTGTTTATGGGATTAATGAATGGACAGAGGTAGAAAACACCAACAATAGCGAGAATAGGTTAGTAACACACCCTCCACCCCGCCCAAAATAATAATCAGTACCGCTAATATCCGATATGGTAGAAATTCCCAACAGAGAAAATTTTTGAAAAGTCCCAAGGAAAGCCTCCTCTCCATTGATTTAATTATCCAGTCCATTATTCTCAGATTCAGATCTGTCCTCTCCACGTCTGTGCAGCTGCTGATCGCGGTTACTGTTGGAGCTGATGCATCTGCTCCTACACTGGGATAGTGCACTGAGTGAAGCCCCTCACCAATAGGAGAGGGAAACCCTCCAGTGAGACAATTACAATGCATGAAGACTGACATCAATCACAGTCACTGAGCAAACAGCTCGAGCTTTCAATACAGCACATTCAGTTCACAATATAACTGGAGTGGACTGGATGCTGACATCGCTGGCTATTGGTCACATCTCCCATCACTAATTGCTCTCGTGAAGTCAGTTGTGAGGGAGAATGATGGATGTTTTCTTTTCGCAGGCGAGATGACTCTGCTCTGTTGTACGTTTACAATGCTGTCAACATCTTACCCCGAATCTCCGCCCCTCCACAAATAAAAAACACAATCAGGACGTTGTTACTGTGCTGATCTCTCCTCCACGGGAAGAAACGCCAGCCAATACACTGTCACTGGGTACAGTTGCTCTGCACATAGACAGGAAGTGTGATTTTCTCTGAATGTTCCTCTCCCTGTTCTAATAAAGAATCGTTGGATCTTCCATTCATAATATGCTTGAGTAATTAATTTATACAAATGGACAAACATTTTAATGCTGTTTTATTTGCTATAAAGCAGCAATTTTTACGCTTTTTCTCCTCAGTCCCAAACCAAAAGTGAACTTATTCATTAAGACTTTTGAATTAATGAGTCACGTTTGGCTGGGAGATAGGGCAGAATGGGGGCAGTGGCTGTGGAGACTGCATGGGGAGTACGATGATATTCCACATGTCGTCAACACTCTTAACGTCAGATAGAATTAAATATAGTTCACAACAAGGATATTTGATATTTTGTATACACACCATTTAATCATTGGGAATACAGATTGAGTAGGGTCACCGCACCTGAAGCATTAACATTGATTTCTCTTCATAGCTACTGCCAGACCTGCTGAGCTTTCCCTCCAACGTCTGTTTTTGTTTGAGGTTGATCATATTGTTCATATCTTGCAGGATGTTTACAAGTAAAAACAGATACTAATAATAAAATGTGCAGGGCTATGGGGACAATACAGGAGAATAATATTAGAGATATCGCTCATTCCAAACTGGAAGAGACAATGGGCTAAGCTTTCACCACCTTTGTTGTAATAATTCTATGTTATGCATTGAAAGCATTTGTAGAGTGGGGAGAGAAGCTTGTTCAATGAAGGACACAGAGTGTTCCATCATCAATAATCTATCCCTATTATTTCATGAAGTTCAGCTGCGTCTAAAATATATTTTAAAAATATAGATCTCCTGAGTTTTATAGGATGTTCAGAATTGTTTTTACTTTCTATCTTAAAGAAGAAGCAGATTTCGGTTGTAATTCAGGTGTCACAGGAATACCAACTGTAAGAGAACGAGAAATGACCACATTGCCCAAATATTACCAAGTTCAATGTGTAGACCTGTCAAGAAACATGAAATATAGAGATAATGGAAACATGAAATATAAACAGAAATTGCTGGAGAAACAAAAAGATGAGGAAGTATCTGCAGAGAGCAACAGAATTGACATATGTCATATGATGTGACACTGTTCTGAAAAGTCCTATTAGAATCAAAGCTTAATTGTTTGCACCTCTGCTCAGATGTTGCCAGATCTACTGAGTTTCCTGATCTTACACATATCACTCCCTCAAGAATTCAACAATTGATAAGAATCCACAGGCTGGGTGAAACGTAAAACATGCAAATGGCTGACATGCAAATCCAGACCCAAAGCAACGTTATTGATTCCCAATCGCTCCCTGAAATAGTCCAGTGAGTCATTCACTTGTACCAATGGTTACAAAGGTTCAAAAAAATGAAACCGGCTGGACCACCTGGCATCAAACTGTGCACTGGAAAAGTCAACATTAGAAACATCACTGTAGAACCTCCAAAGTCTTCCTTACTATCATCTAAGGGGTAGTGTCAAAACTGGGACAACTGCCTTACAGGCTATTCAAGCAACAACCTGACATAGTCATACTCACGGAATCAATCCTTACAAAAATAACCCAGCCACCACCATCACCATCCCTGGATATTTCCTGCCCCAAAGGCAGGACCGATCCAGCAGAGGGGGCACCTCAGTGAGATATAGTCGGTAGGTAGTTGCTCTGGGAGTCTCCAGAATTGACTCCAGACCTAATGAAGTCCCATGGCTTCAGATTAAACATGGACAAAGAATTCTCTTACTGATTACCACGTAACGTCATTCCTCATCTGAATCAGTTCTCCTCTATGTTAAACAACACTTGGAGAAAGCACTGACTGAGGCAAGGGCACAAAGTGTATTCTGGCTGGGAGATTTCAAAGTCGACCACCAAGAATGGATTGGCAGCAGTACTATTGATCATGCTGGTCGGGTCCTAAAGGGCATAGCTACTAGATTGTGTCTGCAGCAGGTGGTGAGAGAAAGAACAGGAGGGGAAAAAATCATACATGATTTCATCCTTACCAATCTACCAACTGCAGACGTATCTGTCCATGACAGTATCGGTAAAAGTCTCGTGGTCACGTTCAGAATAAATTCTATTGTGTTGTTTGGCACTATCACCATGCTAAATGGCACTGATTTCGAAGAGATCTAGCAACTCAAGACTAGCATCCATAAGACACTATGGATCATTAATAGCAGCAGCACTGTACTCCAGCACAAACTGCAATGTTACGACCCATCATATCTCCCCACTCAACCATTACCATCAAGGCAGAGGGTCAACTCTGGTTCAATGGAGAGTGCTGGAGGGCATGCGACGAGCAGAACCAGGAATATACGAAGATAAAATGGTAATCTACTGAAGCTTCCAAACAGAAATACTTGCGTGCCAAATAACATAAACAGCAAGGGACAGACAGAACTGAGCTATCCCACAATGAATGCAGTCCTCCTAATCTGATGATGGATGGTGGTGGATGATCAAACAACTCACTGGAGTAGGAGTCTCCACAACTATCCCCATCCTCAATGATGGAAGATTCCAGAACATCAGTGCAAAAGGTAAGGCTGAAGCTTTCGCAGCGATCTTCAGTCAGAAGTTTTGAGTGGATGATCCATTTCGGCCTCCTCCCGTGGTCCCCATCATTACAGATAGCAGTCTTCAACAAATTCGATTGACTGATATCAAGAAACGGTTAAAGGTACTGGAAACTGCAAAGGCTATAACCTCTGATAACATGCCGACAATATTCCTGAAGACTTGTACTCCAGAAATTCCCGCTTCTCTAGACAAGCTGTTCCAGTACGGTTACAAACAGACAATGGGGAAAACTCCTCAAGTATGTTCTGTCCATAAAACGCAGGACAAATTCAACCCGACCCATTACCGCCTCATCAGTCTACTCTCCATCATCAGTAAAGTGATGGAAGGTGTCATCAACAGTGTTATCAAGCAGCACCTGCTCAGGGACGCCCATTTTTGTTCCACCAGGGTCACTCAGCTCCTGACCTCATCACAGCCTTGGTTCAAACATAGAGAAAGGAACTGAATTCCAGCCCTTGATAGCAAGGCTGCATTCTGCCAAATGTGACAACAAGGACCCCAAGCAAAAACGGTTTCTCAGGCCAACACTGCATTATTGGAGTCATACCTGACAGATAGGAAGATGGTCATTGTTGTTGGAGGTCAGTCATCTCAGCCCCAGAACATCTCTGCAGTAGTCCCTTAGGATAATGTTCTAGGTCCAAACATCTTCAACAGCTTCAACAATAACCTTCCTTCTATCATAAGGTCGGGAGTGGGGATTATCCAGGCTTGGGCTGACAAGTTGCAAGTAACATTCGTGCCACACAAATCCAGACAATGACCATCACGAATAAGAAACAATATAACCACTTGTTTGTCAGCAGCATTATCCCCACTAAATTTCCCCACTATCAAAATCCTGGGGCGTATTATTGACCATAAACTCAACTAGACTCGTCACAGATAAGAGCAGATCAGACGCTAGGAATACTGTGCGATTAACTCACCTTCTGACTTCCCAAAGCCTGTCCAACATTTACAAGGCACAAGTCAGGAATGAGATGTAATAATCCTCACTTGCCTGACTGAGTGCAGCCCCAACAACACTAAAGAAGCTTGACACCATCCAGGATAAAGCAGCCCATTTGATTTGCACCACATCCACAAGCATTCACTCCCTTCACCACGGTCGCTCAGGAACAGCAGTGCGTACTATCTACTAGACACAATGCAGAAATTCCACAAAGATCCTCAGAGAGCTCCTTCTAATTTCACGAACACTTCCATGTAGAATGACAAGGGCAGTAGACTTTTGGGAGCACCACCAACTTCAAATTCCCCTCCAAACCAGTCAACATCCTGATTTGGAAATATATCGCAGTTCCTTCCCTGTTGCTGGTTCAAATCACTAGAATTCCTTCCTTAATCACCAGTGGGTCAACGCACAGCACGTAGATTGCACCAGTTCGAGAAGGTAGCTCACCGCCACCTTCTCAAGGGCAACTCGGGACGGGCAAGAAATGCTGGGCCCATCCAGTGTTGCCGACATCCGAAAAATATTTTTTAAAATAATTTTTTCCAAGTCAAGCATCTCGATGGGACAGATTATCTGATTTGAACACGAACAGGAAAACAGTGTTTCTAATAGTGAATATTTTAGACATTTTCTGTTATTGGAAAGGTGTTCCATATTTGATGACATATTGTTGCTGACTGCTGTGATAAATTGCACCTTTTTAGTTAAAATCAACAATACTGGTGTAACAGGCTCAATCCTTCAAAATGACCAGATTACAAATGACAATCATAGTAGAGACAATGTACTCCCGCCAGGTAAGACTCACAGATAGTAGCTTACATTCAACAGATTAATGGACTACTGGCTACACTGAATCCTCCCACTGTCTATATCACAGGGGTTACCACTGACCAGAACGTGAAGTCAAATCAACTTATAAATACAAGAGCAGATCAGAGACTTACAATTCTGCACTGTGCTGTTTTAGCATTGTCTCTCTGTCTAGTGGAAATATGTTCGACACACTGACTGTATCAAATCTTTGCAGTAATCAATCAGTTTCAATCAGATGCCCCCCCCCCCCCGCCATTCTTCTAAGTTCCATCGAGTACACACACTGTCGCTCATATGACAAGCCATCATCCCTCAGCAGTTCACAATATGCCAAATGCCGTCTGACCATTGCCCATTACATTCTCAACAGTATGTCTCCTCTCTTGTATTCTTGTTCTCTTGAAATGAACGCGAACATTGCATTTGCTTTTGTAACTGCCAACTGAAGCTGCACATTAACCATAAGGGAGGACGAGTGCATCAAAATCCTTTTGTGCATCAGATTTAATGGATCCTATTAGAACATAGTGTCTGCCTGTATTCCACCTATCAAAGTGCATAATCTCACATGATTCCACAGTGTGTTCCATCTGCCACATGTTTTCCCACAGTCCAAAACTGTCCAAGTCTTTCTGCAGCCTCCCCACTTCCTCAATATCATCTTCCCAGCAAACCATCACTGCATCATCTTCAAACTTAGCAAAACTGCCCTCAGCTCCTTTGTCCAATTTGTCCATATATAATACATTTCCTGGCTCCCTAAGGACTGTCCACCATCTACAAGGCACAACACTCAAGGTGCTTGACTCCTTTCATGTTGAAGCAATGGCTTGAGTGGAACTACACCTGCAAAATCTTCACTCCCTACTCCACTGACTCTCAGTAGAAGCACACCCTGCTCCGTTTTGTGGTGAGTTTACTTCATTACTGTGCACAATCCCAGTCTATTGATGGCATTCTGTCTGGACAAACAGTGTGTTGATGATGATGGAGGGAGGTGGGGGAAGGAATGTCTATGATGAATGACTGTGTGACTGCTAGGTTTAAACGTGCCCCAACAGCCTCAGATATATCTGTGCCCGCTGTCACCGCTGCAGACATGATCAGTCTTCCTGAGAGTCAAGGCAAGGGAAGCGACAGACCTGGACGATGTTCCTGGCTGTGTACTCAGAGCCTGTGAGGACCAACTGGTAGAGGTATTCATATACAACTACAGCTTCTCCCTCTTACAAGCCGAAGTCCCAACCTGCTTCAAGAAGACCACCATCACCCTCGTAAGTGAGAAAGCACATGTAACATGCCTTAATGATTACCGCCCAGTGGCTCTGACCTCAATAAACATGGAGTGATTTGAAAGCTGGTTATGGCCCACATCAGCTCCAGTCTCCCAGCCTGACCTGATCCCTTATAATTTGCTTACTGATGTAACAGGTTCAGAACGGATGCCATACCCCGATCCCTGCACTCATCCCTGGGACATCTCGACAACAAGGACACTTACACCAGACTCCTGCTCACTGACTAGAGCTCCACCTTCAACATCGTTATCCCCTCCAGACTGATCTCAAAATTCCGTGACCTTAGTCGCGGCTCCACCCTCTGCAACTTGATCCCCCGATTTCAGACCCAAAGACCACAATCTGTGAAGAGAGGTATCTGCACCTCGACCACAATCACACTCAACACTGGACACCCCAAGGATGCGTCCTCAGCCCCTACTGTACTCCCTGTACACACACGGCTGTGTCCTCAGCACCCTACTGTACTCCCTGTACACACACGGCTGTGTCCCTCAGCCCCCTACTGTACTCCCTGTACACACACGGCTGTGTCCTCAGCCCCCTACTATACTCCCTGTACACACACAGCTGTGTTGACAAACTCCAAACAACGCCAGCTTCAAGTTCGCTGACGACATGCCCACGTAAAGACAGGTATCCCCTGCTTTTCAAAAGTTCTCTTTTCCCCGCTTCCCTTTCCAAATAATCTACATTAGGACCTGTTTTCGCTAATCAAAAGAAATCGAAAGAGGATTTTCACTTGTACGAAGGTTGCCGAAATTTTTCCAATACAAATGAATGCTTCTTCACTTTACAGCATATCGGCTTATGAAAGGAACACTGTACTTAAAATCACAGAGCAGTTACCATGTAACACGAATAGAATGCTTTCAGTTGCCAGTATACACAATAACAGTAAGAGATACAGGTCATTCTAAGCTTGAAGAGACAATGGGTTGTGATTCCTCAACCTTTGCTGTAATAATTCTGTGATATGTATTGAAAACCTATGGGGTGGGGTGGGGGGGGGGGAGGGGAGACAAACTTGTTCAATAAAGGGAAACCTGTATATGTCTAAGACAATGTTTAAAGCGATTTTATCTCCCTGTCTCTCTGCCCTAAACGGTGGTCATCTTCTTACATTCGTTAATGGGATATGGGTATCACTGGCTGGACCAGCATTACTTCACTTTTCTAGCTGCTCTTGAGAAGACCGTGAGCCACTGTAGTCCACGTGCTTTATTTGATTTGATTTGATTTATTTTAGTCAAATGTACAATGGAAAGCTTTGTTTTGTGAGTAGTGCAGGAACATGATAGTAGACAAAAAAACACAGCTCATGAGGTACTTCAACAGAGTGAGGCATATAAGGTTACAGCTGCACAGGAGATGTGCAAAACAAGATCGCTATTAGCAAGACTAGTATTATTTGAAGTTAGAGATGTCAATTCGTCAGTCTAATTACGGTTGGGAAGAGAGTGTTCCTGAGTATGCTGGTCCATGTTTTCAAGCCTCACTATCTTCTTCCTGTTGGAAGAGGTTGTTGGAGATCATGACCAGTTTGGGAAAGATTTTTTTTTATGTTATCAGCCTTTCGGTGACAATAAGAAGTATAAATGGATGGAAGGTTGCCTTCCGTGATGGTCTGTGCTGTGCACACAACCGTCTGTAGTTTCTTATGGTCCTGGACAGAGCAGTTACCATATCACACGAATACAATGCTTTCAGTTGCCAGTATACAGAATAACAGTAAGAGAGACAGCTCATTCTAAGCTGGAAGAGACAATGGGTTGAGTTTCCGCAACCTTTGCTGTAATAATTCTGTGATATGTATGGAAAGCCGATGGAGGGGGGAGACAAGCTTGTTCCATAAAGGACACAGACTGTTCCATCAACAAAAATCGATTCTTATTGTGTCATCAAGTTCAGTTGCAATGAAAAGTGTTTTAAAACAAAGTGGTTTGCTGAGAGTTACAGGATATTCAGAAACGGTTTTTTTCTCTTTGAACCTTGTAGAAGAAACAGATTTCGGCATAATACACGTGTCACAGACACACCAACTGTAATAGGACCACAGTGTCCAAATATAACCAAGGTCAGCAAATGGACCTGTCAAGAAACATGAGATAGAATGATATGCAAACATGAGATACAAACTGAAAATGTGGAGAAACAAAATAAAAACATGAAGAAGTATCTGCAGATAGAAACAGAGTTAACATATTGATTATGATGTGACATTTCTGAAAAGTCAAAGGTTAATGCTATGCATCTCTGCTCAAATTCTGCCAGATTTGTTGAGTTTTGCTCCAGCTCTTTCGATTTCTTTTTCTTTCTGAACTGTGACAAATTGTCTGATCTGAACGTTAACAGCAAAGCCCCTGTCTCTCTTGGATCTCGAGTAATTTATTATGGACATTAAATGAAAAATTACAAAGTTCCTATGTTTGACAAGGCTCTAAATATTGATGACGTATTGGATTATGAAAACGTGCCATGACAATGTTGAAACAAAAACAGAAGTTGCTTCTAAAGCTCAGTAGGTCAGGCAGCATCTGTGAAGAGAAATCACAGTTAACGTTTCGGGTTCAGTGACCCTTCCTCAGAACTGTTGGTAGCTAGGAAAATGTTGGTTGATATGCAGAAGGGGCTGGACAGCTGTTAATGGAGATTGTTAGTGGCTAAACATAGAGGGTGTGTAATGGAAGGCGATGTGAGAACTAGGCCTGGTGTATTATTGGTCGGGGGCGAGGACATTGGGGAGTTCAGGGCTGAAAATAATTGAACTTGATTTTGGGTCTGAAGGGCTGTAGGGATCTCACAGTGTAAATGAGGCATTGTTCTTCCAGTTTGCCTAGACTTTTCCTGGAACACTGCAGCAAGCCTGACACAGACATATTGGCCAGGGAACAGGATGTGGTATTAAACTGGCAGGGAACTGGAAGCTCAGGGTCATTTGTATAGATACACTTTGGATGTTCAGGGAAGCGGTCACCCAGGCTACCGTTAGTTTTCCCAATGTAGAGAAGACCACATTGTGAAAGGTGAATAGAGTAGACTAATTGTGGGAAATGTCGGTAAGATGCTGCTTCGTCGGTACGGTGTGGTTGGGCCCTTGGATAGTGAGAAAGGAGGGCAGAAGTGCGAACATGTTACACTTCCAGCAGGGGCAAGTGAAGTGTGCCTGTGGTGGGGGTGAGGGTGGGGTAATGGGAGTGAATAAAGAGTGAACCAGGGTGTCCTCGTCCCTCCAGAAGGCGGACAATTTTGAGGAAGAAAATATGTATCTGGTGATGGCATCTTGCTGGAGGTGGGGGAAATGGCAGCTGATGATCCACTTCATGTGACTGCTGGGTGGGATGGTAGGCCAGGACAAGAGGAATTGTCACGCTGTCGCAGGAGGGTAGAGAGACGGTGAGAATAGAAATGCAAGAGGTGGGTAAGACCTGGTTGAGGGCCCTCTCGAGAACAGTGCTGGGAAATTCTCAGTTGAGGAAGAAGGTGGACATTTTGAAAATTGACATCATCAGAAGCAATGCAGTGGAGACAAAAAAATTGGTGGAATGGAATGGAGTATTAGCAAGAAACAGGTTGTGAGGGTGTATACTCCAGGTAGCTGTGGGAGTCAGTTGGTTAATACTGAATATTAGTGGCCTGTCAATCCCCAGAAATGGAAACAAAGATTCCGAGGAAAGGAAGTGATGACTCAGAGAAAGACGAGGTGAAAGTGAAGGAGCCATACAAATTGGAAGTGAAATCGATGGTTTTTTTTCAAATTCAGGGCAAGAGAGAGAAGCAGAATCGATGATATAATCTATGCATTGGAGAAAGAGTTGTGGATGGGTCTGGAATAGAAGTGGAACAGGGAATTGTCTATGTACCCCTTGAAGAAACAGGTATGACTGGAGCCCACGTGCGTATCCATGCACCCCCTCTGTGTGGCAGGAGTGGGCTGAAGCAATGGGTCTGCCAGGGCAGTTCTGTTTGTGGATTTTCAGGAGGAGATAGAAGTGAGCTCTGCTATCAGAGGACCATCAGCTTGGGGACCGTTAGGTGGGGGCAAGTACGGTGTGAATGACTCGATGAAATGTGGTCAATTATCATAGTTCATACAATGGCCTGATGTGCCATGGTCGGGTCCAGCAGGTGATATGAGGAGATAACTGAGAGCTGGCCCTCAGTCTCTGCAATGTAGAGGTCAGTCCACCAGACTACAGCAGCATCACCCTTACCAGCACAGGCTGAATAACAAAGTCAGGTTTGGATCAAAGCACACGGCGTACAGCCTGTTCAGAGGGTGATTTGTTGGATTGGGTGAGGTGATGCAGGTAAATTAAGACAATCAATTTCACATCGAACATTGTCAATGAACAGATTGAGTTCAAGCAAACAGCAGAATGAGAGGTCCAGGTGGAGGAAGAGTATTGGAGCTCGGCGAACAGGGAACAGAATCTTTGCCCAAAGAAATGTGCACCGAGGAGAAGATGGTGGAGAAGAGTTCACCGTCATGCCGTACCCGAAATTCATTAAAGTCGGGGCACAGTAGGATAACGCTGAGACCATTGTTATGTACAGAACATTCAACATCAGAGTGTGGAAGGGTAGGAGGGAGGGTGAAGGTACGACAGGAGGTGCATTTGGGGGAGGGGATGCAGTCAGAGTACAGGACACGGGTGGGGAGTCAGGTTCCAAGGGGTCATAGACATCTCTGTGTTCTTGCATCTTGTGTTCCTCATATATCTGATGAGCATTGCGAATGAGCGGAGAAAGAAATAGAATTGGGGAGTAGTGCAGCCTTGAGCCAATGAGATGTGATGCTTTTGCACAGATAAAATGTTGATATCACTGGCACTGCAATCACATGATCAGTCCTCGGGAAGTAACTGAATGAAAATGAACGTAATCTTATTGTAATGCCCTGATTTCATTGGAGTGACACTCAATCAGCAAAGTCTTACTGTTCTGAGATTTTAGACAAAACTGTGAAAACTTAATAAATGTTGATGCTATCAACATGACAAAGTCATCCATGGTTTTGGCAGGTATTAGCAAGGGAAGAGTTTATTTGTCATTCTCAAAAGCTCTGTGGAAGGTGTCATCGTTCAGTGAGGAAATTACCAGGACAGAATTTCCTCCGATTCCCATTGACCCCTGTTTACTCAGGGTCCGTGATCCACATGAATCAAATACTACTTTGATGCAAATGAAGTTACTCTGATCTCACCTCAAAAGAGGTAAACCGTTAAAATAATAAAAAGCAAACGTGTAAAACACGGCTTGTTTGAACACTGCACTCACAATGTTTAAGGGAAAACTGATGCATGGACTTCTGATTTTGAGGAAACGTTCATCCTATTTGTGATGCGGCTGTTTGGTTGTGCATTGTGACACAGAGACAGAAAGATACTCCACTCTGGATCATGGGGAACAAAACCATCCTGTTCACGGTGCATCAGATAGTGACAGACACACACATTTGTCTGTTCCGAATGGACATTGATCATCTCAATCTCAACATTTGCTGATGATCAATAGCAGAACCGAAGCCAGCGGCTCCCATCATCCCAGTTGGAAAGCAAAAAGGGAATGCGATGGTCAGATGAAGTGGGAGTAATTGGGGAATTGGTGTAACTTACAGTGGGAGTGACAGAAGGAGGATGTAAAGGGAAATCATCAGTGGAAGAGCATGTAGCAGCAGAAGGGGTAGTGCAAGGGAAGTAAGAATATGAGGAAAGAGTAGGATGAAGGAGGAAGAATGACGGATGAAGTTTTAGTGACAAGGAAAATCTTGTTTCTGGGGAAGCGGGATTGGGTGCGAAAACATCACTGTTCAGGAAAATCGAGATCAGGTTTCCATTCAAAATTAAGAAAATATTTCATGTTCTTTCTTTTCTTACACTTGATTCTTGTTAAGATGATACATGCACTCTATCTTTCTGTATCAAGTGCAGAGGATTATTTTTTCTTGTCTTGTGTGGTGTTGATTTTTCTTTACAGTATGTATTTGCTTCCAATTCAAGGTAGACATGAGAATATGATTTGATCTCCTGCAGTTTGTCCATAACATAGAATTTAATTGAGTATTTATCCTCATCACACGAGCTGATTTAAACAAACAATGAATTAGTCTGTGTCCATCCTGCAGGTGAAAAATGTCTCCAGCTCTGGCTATTGCAGTGCCTCCAAAAGGTTAATGTTCCAGATCAAGATGCCAAACCCTAGTTCATCCTAAATTATTTACAAGCTTTATGAATAAAACATGCAAAGTGTAAAAGATGAATTCAACTCTGTGTCAAAACTGTTATTTCTGGCTTCCTCATAAAAGATGTTAACCAAATCACTCTGTAAATTGACCAAAATAAGAAAAAATAGAGACTGGAATTCTCAAATCTTCCTCTGAATAACATCTGGGAAACAGGAAGGAAATCACAGTTTGTTTGTGATATTCATAAATGACGATGGTGAGCATGTGGAAAATGGGGAGGGGGGGGGGCAGTGGATTGCTGACCAATGTTGTGGATGACACAAAGCTGAGCTGAGTGGCTCACAATCAGGAGAATATAAATAGATTATTCAGATAGCCAGATCAATGGCCGATGAAATGTAACACTAATAAATGTGGGATGATGCATGTCAGAAGTAATAAGACAAGTGAGTAGTCAAACTACGAATGGGGAGGGCTAAATTTGCTCGTTTTTTCTTTGTAGCAGGGAAGGTTGAGGAGGGAACCTGCTACAGGTATACTGGAGTATAGGGGTATGGAGAGGATGAACAAACTGAAGCTGTTTCCCTTATTGAAAGGGTCAAAACAAAGGAACACATTTTTCAAATGAAAGGCAGGAATTTGAGAGAGGATTTATGGAATGGTGGTATGAATCTGGAATGCATTGTCTAGGAGGGTCGTTGAGGGAGGTAACCTCACAAACGTTTACAAAGCCTTAGGATGTGCACTTGCTGGCACAGATGTGATCGGCCTTTAATTCGTTTCATGATTCTATGCGTTGGCAGCCATGAATGCTCTGATATATTCTGAAGCAATAAGCAATGGCAGTTGCTGGTTTGTTCCTTTGACTGGACTCGTAAGTGGTGAGATTGCAAACCAGAATCATCTCATTGAGTTTCAGCCCTTTCTCCACCTACAGCATCCAAGCCATCTCTGGGATGATCCAGGGTAAGTCACATGCTCAATGCAAGCATTGTCTAACAACAGCACGAGCATTTTTCCAACTGTTTACCACCATTATTATAGCTACAGCAGTGTCATGGACACAGATTTTCCTTCAATATAATGCAGACTTCTAGCTATGAGGGTGCTATTTCTCTGAAGCATAAGAAATCACTTCCCAGATATTCACTTTGACAAACAGCACGTTTTCCTGTGTTTTCCTGCCAGTTATTTATCACAGAATTCCCCACTCCACTCCACCCCTTCAATATTTACCCTTTAATATTTTCTTGTGCACTGTCTTCCTTATCTCTCACACCTCAATCCCTCACATCCCCCACACTCTCCATCCTCATTTGTGAATCGCTGATAAACCTGAGCCTCATCTCTATCATTTATTCCAACTTCCATCTCACAATGTGAACTGATAGGAATCCTTCCTCAGCATGGTCATTAGACTGGCCATGCCTGATGTGCTATTCATCTCAACCTTCTGCTCAGTTTCTGACCCGCTGCTTTGGTTACCAAACTCCTGGTTTATTAGTTGAAATCCATTCGACATGCACTAGCAAAGCTCCCTAAAAGGATGTTGTTGCTCCTCCAGTTAAGATGCAATCTGTCTTTTTTGTTCAGGTCCCGCCTGTCCTGGAAGATTTCCCAATAATCCAAAAATCTGAAACCATCAACCCTGAACTAGCTTTTTAACAACCTGTTAAGCTATACTGCCGTCCTAATCCTTACCTCTTTTCCATATGGCAAGGGGAGTAATTCAGAGATTACAGAGGATTGTTCTGTCTCTCTCTCTCACACACGCACTCACACACACAATCAGACAGACACCATATTACTTTGCAGAAGAATACCAATAACCTTATAAATACTCAGAATGATAACTGGAATGAAGGATTTAGTTAAAGAAAGGACGAGAGAAATTGCATTTCTTCTTGATGTCAGTTTGCTCGCTGAGTTGGAGAGTTCATTTTCAGATGGTTCATCACTGTACTAGGGAACATTATCAGTGAACCTCCGGTGAAATGCTAGTGTTATGTCCCACTTCCTATTTATGTGTTTAGGTTTCCTTGAGTCAGTGATGTAATTTCCAGTATTGGTGATTTCATGCCTGGTCCGTTTCCTCAGGGAGTGTTAGATGGAATCAAAATCGATGTGTTTGTTGATAGTGTTCCGGTTGGATTGCTATGCTTCTAGGAATTCTCGTGCTGTCTCTGTTTGGCTTGTCCTAGATGGATGTGCAGACCCAGTCTAAATGATATAATTCCTCATCTGTATGTAAGGATCGAGTGAGAGTGGGTCATGTCATTTTTCTGGTTCGTTGTTGTTCATGCATCCAGGTGGCTCATTTTCTGCCTGTTTTTCCGATGTAGTGTTTGTTACAGTAGTTGCAAGGCCTTTTCTTCCTGGACAGAACAGACAAAGATGTGAACTTATTGTGGTGCTCAAAAGTATGAAGAAAGTTGCAAAGTAAAACAGGAAAACTCTGTTTCCGTTTGTTGACATTACAGCATCAAGGAGTTCTAATTTCAAAATGGTCAGCAAAACAGCTGGGACTGAGATACATAAATACTTCTTTATTGAGAGAGTTGTTAGGATTTGGATTAGACTGCCTGGGAGAGTTGTAGATGACGATTCAATAAAGAATTGGATATATATTTGGAAATTATGAATTTAATGGGCTACAGAGATAGGGCTGGCAAATGGAAGGTGTTTGGGAAACACAGTGGCCATGGCCTCCTCCTGTACTTTAAAGGCTTGTGGTCTATCATATGTCTGATGCAAATAAAAGTCAGTATCTGATTATTTCCCGTTTTAAGTGCTCACAAATATCTGATTATTTGGTGCAGGATAAACATTTAAAATGCAAATATTGCAAGGTCAGTCTCAATATGTCGTCTATTTATTATACAGAACATGAATATTTTAAATGTTATGTTCTGATAACGAAAACAAATATATCATTGCTTTGGCACAAATCTCTTTGAAAAGCTCTGACTTTTCCCTCACACCATGATATGTCTTCTTTTTTCACTGTCCACATTTCATATTAAGTATCATTCTTTCTAAAAATCGGAAGTTTTCAAATTATTCTTCGCTAAAATGTGATAACATAAATCATTCACAGTGCATGTTGAATTATTGCCATTTCTAAATTGCTGGCTATTAGCAGAAGCTCGTACATTTCACTGAGAAATTTAACTGATTGATTATATATTAATGTATAAGAAGGCTAATTCTATTTGATTGTCCAATTGTTTTCTCACTCTGAACATCTAAACATTCAGAAGCCTACCATTTTCAAAATGTTGGAGTGGCAATGCATTGTTTTGAATCCTGACATTGAATACATAATTCTGATCGCAACAGCTAGGTGCCATGTTCTTTATTTGATATAAAATAAAATGTGCATTCTTTATTTTTGTGTTACAAAAAATTGATAGGAGCTTATACTTTACTCCTATAAATATAGAATCGACCTAATTGTTTTCAGAGATTATAGTTCAGTTGAATAATCATACTTCATATCTCATTTTTGCCCAATTCACGAAACATAGCTAACAGTTGATTATTGTTCGGGTCAGTAAACTCAACACCTTGCAATTAGCTACGCTAAAAATTGGCTTCCAAAAGATTTGGAATCATTTACAGTGTTACTGGAATTCACAGTTGCCTGTGATGCTGAGTGACACACTGACCTGCTCCTAAATCTGTGCAAAGAGATTCTAACCTGGGTCAGGGCAGTTAGTCAAACATTTCTTCACAACAAACAATTTGGAATCCACCCTGGGAAAGGTGGGAGCGCGCTAACAGACTATTACGGGTCTCAGTGTAGCTACAAATAATGTCCAAATTAGATATCAATGGCTGACCAGCAACCAGGTTTTAAAAAACCATCTTCAGTCAGAGCCTGGCCCAGTGGGCAGATGTGTCAACATACAGTGTCAGAATCACACCGCACAACGTACTGATGGTGCTGACACCTGGCCTACCTCCCAGACTCCATACATCTGCACCCTGGACCGGATGCTGGGATAGACGTTAAAAAGTTGACAGTCTTACGCACTATCTTGAGACTCACAAAGTAACCTCTGAAACCATACCCAATCAATTATCACCTTCATTATCACCAATATCAAAATGAAATTTTACATCTCTGTGGATGGCCAGAGATTAATACATGGTTCACCAAACAGAATATATCTGAAGAAAACAGCAGCAAATGGCAGGCCAAGAAGCACATTAATAACTGAACTTGGCGGATTCTGTTTGGTGTGTGGTGACCTACACATATTGTACTGGCACTCAGGTGACTGTAACAATGCACACCGTAAATGTAAGTTTTGACCTAACACCTCGTCAAAGCTTCCTGATCTCACACACATCACTCCCTCACACATTCAAGAATTGATGAGAATCTACAAGCTTGGTGAAACAGGAATCATAGTACAGGCCCTTCAGCCCTTGACGTCCTGCCGACATTTTATCTTGTTCTAAGATCAGACTAACCTACATACCTTTCATTATACGATCATTCATGTGCCTATCCACACACCCACACTCTCTGTGTAAAGAACCTATCTCGGACATCTCCCATAAATATTCCTCCAATTACCTTAAAATCGTGCCCCCTCATCATAGCCATTTCCGTCCTGGGTGAAAGTTTCTGGCTATCCACTCTATCTATCCCTCTAATCATCTTGCCCACTTCTATCAAGACATGTTCCATTCTTTTACCTTCCAATGAGAAAAAAACCTAGTTCCCTGAATTTTCTTTGCAAGACCTGCCCTCCAGTCCAAGCAGCGTCCTGATAAATTTCCTCAGTACACTCACCAATGCTTCCACATCTTTCATATAACGAGGCGACCAGTACGGAACACAACATTCTAAGTGTGATCTCACCAGGGTTCCATAGAGCTGCAGCATAACCTCACTACTTAAACTCAACCCCCATGCTAATAAAAACATCATCCGGCTTCTTAAGAACCTTATCAACCTGGATGGCAACTTTGTGGGAGTTATGACATGGATCATCAGATCCCACTGTTATTCCACAATGTATGAATCCTACATTTAACCGTGTATTATGCATTCAAATTTGACCTTCCAAACTGAATCGCTTCACAATTTTCCAGGTTGAACTCCAACTGTCTCTTATCAGCCCAGTTCAGCATCCTGTCACTGTCCTGTGCAAACTGCAATAGCCCTCCACACGACCCACAATTCCACCATACTTTGTTAATTTGAAAAACGTACTAATCCACCTTCACTCTTCCTCATCGAAGTCATTTATAAATATCACAAACACCAGAGGCCCCAGAACCGATCCCAATGGAACACCAATGGTCACCGAGCTCCAGACTGAATACTTGCCATTTACCATCCCCCTCTGTCTTCCAGGGACCAGTCCATTCTGCATCAAGACAGGCCGGTTTCCCTGTATCTGATGCGTCCTTACTTTCTGAATGAACCTACCATGGGGAAATTTACCAAACGCCTGGTTAAAAACCATGTACTCCACATCCACTACTCTCACTTCTTCAATGTGTTTGATCCCATCCTCAAAGAATTCAGTAAGGTTTGTGAGGCAGAACCTGCCCCTCACAAAGCCATGCTGACTATCTCTAACCAAACTATGATTTACAAGTAATCATAAATTCTGTCTCTCAGAATCCTCTCCAAACCTTTGCCCAATGCTGATGTAAACTGACTGGTCTGTAATTCTCTGGATTAACTTTATTCCGTTTCCTGAACAAGGGAGTAACATTTGCCTCCCTCCATCTGGCATGACTCCAATGGAGAGTGAGGACGCAAAGATCATCTCCAAAGGTGCAGTAATCTCTTCGCTCTCTTCCTGTCGTAAGCCAGGGTGGATCCCTCTCGCCTAGGAGATTTATCTATCCCTATGTTTGTATTTCAATCAGTCTGTACTTCACCTGACCATGTCTACTCACTGTCCAACTATCTGATTGACTGCTTTCCATTTCAGGGCTCTATACAGTGCTGCTTTCCTGAACACATATGGTTCCCTATAACCTGTTAATCATGGAATGGAAAACATGGGAAGGCACCAATGCCTTCCTGATGAAAGGCTGATGCCCAAAGTTTTGTCGCAAATGCCCAAAGCTTCCTCAAATGTCGCCTGACATGTTGTGCTTTTCCAGCACCACACTTTTCGACTCTGATCACCAGCATCTCCAGGTCTCACTTTCTCCATTACAAAGGGCTGTCCCCTCTGCACACTAAGCAGGCAATTAATCAGCAGAAACTCGCTGTATTTAAAGCTGACCGTTCAGTTCTGGAAAGTTGCATTTGATGAATACATTTACTGAAAACGAAATTACTATTCAACAAATATTCATTCAGTCCCAGAGTTACAGTTTTGGTTCATGAATTAGGCAGCTTGATAACGAGCAGTCAATGACTGAAGAACTCCGAGGTACAGAGTATTCCAGGTAATATATTCCAGGGTGGATGTGCTTTCCCTTAATGTTGGTATGTTATCGGACAGACAGATGTGATAAGGGAACGCGGTGACACGTGGAATTGTGACATTTTTGCCATTACAGAGATGTGCTTGAGGGAGGTCAGGGCTGAGAACTCAATACTCTGCGGTGCAGGAACTATAGGCAGCACAGGAGAGGGGTAAAGGAGGAGGTGGTGATGCATTATTAGTCATTATGGAGTCAGTTGCAGCATAAGAAGGGAATTAAATCAGAAAGAGAAGCTTAAAGCAGGTACAAATTGAGCAGGTCAATGGAGGCAACTACCATATGTGTAGGGCTAAACTTCAAACGGCAGTAGAAGCGTAAATATGAGGCGTGATAAAACATTAATGGGTAGTATGAGCGGGTGAGAGAGATAGGGAGTAGTATATGATTTGGGAAGGGCTTAGAGATATAGGGAGGGGCTTAGAGATATAGGGAGGGGTGTAGGGTTTGGAGTGGATTAGAAGGATAGGGAGGCATGCAGGGTTTGAGAGAGTTATGGAGTAGTATAGGGTTTGAAGGAGGTTGGATAGATAGAGAAGGGTTACGGATTGGAGGGGGTTAGACGGATAGGGAAATGTGTAGGTTTGGAGGGGTTAGAGAGATAGGGAGGCGTGCAAGGTTTGAGAGAGATACGGAGTAGCATAGGGTTTGGAACAGGTTAGTGAGATAGGGAAGTGTGTAGGAAATGGAGGGGATTAGATAGATAGGGCAAGGGTTTGGTGGGGTTGAGTAAATAGGGAGAAGTATAGGGTTTAGATGGTTCAGAAATATATGGAGGAGAGCAGGGTTTAGAATGGGTTAAGGAGATAGAGTGTGGTGCAGGGTCTAGAGTAGGTTCAAGAGAGAGGGATGGGAGTAGTGATTGGAGGAGGTTAGAGAGCTAGGAAGAGGTGCAGTATTTGGAAAGGGTTAAGGAGATAGGGAGGGGTGTCGGGCTTGGAGGAAGTTAGAGAGATATAAAAGGGGTACAGTGCATGGAGGGTGTTATAGAGATAGCAAAGGCAGTAGGGGCTGGAGGAAGTTATATAGATGGGATGGGTGGAAGGTCTGTAGGAGGTTATAGAGATAGAGAGGAACGTAGGGTTTGGGGAAGGATAGAGAGATAGCGAAGGGGGTAGGTTTGGAGGAGGTTTGAAGCTCATTGTGTCAGATCAAACACTGACACAGAAACCTCCTGCTGACTCCTCTCCCTCAGCCTCACATTGTCAGATCAAACACTGACACAGAAACCTCCTGCTGACTCCCCTCCCTCAGCCTTACGGGGTCAGATCAAACACTGACACAGAAACCTCCTGCTGACTCCCCTCCCTCAGCCTCACGGTGTCAGATCAAACACTGACACAGAAACCTTCTGCTGACTCCCCTCCCTCAGCCTCACGGTGTCAGATCAAACACTGACACAGAAACCTCCTGCTGACTCCTCTCCCTCAGCCTCACGGTGTCAGATCAAACACTGACACAGAAACCTTCTGCTGACTCCCCTCCCTCAGCCTCACGGTGTCAGATCAAACACTGACACAGAAACCTCCTGCTGACCTCCCCCCCTCCCTCAGCCTCACGGTGTCAGATCAAACACTGATACAGAAACATCCTTCTGACCCCCCTCCCTCAGCTGGTGGATCAGTGTCCCTCTACATTGAACAACACTTGGAGGAAGCACTGAGAGAGTGACAGAGCTGGCGGATGTTTACTGGGTGGGCCATTTCAAACCCAACACCAACAGGGTCTCCGCAGCAGGATTACTGATCGAGGTGGTCGGGTTCAAAAGGACATAACTGCTTCACTGCGTCTGCACCGGGTCAGGGGGAACGACTGATAGGGAGAAACATCCTTGACCTCACCATCACCAACCTACCAGCTGCAGATACATTGTTCAATGACCATATTGGGAACGGTGACTACCGCACACAGTATTTATGGAGACATTTTCCACTTTTACATTGTGAAGACCCCCTGTGTATATGTGACACCATCACTGTGCTAAACAGGGCAGATTTCCAATAGATTTTGGAACTTTGCACTGGTCTGTGTGAGGTGGTTCGGGTCATTACCAACAACAGCAAAATTGTACTCCAGTATAATTTTCACTATCACTGCCTGGCATATGCTCCACTTTATCCTGGCCGTCAAGGCAGGGATACACCCTTGTTAAATGGAGAAAACAAGAAGGCCTAACTATAGTAGCACCAAATACACCTCAGAATGAGATGAAGTTTCTAAATTGGGCCACTTACTCACCATATGGTATAAATAGCAAATGAGACACAGATGTAACCAGTGAATCAGACCTAATCTCTACAATCCGGGTGAGTGGTGGTGGACAATCACACAACTCACTGGTGGAGAAGAATACACCAATACCACCTTCCTGAATGATGGAAGGGCTTAGCACAACAATAGAAATCTAAGGCTGAAACATTCATAGCAATGTTCAGACAGAAATATCGATTGGATGATCTATTTTAGTCTCCTCCAAATGGCAGTCTTCAGCTAATCCGACTCACTTTGTGTGGTATCTACAAACAGCTGGAGGGATTGGAGAATGCAAAGGCTGTGGGCCATGATAACATTCCATTCCGGCTGTTCCTGCTGGGATACAGCACTGGGACCTACCTGACAATTTGGGAAACTATCCGGGTGTGTTCTGTAGATCCACAGACAAAACATCGGACAATCAGTGACTACCCCATTGCTCTAATCCCTGTCATTAATAAAGGAATGGCAGATGTCATCTACAGTGGGATCAAGCAGCACTTCCTCAGTACTAACCTGCTCGGTTAGTACTAAAGCTCAGTTTGGGCTCTCATCCCTTGGGCTCATTGCAGCCTTGGTTTAATGATGTACAACAAGAGAACACACAGCTGAATTCGAGAGGTGAGGTGACAGTGACTGCACTTTTTACATGATCATAACTCCATTGACCAAATGTCGTATCCAGGATTAACGGCAAACCTGGAGCAAATAGGAATCGTCTGCACTGGCATGAGTTATACTTGGTACAAAGGAAGGTGGCTGGGGTTGGTGGGGAGCAGCCATCTCAGCTTCACCGCAGTTCCCCAGGGACGGGGTTTCTGGGTAAGCCTGTGGATCAGAAATGTAAAGGTAGGACACCATACTCCTACAGGATGATAGAGGCAACTGGTGGCAGTTGAACTGGACAGTTATCATACCTCAAGTAAGGAAGAGATTGAGTAGGACAGTCCTTTAGTCACCCAAGGAATTGAACCCACACTGTTAGCATTAATCTGCATTATAAACCAACCATCCAACTGATTGAGCTAACCAAATCCTCACGCAGCTCTGTGTGATAGATATTGTAATATTATTCCATTCAGATATGTTGGTAAACACCTTTGGAGCAGGTGGAACGAGAGGCAAGCTTCCTAGCTCAGAGGGAGGGACAGTATTAGTGAGCTATAAGAGTGCTCTCTGCCCTAGGCCCGAAAATTTTCAGCTGCTTCATAAATGACTGTAAAATCACAAGTGAGGATGTTTGCCAAATGATTGGACAGTATTCAACACCATTCATGATTTACTCAGATACTGAAGCAGTCCTTGTCCAAATGTAACAGAACCTGGAGATATGCAGGTTTGTGCTTAACAGTGACAATCCCATTTCCATTACACATGTGCCAGACAACGATTAATGATATCAATGGAAAATTGAACCACATCCTCTAACGTTCAATTCCACCACCATCACTGAACACACACCAAACAATATCGCGGGGATTATCGTTAACCTGAACTGGACTGACCATATGATTTCATTACCTATTCCTGTGAAGGGCTTATGCTAAAACATTGACTTCTCCTGTACCTCAGATGCTGCCTGACCTGTTTTGATTTTCCAGCGCCACTTTTTGACGCACATGACTTCATTGGCTACAAGAATATGTCAGGGACTAGAAATTCTGCAGGAATAACTCACTTCAAAATTTCCGAAAGCCTGTCAACTATTGCTAAGACACATGTTGAATGTGTCTGTGTGATTAAATACTTCCATTTGCCTGTGTGAGTGCAGCTTCACCCCTCATCCACTGACGATCAGTAGCAGCAATACCTGCCATCTACTCAGTGCTCTGCAGAAATTTACCAAGGCTCCTTACAACGTACCTCTGAAACCCCCGACCATCGAGAAGGACAAGGAAAGCAGATACATGGGACCCCCACCATGTTCGCGTTCTGTTCCAAGCCATCTACCATCCTGATTGGGAAGTATATTGCTGATCCTTCAGTGTCACTGTTTAAAGTTCCCTATCTATCAATAAATGCCGTACAAATCACATTTCATGAATAAATTAACAGAAAAATTTTGACTCAACCTGTTCAATACTGGACACTGTGTTTTGGGTTTTGTGAGCTCAGGCTAGTTGGTCCAGGCAGTACCTTGCATGTTGTGAACAGCTGAAGGGATATGCTGTTTGAAACAATCTGTCAGTCTCTCAGAGGCATGGCCTACATACCGAACATCACACAGACACTGGCATTCTCATCCTACATTACTGAGCTTTGAGATAGACAAAAACAACTGAAAACGTACTCATATCTGACTGGAACTGTTTAAACACACAGTGATATTGTTGCCACGAAAATTATTATGAGTGAATATTAGCAGGGAGAAAGTGAGGACTGCAGATGCTGGAGATCAAAGTCAAAAAGTGAGATTCTGAAAAAAAAACTCAGACGTTCAGTCAGCATCTGAGGAGCAGGAGAATCGACTGTTAGTTAACAATATTAATACAAGGGAAAATAATCGTATATTTTCAAAGTTCTTGTACTTAATAATAATTTGTTCTTGGGTGTGGCAATGAGACACATCATTTCAATGCTGCTTACTGTGAGTTTTCATCATATTGTTGTTATAACAGTGTACTGAATAAATGGGTGGATTTTGTGCTTGTTGGACAAACTATAAGTTGGTATTATGAAAGGATATCGACCTTTAGTAAAGAGACTTTGCTGTTAATGTTTAGAACAATGGTGCAAACATTTACACAGAGATTTCCAGCTCAAGTCACACACAAGGTTGTTGTGCTGGGATCACACTGGCCATCAATGGAGCTGCACAATTCTGTTTAGACACTGACATTGTCGGGCTAACATACACTGGATGTGGTATATGAGGGATTCAATGTAAGATGCCATGTGCTGCAGGAGCCCATCACCTTTATCACACCTTCATTCAGGATCGGGTCCAAGGTGCAGAATTACAGAGTTTAGGTGGCACGCAAGAAGAGATATACTTGCAAGATATGGCTGTTTACAGGTCATTGTTATAAATATTGAACTGCATCTGGACCAGCGCCATGTGCTAGTCCATTGACCAGTCTGAACCACACACATCTCCCTGTTGTTCAGGTGGACCTCTAACCAGTCTATTCTGAGGGAGTGTGTGTGCAACTGCCCAGCTCCAGTTTGGACGCTCTTTGTCAGATTTTAGAGATGGCCAGTGTTTTGGAGGTCCTGGTGAGACCCAATAGCACTGTATCTGAATTCAGGCTTTTCATCAAAGACATTTCAACAGCTTTGCTGCTTGCAAGATGGTGTGTTCACTGATCTGTACATGAATCGGCTGTTTACTATAGTTACTGAATTGTGTAATAGTTAGGTGTGCGCTCTGGTATTTCAATTATTGTTCACTTCAATTGTTTTCAACTGAAAAACAATGATCGTTGGTTTATTTTAAAATATGTAAGAAATAAAGTGATATTAACTCTTCATTGCAGAAAATTTGAAAGAGACCAGGTATATATTTCCCATGGACTAATCAAGCAACAGTCAGATATTGTCTGTAAAGCAGGATTCTGTGAACAGGACGATGTCCCAGGCAACATCACCACCCTCTCTGGTAGGTTCTGTCCCACTGACAGGAGACAGCCAGGCAAAGGGGGACTGCTCATTGGTATATAGTTAATATAGGGTGGCCTGGTGGCTCAGTGGCTTGCACTGCTGCCTCACACCATCAGGGTCCCAGGTTCGATTCCAGCCTCGGGCAAATGCCTGTGTGGAGTTTGCAAATTCTCCCTCTGTCTGCTTGGGCTTCCTCCCACAGTCCAAAGATATGCACCTCAGTTGAATTGGTCATGTTAAACTGTCCATAATGTTCAGTGCATTAGTCAGAGACTCCTGCTTCTTTGGAAGGTCGGTGTAGACGGGTTGAGCTGAAAGGAATCAAATCTAATGATAGTGCTGGATCCTGTGTTTGCTAGGCTGCTATGCAGCAGGTTATGGTGGAATCAATAAAAGGGAAACATACAATTAATCATATCATCACCGATCTGCCTGCTGCAGATACACCGCTCCATCTCAAATATCAGTAAAAATGGTCACTGCACAATGGGGAGCAAGGGGTACCTTCACATTTGGCAGACCCTCCTCACCAGGATATGTAGCCCCTGGAGTACTGAATGGGACAGAATTTAAACAGATTGAATAATTAATGATGATGCGGCCATGAGGTGCAGAGGCCATCAGCAGCAGCAGAATCATACTCCGTACAGAGCATACAGTATGGGACTTCACAGCCCGACATACCTCACACTGTACAGTAACCATCACACCCCGACATACCTCCCACTGTCCAGTAACCATCACACCCCGACATACCCCCCCACTGTACAGTAACCATCACACCCCGACATACCTCCCACTGTACAGTAACCATCACACCCCGACATACCTCCCACTGTACAGTAACCATCAAACCCCGACATACCTCCCACTGTACAGTAACCATCACACCCCGACATACCTACCACTGTACAGTAACCATCACGGTCCGACATACCTCCCACTGTACAGTAACCATCACGGTCCGACATAACTCCCACTGTACAGTAACCATCACGGTCCGACATACCCCCCACTGTACAGTAACCATCACACCCCGACATACCTCCCACTGTACAGTAACCATCACGGCCCGACAGACCTCCCACTGTACAGTAACCATCACAGTCCGACATACCCCCCACTGTACAGTAACCATCACGGACCGACATACCTCCCACTGTACAGTAACCGTCACACCCCGACATACCTCCCACTGTACAGTAACCATCACGGCACGACATACCTCCCACTGTACAGTAACCATCACACCCCGACATACCTCCCACTGTAGAGTAACCATCACATCCCGACATACCTCCCACTGTACAGTAACCATCACGGCACGACATACCTCCCACTGTACAGTAACCATCACACCCCGACATACCTCCCACTGTACAGTAACCATCACGGCCTGACATATCTCACACTGTACAGTAACCATCACACCCCGACATACCTCCCACTGTACAGTAACCGTCACAGCCCGACAAACCTCCCACTGTACAGTAACCGTCACAGCCCGACATACCTCCCATTGTACAGTAACCGTCACAGCCCGACAAACCTCCCACTGTACAGTAACCGTCACAGCCCGACATACCTCCCACTGTACAGTAACCATCACACCCCGACATATCTCCCACTGTACAGTAACCATCACGGTCCGACATACCTCCCACTGTACAGTAACCATCACACCCCGACATACCTCCCACTGTACAGTAACCATCACACCCCGACATACGTCCCACTGTACAGTAACCATCACGGCCTGACATACCTCCCACTGTACAGTAACCATCACGGACCGACATACCTTCCACTGTACAGTAACCATCATACCTCGACATACCTCCCACTGTACAGTAACCATCACACCCCGACATACCTCCCACTGTACAGTAACCATCACAGCTCGACATACCTCCCACTGTCAGCTGCAGTCTTGGATAGAGAAAATACAGATATAACTTTATCTGGGCATTTGCGATGTGATGTGTTTTCGAAGGTCTAATGCAGGAGAGAAGTACAAAGTGGTTGGGAAAACTACTGGCTGCATCAACATCCGTAGGGATCTAGATGTACAGCTCCACAGTTCCCTGAAAGTGACAACACGGGTGGAGAGGGTGATCAAGAAGACTGACGGCAAACTTGCAGACAGGCATCGGAACACACAGTATGAAAGTTAGCAGGTCATATTGCAGCTGTAGAGAAACTTAGTTCAGGCACATTTAGAATATCGTGTACAGTACTAGTTGCCACACCAGCAGAACGATGTGGAAGTGTTGGAGAGGGTATGGAAACGTTTTACCAGCATATTGTCTGGTTTGGAGGGTATTAGCCAGAAGGAGAAATTGAACAAACGTGGTTTGTGTGCACCTGGGCATCATTGGCTATGGGGCTACCTGATTGATAATTGTGTAAATATCTGAGGTATAGATAGAAGGACTGTTTTTTTTTCCCCCACAGTAGGAATATCAATTACTCAGGACCGTAGGTTTTTGGTAAAAAGGAAAAAGTTCAGGAGATATGATAGGTATTTTTTTTGCTGTTCCAGACAGAATGTAAAAGTGCCTGGAATGCACTGATAGAGGGGAAGAAGCTAATTTAGCAAGGTTTAAGAGGGATCTTGGCACAAGTATGAGTAAGTACGGAATAGAATGATATAGAGGGTATTGGAGCAAAACCTTTTGTTTTAACTTTAGAATGGCATCATGTGTCAGTACGGGCCTGCTGGGCTGAAGGGCCTGTTCCTGTGCTGGACCGTTCCTTTTGTCAAGATTTGAGCCCGGGGATGGCGAGATGCTCACTGAATGATTACTGATTACCAACAACCATATAATTGTGGATCCCTCCCCTCATCAACTTGTAGCTTCATATCCTTCCCCACCGTGGGGAAACTCAATATTGAGAATTTGACATGAATGTCTGAGCTGGTACCTGGTGACGCCATCATGACCCTCGCTCCTGCGTCATTCTATCTTGGATACCAACGTCTCGGGGGAAAGAAACTGCACTGACAGAAGCTGCATGTACTCCACACCCACCAATGCTGGCATCTGACACATGCCAGCCTCACCATGCCATCCCAGCACATCTCTGACCCACTGACACCACGCTTCTGTAATTCAATGCTGCAGCTCAGGGTGCGCTGACAACTCACAATGCAATGCTGCTGCAAGGACACTGTGCTCAGGGACACCCACCCAGCCCATGGACTGTCCCTCTGGGCTGCTCACTCCATGTTTGTACACACTCACTTTGAACTGACCTCAATGCTCACAAAATTATTGCCTTGCCTTACCCTGCCTTTAGCAGCGTTTCCCCTCAGCCAGAGCTACCAGGCTCACCTGTCTGCTGTATTGTCTTGGTGTTTAGCAGAGACACAAACCAGGAAGCTTGATATCATTGTCCACAGTCAGTCACTGTGCCCAGCACAGGGAGTCAGGGGGAGTCTCAGATCCCAGTTCGGGAGCTTGGACACGGTCTGTCAGCCTCTCATGGTTGGTGGGGTCAGGATCCTTCCCCTGTGAGGGGGTGAGGAGATGAATGTTAGGCTGCCCCATATCCCTCTTAGCTCTTTGTACCCTAGTGTGGGATAGTTCCTTCCGGAATGTGAGAATTACCAAGGAGGATTAGTGAAATGGAAGTGGTTGGTACAGCTGTTAGTGCTTGGTCAGCTGTGGGGGAAGGTGTCGAGGGGTTCTGAGTGAGGGAGTTGGCAGCACAGACACCAAGCAGAGTTGGGCAGAGGGGGAGAGAAGAGATTAGAGAGAGACTGAGAGAAGGTGCTGCATTCACTGAGGGTGGGAGAAGTGGAGATGATGCCACTTACCCTGGTAGAGGGGAAAAGGTCACTGACCTCCTTCCTACACTGCTGGGCATTCACCCAGAAGGCTGGAATCACACTGACCCAGGGGTCAGCCTCGGACCAAGCTGGAAGGGTCTGGTGTCATAGCTTCCCCTGCCAGCCCTGGAGGAAGATAATGTCCCTCTCATGCACCATGTCATACACCAGGACCAGGGGCTTGTCCACAATGCGGAGACGCAGTTTTACCCCCTCTGCCATGTCCAGGCCAGTTTCAGATTCACAATCCAAGAGTAAAATGACTTTTTAAAGATGGCTCCTGGAAACAGGGAGGTCGGTGCATTCTGGGATATCCAGTCAGAGGGCAGCTGTTATGATGAAGGGGAAAGATCATTGTGTTAGTATCAGATGAGAGGAAGACCACGCGGGCAGGGAGAGTCGGTAATGAGGCAGATTGGGGATGGTATCATGAGAAAATGCACTTCACCTGGTGGAGAGTAACCCTCCATGAAACCAGATTAAAATGATACTTGACCATATCATAAGATGGTTTAGGCCTCTGTCTGAATCAAAACAGGGATGAAATATTGGGAGCAACAAATTTGGAGTGGAGAATTATACAGGTGATTAAAATCCTCAAAAAGGGGTAACACAATGTTCCAGACTGTTAAAAGGAGCCGGGGAAAATCCCCTTATATTTACCTACATTATCCAATCCTCACTGGATGCAGCAATGATGCCGGAGGACAGGAAAATGGCTAATACTGCAACTTTGTTTACTGTGGAGCAAGGGACTGAGTGAACAGGTTGAGGCTGGAACTCTGAGAGTGAATAAACGGACACTGAGGAAGTCCCAGGGACTCCCAGGACAGTCGGTCTGGATTTGGTCAAGGAAGATCGTGTGTAATTAATCTGACTGTCGGTCTGAGGCACTAACCTGTAACTGCATGTGAATTACTTGGATTTGAAGAGAGATTCCATGGCAGACTGTTTAAAAACAGAAACTATGGGGTCCAGGTGAATGAAGCAAACAACCCAGAGAAGTGTAAGGCAAGGCATTTAGGGACATCAGCAATAGAGGGGAATGTGCAATAAATGAGAACGTGGTCAGTGTGGGCAGATAAATGAAGGTAGCTGGAAACACCAAAAATCTCGTTAATGGAGCAAATGGCATCATTTCCTCTGTCAGCCAAAGGGCAGAATTTCACAGCAGGAAGCTTATGCAGGAACTGTATAAAGAATGAGTTCAATCAGAGCTTGGGGACTGTGTGCAGTTCTGGTCACCCCATCACATGGAAGGATGGGATTGGACTGGAGAGGGTACAGAGGAGATTCTTCACCCTGTGACAGTGGAAGTGCAGTTATGAGTAAAGATTGGAACGGAGGATACTGAGAGGAGATTAGATTGGGGTGCACATATTGTCAGGTGCCTGGGGAGAAAGGGAGAGAATACCTTGCACCTGTTGGAGAGCTCAGTTATCAGTGGCAAATATTTAATGTAATTGGTTGAAATATTAGAGAAGTGATGAGGAAAGTTGTTATTTAACGCAGTTTATGGTCGGGATCTGGGAGTCACACATGGAAGTGGCGGAGAGGTAGAAACTCTCAAACCATTTTAAAAAGGTGCCGGGATCTGCACCTGAAGTCCGACACTGTCCAGGGAGAAAGAACTAGGGCTTTAAAAAACAACATTACATCTTGTCCAATGCAGACAGTGGACAGAGTGATCTCCTCTATACAGTGCGATTTTCTGAAGTTTGCAAAGGTTACCAACATCTGATAGGATTAATACGCAGGGATGAGGGGTGAGGACAGGGAGGAGCAGTGTGTGAATTGATTAGCATCACAATAATACTGACCCCATCCTTTATATACAATGCTACTTCACTGTGTTGTCCTGTTTATCCTTCCTGTAGAAATGGGGAAAATATTTGATTAACCAGGTCTGTCTTGGTCACACTGCAGCCACATCTCCATAATCCCAGCTCAATCTGACCTGGTTCACACTATTTAACGCTACCATTTCACTGGCCTTGTTCAAAATTTCCGATCTTCATTCTTGCCCCATTGAAGCCTGCTCTCAATCAACTAATGTTTCTCAGTCACAATTATTGCATGTCATTCTCTACATCATCCTGAACTTTACAATAAAATGATCGCTGTGCCCCAAAACCATCCCCTACTGACACTGGATCCACTTGCCCCACCTCTTTCCCAAGGACCAGATCCAATAATACATGCTCTCTTGGGTTGGATACATACTCCTGCAGTCAGCTCTCCTCCATGTAATCCAGGAACACTTGCCCCTCGTGACCTTTCACCATCAGTATCCCTATCTATATCTGGAAACATTACGTTTCTCAGTATAACTAATCTGTAGTATTGTCATCGCTCTCAAATGACCGTGCGTATTTATTGTCTCCATCATTTCTTTGGTTCCTGGCAGTTTAATTGCATACTTTTTGTTCTGTAGCTCCAGTCAAATTCATTCTGTCCTTGGACGGATCCTCTTTCTCTTGGACCCCTTAACTTACACTAATCAAAACAAATACTTCTACTTTCATCTTTTCCCTTGACTTCTATCATTTCAGAATCCCTTATACCCAGCAATATTTAACACCCAGTTCTGCCATTCCTTGAGCCAGCTCTCGATGATCAGTACATCAGATTTCCACACACCAATCGGCATCTGGAACTCCCCGCACTCCGAGTATTCATGTCCATGCAGAGTACCTCAGATTAAGGCTTTCTTTCTTACTCCATCTTCCACTGATAAACTTGTTGTTGTAAATTAGTACCAACTGTATCTCACATTATTTTGAGAATTCTGGTAGTCTCCTCTTCTATTCCATTTTGGATCCTAAGCACACGCCAAGTTATTTTCAATCTCTCCCAAACACCCCGTAAGAAATTCAGTCCCAGCTCTGTCATGTTAGCCCATCCAGCTTGTATAGTTGCTGCCTTCCTCAGAACCAGTCTCAATGTCCCAGGAATCTGAAGCACTTCCTGCTGAATCATCGTTCCAGTCACACTCTCATCTACCTAAAACCACGAGTCCTGTTCTCACTTGGACACGGCACTTGGAGTATTCCAGGGATTGCTGCATTTGCGGACCGGCTTGCTAACCATCCACCTTGCTCCCTAAATTCTGACTCCCACACCACTTCGCCCTTCCTACCCAGGTCATTCCTACCAACATGAACATGACCTTTGACTGCTCACTGTTCCCCAGACGAATGTCATGCAGACACGGTGACATTCTTAACCCCACTATCCTGGAATTACAGACACACTGACACCTTCATTTTCCTGTCTCTCCTGTGACTATTGCTCCTCCTTCCTTCTCCCTCCCCTCCTGTACAGTCAGGCTGCTTGTGGTGCCACAGACATGGCTCTGACTGTCCTCCCTTGAGCAGCCTACAACGTAATCAGCATCCAAACTGGGAAACTGAATTGGGAGGGAGATACCAGGATTTTCTTGTATTCCCTCATTGTTTCTCTCTGGTTACCTCATCCCCCAGACCCTTCCTTCTTCCAGGCTGTCATGTCTGCAGGGTAATCTGCTGTGTGTGTGTGCTATCCACCTAACTCTCAGCATCACAGATGTCCCATAGAGTCACTAGTCACTGTCTGAACTCCATGACCAAGTGCCTATCTAGGACACAAGCAGGGGCTATGACTTCCCAATGTAACAGACCACATTTTCCATCTGACAAACATGTCTTGCCATGTCTTAAAATGCAACATGTCTGGAGTAACCTAATTAATTACTTTGAATGAAGTTAGCATTCGGGAAATAACAATATAGTTAAGTCCCTTATTCAACTGGGCTTACTGAGGTTAATTTATTATATTGGCTCACAATTTCACTTCTCCCTCTTATTTCTGTGTTCAACCCTTATTTCAGAAGTTGAAAAAAAAATTGCTAACTTATAGCAATTAACTGACAGTCGCTAATAGCGGTGTATTTATCAGCCAATGAAATTACAGCCTTTTCTGTGATGGCTGTTGCACTTCTTTCAAACTCAGTGCAGGCAGGTCCCAGCAGCAGACGTTATCTCTGTGACTCCCAGGGACGTGTAATCCCCCAGCTCCCACTCAACTCTGTTCCTTCACAGGGTCACTGTCTCAAAGTCTACCAGGTACGTGTAATCCTCCAGCTCCCACTCCACTCTGCTCACTCACATGGTCACTTGTCTCTGTGCCTCCCAGGGACGTGTAATCCTCCAGCTCCCACTCCACTCTGCTCCCTTAAAGGGTCACCGTCTCTGTGACTCCCAGGCACGATTAGGCCTTGATCTTCAGTGTTGATTTATATCCTCCCACTTTGCTGCCTCTGTAACTCCCAGCTGTGAGTGAGCCTCATGCTCCTGCTCCAAGTTGCTCCGTCACATGGTCACTCCCTCTGTGACTCGGTGTGGATTTCGAGCCTCCTGCTCTGCTGCATCTCCAACTCCAAGTCCCAGTCGGCCTCGATCCTCGCTGCTGATTTATATTCTCCCGCTCTCTGCTGCTCTCTCTCAGGTTCCCTCCCTTTGTGACTCCCAGGTAATGATAGGCCTCAAGCCTCAGCTGAAATTTATAACATTCCATTCCGTATTGCTCTCTTATCGGATCGCCGTTGTGCCTGGAAAAACATTAGAAAAGGCAGGACGAGACAAAGCAGAGAGTGTTACAGTGATTGAGCGTGCTCTATGGGATGGAACAGGTATTCTGGGGAGCTAGGTAAACCTGCATCAAATAAAGAACGTTACTGGAAGATACAGTGAGAGTTTCAGACATTGAAGAAGGCAAGGGAAAAAGAGAGATGGTGGCTTGTGCATGACGGAGCTTTGTAGAGTCTAAATGACTTTTTCTGAGCTGCTTTCAGAGATGTGTAGACTTCAACAAATGCAAATTGACAGTCAACAAGTGTTGTCTGGTCCTGGAGACTTGGATGGAGACTTGGATGTGACAGAGTGAGAAGACTTGCAGTAACTGGGGGGAATATAAACCTTTGGGGTACTGGTAATTTTCAAGGACCCCCAGGACTTGAGGAGGTGCAGAGATTGGGAGCATTCCAAATAGTGGGATTGTAGGGGCTGGAAGTCCTGAGATAGATATGGAGGAAGAAAAGTGCCATTTTAGCACACGCAATCATTGTAATTAGAGATTTAGGAAGGGAACCTGTGCTATCATTGATTGCAGTTATATGGAGAGTAAGAGAAACTGAAGGGGTTACAAATTTAAAATGGGAGAGATTTTGGATGATCAGAAGTTTAAACAAGAATAAAGTAATTTTAGTGATCTCTAGCACAGATGGGAATGGAGAAGGTGAGATATTGTGAGGAACTGTCAGATTTATATGGCGGGGAGGATGTGAGATATAAAAGGGAGAGGTGCATTATTTGTTTGCAGTTACAGACATGAGGAGTGTTGGAGCGCCTGCTGGAGGGGACACAGATAACAACAGTTCCAACGGCTGGTGCAGTGACTCAGGATGGCAGCTCACTACCACCTTCTCAGGGACAACTCCAAATCAACAATAAATGCTGGCTCAGCCAACAAAGCTCATCTTCATGAATGAATGAATGAAGGAATAAAAGATTTACAAGTAGCACTGAGGTCACTCAGGAAGGCCCTTTCAACAGCACTTCATAAACCCGGAACCACTATACCCTGGAAAGAGAGGAACTCCAAGTGCACGGGAACACCAGCATTTCCAAGGTGCCCTCCAAGCCATGCTCCATCCTCCCAGCACTGTGTCTGTCCCTACACCCAAAGGACTGCAGTGGGTCAGGAAGGCAGCTCCCCACCACCTTCTCCAGGGAATTACAGATGGGAAGGTAATGGGGAAACTCTGCT